>NC_058131.1:79028301-79267839 GCF_016433145.1 Gracilinanus agilis
TTTTTTTTTTTTAAACCCTTGTACTTCGGTGTATTGTCTCATAGGTGGAAGAGTGGTAAGGGTGGGCAATAGGGGTCAAGTGACTTGCCCAGGGTCACACAGCTGGGAAGTGTCTGAGGACAGATTTGAACCTAGGACCTCCTGTCTCTAGGCCTGGCTCTCACTCCACTGAGCTACCCAGCTGCCCCCTATCTGCTCTATTTATATCTCATCATTGCTATGGGGGGAAAAAAGTAAACATTTTTAGTAGACATTTTATTTTCATATCACTCTTATTTGTAAATATATCCCTCTTATTTATTTTTTTTATCTCCAGAGAACCACTTCTCAGAACAAAGAATTTTTTTTAAAAGAGAGAAGGTATTGTATAAAATTAATCAGCACATCCTTTAACTCTGATAGTTCGTGGAATATTCCACACATATTCTACTTCTACAAAGAAGAGGAGGATGCATTTTATTATCTCTTCTTTGGGCTTAGGCTAGTTCATTATAGTACAACAGTGTTCTGTTTCTTTTTTATTGTTCTGTTTTCTTATGTATATTTTCACATTGATATTATTATATTTCTTGTGTGGTATTTTCCTGATTCTGCTTATTTGATATTTTGTCAGTTCATATAAGACTACATACTTCTCCATGTTCTTCTTATTCAAAGTTTTTCAGTATACATTCTAATACATAATATCCTTGTTATATTTTATTCATATACCACAATTTGTATAATCATTCAACAGTTGACAGGCATCTGCTTCTTCTCAGTTTTTTACTACTACAAATGATGTTGCTACAAATATTTTGGTGCATTTAGGAACTTTCTAATCCTAATCTCATTAGGATATGTAGCTAGTCATGGAATCTCTGATTCAAAGGGTATGGTTATTTTACTTTACTTATTATTTAGTGTAAATACAAATTGTTTTCCATAATGATTGGATTAATTCACAGCACTATCAGCAATGTGATATTGTCTGTCTTATTTTCCCATAACCATTTATGTCAGATTGATTTTGTTTATGCAAAAGCTTTTCAATTTTATTTAAGTATAATTGAAAAGATCTGTTTTGTCTTTTGTGATCATGTCTTTCTTCCTCCAATTACCCCAGCTATATTTCAATTCTTCCATATCCCTACCTTGAGAAATATATCTTTCTTCAAGACCTAACACAACTTCTTGCTGTTCCATTAAGCTTCTCCTATCTATAGCTTTGAAAAATACCTGACCTCATTTTCTCCTATTTTTTGATGGTATTACTTATAATATTTGGATCACCTATCTATATTGAATTTATTGTGTTATCTGGTATAATGTGATTATTTCAGTGTAATTTTTGCCAAATTGTTTTCTAGTTTCCCTAGTATTTCTTATCAAATAAAAAAAGACCTTCCTTAAGTTATTTATGTTCTGGAGTTTATTGATCAGTGAGTTATTAAGATAAATGATTTCTGATTCTTCCTTATCTGTACTATTTCACTGATCTATTTTTCTATCTTTCTAAGAACCATTATCACTTTTGTTGCTTACTTCTTTGTAATGATTTGAAGCCTGGGAGTTTAATGTTTTAAGCACTTTGTGTATCTTATAAAAGCAAATAAATGTGATTTTAAATACTTATTAGAAGTAGAAGGTAATGTTTTGTTCATTTACCAAGACTTCACTCCTCTCCTTCCTCCCCTACTTGGAATTTAATTCTTCCTCATCTCTACCTTTGTAAATCCATTTTTTTTCTTCAAGACCTAACTCAATTTATATGTACCTCCTTCATGACATCCTCTTTGATTGGCCTTCTCCATCTTCACCACCCCCCAAGTTCCCTCTCTTTACATTAAAAAAAAAAAAAAAACTACTTTATTTGGATCTTTACTTCTTGCCCACCATATTTTTCATTGTTTTATCTTTACTTGCTCATCAGTTTTACCCTCTCCCCTTTAACCAACTGTATCTCCTTGAGGTTAGGTGCTATCTGAGCACTGGACATTATATACTACATATAGAAATTTCATATATATGTATAAATGTACATATATAGAGATACAATTATATACATAAAAACATATATAGAAACAAAATTGATATTTGTATTTATGCTTGTGTGTGTTAGTTTTGAATGTATATAGCAGTGATTCCCAAAGTGGGCGCCCTGCCCCCTGGTGGGTGCTGCAGCAATCCAGGGAGGCAGTGATGGCCACAGGTGCATTTATCTTTCCTATTAATTGCTATTAAAATTTTAAAAAATTAATTTCCAGGGGGCTACATAATATTTTTTCTGGAAAGGGGGTGGTAGACCAAAAAAAATTTGGGAACCACTGGTATATAGCATTGACCTGAGTTCAGTATCCTTTATTTGAAAATGATTACATTGAAGAGACACTTGGAACTTCCTTAAGTTACATAGGAATTAGTGACAGAGATAAGACTAGAGCCCAGGTTTCCTACACTTAGATTTGTTTGCTTTCTGACTACTACTTAAAAAGTCTTCTAGGAGAAGCCAGGTTTCTTTGACTGCAAAATTGGAGAGAAGAAATCATAGATTCACAGGATAACTTGGAAAATTGTTCAGCTTAATATATACTTGGAAACACAAGATCAAAATCAGGGAGGTTTGCAATTTCTAAGACATTTTTCTTCTGTTCCACAATTTACATAGAAATTACAATTTTATTTGTTTTTTAAGTTCAGAATAAAAAATTAAATAAAATGAAAAATAAAGAAACAAGTAGAAAGAAAGATTGATTGGAATCATATTGCCAGAGGAGTTTATATTTTACATGAAAGGTGTGGGGAACCACTGAAGTCTAGGATCCCATTTTTCAAATGTTTACAACAAGAAATTTTAATAATTGAGCCAATTGTTTTTGTAATTAGGTTATTTTAAGACCAGAAAACTTTCTTATAAGTTAACTGCCTTTGGACCTAGTGAGAGACTGCCATTAATGCTTACAGGCTATAGGCAATATGTAGTATAAAGAAGAAAGAAGGTTCTAGGGTTTAATGATGTGAATAACAATGGCACCCCCCAAAATATTCTGGTTACTGGATCTGCTAGATCCATTGAAAGACTTTTTGAATCCCTGTTTGGGAACCAATATTTCACATTAATACAAAGGGTTAAGACTTTTATTTAAGTTTATTTAATTCAATTCAACAAACATTTATTATATTTCTACTTTAGCTCATGTCTAGTGCTGAGAGCTGAGAATTTAAGGTGTTTTCATTTGTTTTGTTTTTTTAAGTTTAAATTGAATTAAGTATTTACTATTTTTAGGGCTCTGGCCTTTATTGTTGAGCATTGGAGACACAAAGATAAAACAAACAAAAGAAAATTCCTGACCTCAAAGACCTTACATTCTACTATGGTAATTTTGGCGAACCTATGCATGCCAGAGAGCCTACTCCCTTCCCCCGCCCCTTTTCATGTGCACCTGAGGACATTTCTTTCCTTACCTGTCCCTCTGCCCAGCAGCACAATGGGAGTGCTTCCTCCCTCCCCTGTCTTGGGTAAGGGGCTCACAAAAGGCAAAAAAATGTAATAGTTAAAAGGTCATCAAATTATAATAATTAAAATTAAATTATGAGGCTGTTAATAGGTTTAGTAGCTTTATTACATTAAAGTACTGATAGTAAAGTGAAGGAAATGTAGGAAAGAGGTAGAGAGCAGTTTAGCCAAATACCCTAATTGCCATTCTAATGGAATGAAACTTATCAGTGACAAAGACTCCTTCAGGTTTAATTTCTAGTCAGAAGTCTGTAAGAGTCTCTTCAGAAAGAGTCACTAGCACAGTAGTGTCTCCAGCAAGCATGTCCCCAATGCCAGAATGTGTCTTCAGACTTCTGGTCACATCTTTATAAGCCATTTTCTCTATCCACTAACTCTCCCACATCATCTCTCAGGAACCAATCATAACCAAACTTAATTTGCCTGGCACCACCCAGGGAGGCAATGCCTGTGGGATCAGTTTCCTGTCTTTGAGGGTGTGTCTGTACTTGCACATCAATGGTAAAGGATCTTAAAGTTCCTGACTAATTACATCTAAGGCTGCTGATTGATTACATTAAAGAAAACAAAGGGAGGTTAATTCCCTTTTCACAATCCCCCCTGTGATTCTATTGGGCAAACAGCATGTTGAAATCTCCTCAATTGAGGGTTTGAGAGATTAACATGCTTAGTCTCCCCAGTGTATCATTACAAATAACTAGCTTATATCTCTAAAGATTCTCTTACTAGAGGTGTATAGAATATTGTATTTTCTAAGGGGAAATTACAACAGTTTGGGGATAAGAGGAAAATAAAAGAGAAAGAAAGCAAAAACAGTGATTGACAAAAAAGCCAATTGGGGGCATTCCCCTTTGGCAAAAGAGTTTACATTCAGAATAATGATATGTTCATTCTCCTTCAGTTCAGTTCATCATATCCCAAAGTTCACTCTGGATCTTTTTGATGAAGTGTGTGGTTTCCACAGGCTTCCTTAGGGCACCTTCTCAAAATAATCCACTTTTTTAATTTTGGATGTTGGTTCTTTTCTGTCACTTGTAGCCCTTATAAAGAGTGGGATCACACTAAAGCATTTTATCTAAAGTGTTTACTCCACTAAATTCACTTATGAGTGAGGCATAGCTAATGAATGAGTCTGTCTCTGCTTCCACTGGACTAGGCTGTTGCTTCTCCTGCGTTGTTTCTCCTGTAAATCCTGGCATGGATTTTAGTTCTTAGAATTCTAATGTTCACTATATTCACTTTTTATGCTTTTTAAAGTTATAGACATTCCCCATACTCTTTTACCTAAGAAAAGGGAGAATGATATAATAGAGTCAGATGAAAGAGCCACATATTGGGAGCTCACATAGCAAATAATGACCCCAAACCCTGATGGACCCATGGTAGTATTTGCCTCCTAACATGAATGTATCCAAATAGGAAAAAAAGTAAGAGGCTCTCTTTAACTGGTAGGTGCCTTTAGAATCTACCATCTTGAAACTATTTGCAGAATATCTGTGCCCTTCTCTTACATAGCACTCTCTCTAGCCTCTTGTACTTGGGCAGGAAGCAGAAAGAACAGAGAGTATAGGCTTTGAGGGCTGGGTTCTTTACATTTTCTTTCACGTGTTTTCCCTGTACCCAAAGAAATATGATTTAAATGTTTTACCACATAGTAGCTGAATGACCTGAAGCAAATGCCTTTCACTTTCTAGACTTCATTTTTTTAAAAAATCTGTAAAATTGGGATAACAATCTGTATACCTCTTAGGACAGGTCTGAGGACAAGATTTGAAAATATAGAACTTATTGTGAAAAATAAAGAATAATGCATATTTTGGTTATTACTTTTATTGCATTTTAAAAATCTTTTTACTCTAACATTGACATTGCTTTACAGATAAGTTTTTCTTACTCTTGTCTCTGATTATTATTTTTTTGGGGGGGAGGCAATTTTTGATAATTTTTATTTTTTAGAAAAGTTATCATGGTTACATGATTCATGTTCTTACTTTCCCCTTCACCCCCGCGACCTACCTAGCCCCCATAGCTGATGCGCATTTCCCCTGGTTTTAACATGTGTCATCAATCAAGACTTATTTCCAAATTGTTGATAGTTGCATCTGTGTGGTAGTTTTGGGTCTACATCCCCAATCATGTTCGCCTCAACCCATGTGTTCAAGCAGTTGCTTTTCTTCTGTGATTCCTCTCCTGTAGATCTTCCTCGGCATGTGGGTAGCATTCTTTTCCATAAGTCCCTTAGAATTGTTATGGATCATTGCATTGCTTCTAATATAGAAGTTCATTACATTCTATTTTACCACAGTGTATTGGTCTCTGTGTACCATGTTTTTTGGCTCAGCTCCTTTCACTCTGCATCAATTCCTGGAGGTCTTTCCAGTTCACATGGAATTCCTCCAGTTTATTATTCCTTTTAGCTCAATAATATTCCATCACCAGCATATACCACAGTTTGTTCAGCCATTCCCCAATAGAAGGGCATACCCTCATTTTCCAGTTTTTTGCCACCACAAAAATCGAGGCTATAAATATTTTCCTACAAGTCTGTTTATCTATGATCTCTTTGGGGTACAGACCCAACAATGATATGGCTAGATGAAAGGGGAGGCAATTTTATATAGCGCTTTGAGCATAGTTCCAAATTGCCTTCCAGAATGGTTGGATCAGTTCATAGCTCCACCAGGAATGCATTAATGTCCCAATTTGGCCACATCCGCTCCAACATTCATTACTTTCCCTTACTATCATTTAGTCAATCTGCTAGGTGTGAGGTGATACCTCAGTGTTGTTTTAATTTGCATTTCTCTAACTATTAGAGATTTAGAGTACTTTCTCTCATGTGCTTATTGATAGTTTTGATTTCTTTATCTGAAAATTGCCTATTCATGTCTCTTGCCCATTTATCAATTGGGGAATGGCTTGATTTTTTATACAATTGATTTAACTTCTGGTATATCTGAGTAATTACACCCCTGTCAGAGTTTTTGTTATAACGGTTTTTTCCCAATTTGTTGTTTCCCTTCTGATTTTGGTCTCATTGTTTTTGTTTGTACAAAAGCTTTTTAATTTAGTATGATCAATCATCCCATTCACATTCAGAGTTATAATTATTAGTTGTGTATTCCCCAACATTTTGGTATCCTCTCTTAGTTCTACCCCTTCTTCTTAGGCTATTTCCTTTTAAAACAGTGATTTGTTTTAAACCAGTAACCTTTGTCCCCTCCCTTGATTTACTACCCTTAATGCCCCCTCCCTTGTTAGTGTCCTCTTTTTATTTTTAAGGCCTAATGAATTCCCTCTCCCTTCTCCTCCCCTCCCTTTTTTGACCACCCCACTCCTCTGCTCCCCTTGATTTATCCCTTCTGACTTTCTCAGTAGGGTTAGATAGAGTTTTGTATCTCAATGGATATAGCTATTCTTCCCTCTCAGGGTTAATTCCACTGAGAGTAAGGTTTAATTATTACCTCTTAATGCTCTCTTCCTCTCCTTCTTATAATAGTATTCATCCCCTCGTCTTCCCATGCCCTCTTTGTGTGTAATAGAATATCCTATTTTTCTTATTCATTCAAGTTTCTCTTGGTGTTCTCTTCTTTCCCAACCACCCCCTTATCATCTTAGACCATTTAGTACTCCAACCTCTCCCTGTGAATAATTCTTCTAATTACTATAATAGTGGATACTATAATAGTGAATAGAGTTCACTACAGAGAATTACACATAACATTTCTCCATATAGGAATACAAATAATTAGATCTTATCGAAGCCCTTAAAGAGGCAAATTTAAAAATAAGAGTTTTCTTTCTTTTCCTTCTGTTTCTTATTTACCTTTTCATGTTTCTCTTGGTTTTTGTGGTTGGATATTGAGCTTTCCATTTAGTCCTGATCTTTTCTGTGCAAATACTTGGAAATCTTCTATCCTGTTGAATGCCCATATTTTCCCCTGTAAGTATATAGTCAGTTTTGATCGATAGGTGATCCTTGGTTGT
The DNA here is from genome assembly GCF_016433145.1 of Gracilinanus agilis. Classification (NCBI taxonomy): domain Eukaryota; kingdom Metazoa; phylum Chordata; class Mammalia; order Didelphimorphia; family Didelphidae; genus Gracilinanus; species Gracilinanus agilis. The sequence continues at coordinate 79,035,785 of NC_058131.1, forward strand.
AGACCTAGTTCTATTGCCTTTCTGAATACCGTATTCCAAGCCTTGTGGTCTTTTAGTATCGAGGCTGTCAGATACTGTGTGATCCTGATTGGTGCTCCTTGATATCTGAATTGTCTCTTTCTGGTTTCTTGTAAAATTTTTTTTACTTGGAAGCTCTTGAATTTGGCTATTATATTCCTGGGGGTTGTCTTTTCAGGGTTTAGTGTAGAGGGTGATCTATGGATCCTTTCAATGTCTGTATTGCCTTCTTGTAGAACTTCAGGGCAATTTTGCTGAATAATTTCCTTTAGTATGGAGTCCAAATTTCTATTAATTTCTGCCTTTTCAGGAAGACCAATGATTCTCAAACTATCTCTTCTAGACCTGTTTTCTTGATCTGTCAATTTCTCAGTGAGATATTTTATGTTTCCTTCTATTTTATCAGTCTTTTGACTTTACTTTATTTGTTCTTGTTGTCTTGAGAGATCATTGGCTTCTACTTGCCCAATTCTTGTCTTTAGAAGCTGATTCTCTGCTATATTCTTTTGATTTTCCTTTTCGATTTGGTCTATCCTGTTTTCTAGCTGTTTGATTTTGGTCTCCAATTAGCTAATCAATTCTTTTGATCTGGGGGCATCTTTTTCTAATTGCCCAATTCTAGCCTCTAGAGACTGGTTTTCCTTTTGGATCTGGTGTATTAGGTTCTTCAAGACTTCCAGCTGGTCATTTCTGGTCTTCAATTTGCTTATCAATTCATTTTATTTCTGAGCCTCACTTTCTAATTGAGAAATTTTGCCTTTTAAACTGTTATTTACTTGCCAGATCTCTTCATATTTCTCATCATCTCAGATTGAACTATTCAATAGCTTATGACCAGTTTTCATTTTTTGGATATGATTACTTGTTTGTTCTCCTCTGCTCTTTGCTCTGTTGTCTGGATTTTTCTGTGTAAAAGTTGTTGATGTTAAAGATTTCTTCTTGATCTTTTTCTTCTGGGATTCTTGCCTCTGGCTTGCCATTGTGATCCCTGCACCCTCTCAGCTTTATCCTCACACCCAGGGTCTGTCTGTACTCTTTGGGCTCCTGAGGTCTCACGTCTAATTGTTCTCAGGGTCAAGCCTCTTGGTGGCCCCCTTGCTTGTTCCTCTGCCTGAAGCTTCTTTAATAGTCTCAGGGTGCTGCTTCCACAGTCTTATACCCCTCTGCACTGGGTCTCCACTCAAGGTCTGTGCCTGCACTCAGGATCCGTGTCTGCAGCTGGGACCACGCCTGCACTCAGGGGCTGTGTTCAAAGTCCTCGCACGTTCTTTAGCCTCTCGGGGTCTTAAGTATTCCTGCTCTTATGAGCAGGCCCTGGTGACCCCAGGTAGCTGCCAAGGACTTAATGGGTGCCCCAAATTTGCTCTAACTCTTGTCCACTGGCTTTGGCAGTGTAGGTGGTGTGGGGTGGGGGAAGGGGTTGATCAGCTCATGTTTTAGTAGAGCTATTTCACCCCCTTATAGCATGGAAATGCCCCAATTCCTTGTACCTTCAATGTTGCGCCCTGTTGTGGGGTCCCTTCGTTTGTCTGGATTTGTCTTTATGTCCTCTTGAAGAGTCCTATATGCTTCAGTTAGGAGAGGTTAAGCAGCTGCTTTTTACTGTGCCACCATCTTAACCTGGAAGCCTGAACTATCCTTCCTCTGCTTATTCTTAAACCATTGAAAAGTACTTATCATCTTTAACATTTTTCCTTTAAGAAATTGTCCTTTTATAGGGCAACTAAGTGGTTCAGTTACAGAAAGCCAGGCCTAGAGATGGGAAGTCCTGGGTTCAAATGTGTACTCAGGCACTTCCTAGCTATGTGACCCTGGGCAAGTCACTTAAATGCAATTGCCTTGCTCTTCTGGCTTGGAACTGATATTTAGTTTTCTTTCTAAGTCATAAGGCAAAGGCTTAAAAAAGGTGTCCTTTATATAAATATAATGACAATGATATGAGGCAACTATGTAGTTCAATGGATAGAATGCTGGGCACAAAGTCAGGAAGATCTGAGTTCAAATGTGTCCTTTGACACTTATTATTTGTATGACCTAGGCAAGTTACTTCATCTCTCTTTTCTTTAATCCACTGGAGAATAAAATGAGAAACCACTCCAGTATGTTTACCAAGAAAACCCCATGGATACTCTTGCTGCACTTTGGTCCATGGGTTCATTAAAAGTTGAACACCACTGAACAATAATGGGAAGAACACTTGGTGCAGCAGATCCCAACACTGCTACTTAGTACTGACCTCAGTCTAGTAACAGCTTTCTTTGGCCTCAATTTCCTTATCTGCAAAATGAGTGGGTTGGACTAAATAATCTCTCTGGGCATTTGTAGCTGGAAATTTTATGATTCTATGGAGTGAAAGATGACAAGACCACATTGCTATGCATAATATTTAACTGTCTTAAACTATAAATAGAATTCTTAATGGTTTTTTATTAATCAAATTTTTTAGTGTTCAACAGAAGAGGTCTCAGACCTCTTTTTTTTGTTGTTGCAGATGTTGCCTTCCTTATTCATTTGTGGAGTATTTCTGGACCTGTGGATATTACCATCTAGGCATAAATATTTTGTGTGTTTGGGTGTACATGTACATGTGTAGCTCATCAAGTTAATCACTTTATTTTGGGGAGATTAAATTTTAGCTTTTGTTTAATTTTTTTGGCCTACTTAAGCCATTAAATTTATTCGAATATAATTTTTCTGATATCTTGCTCCTAACCAATGTCTTTCAATTGACTCATCCATGAACTAGGCTTGAATCTAATTAGGAAATATTGTATCTATTCTAATTTATTTTAACTATTTACTCTGCTGCTCAGGATGTGATGTGTTTAATAATATTCTTTAGGTTGAATGGAACTTTAAGAGGGCAGGGTGCCTGGAACACCAAAGATGTTGGCATTATTACTTAGTGTTATATATAACTGTAGTTTTTTCCCCTATAACTGATAAATCTTAGCAGTTCCCTGTAGGGAGAAATTAAATAAACAAATAACAATGAAAAAAATCTCACCATCACCAAAAATGTAGTTACAGTCTAATAAAGCATGCTGTTTGTCATAAATGAATTAACATGCATTAACTTATTAATTGGATCTCCCTCTTTATCAGTCTTTCTTTGTCTCCATTTGTTTCTGTCTTTCCATTTCTGTCTCTCTCACGTGGACCATAATTTGTTACTTCGTAAGTGCATTCTAGCCTGAATCTCTTCTACCTTTGTTAAGAGTCAGAGGATTAATATGCTATGTAACATGTACCTTTTCTTTTCAAAGGAATACCACCTGCAGGATTATGAATTCTGGGAGGGTAGAAATATTTTTAAAAGAATAGATGCCATTCTTTTGTTCTGAATCAATCCGTGTGTAGAAAGTGAAACTCTTTTAAGAAAAGAGTATACCTGTTGGGTAGTTATGGTGCTTGCTGTTCAATGTTTTATGTGTGTGTGTATGCATATGTGCGTGTACACACACACATATGCATACACACATATACCCATACATACACACATATACCCATACATACACACTGGGTGTCTCAAATGTCTTAATATACTTTAAACTTCTCTGTATGTATACATATACAAATGCATATCTGTGTAAATATAGCTTACTATATTAGTAATAATAACATAGTATTCATAGTGTCATTTTCAAAAGAACAATATTAATAATATCATTGTTTTGAGTAATGAAGATAGAGATTATCCAGTTCAAATTTTTTTAAAAAAAGGACTCTAAAGCCAAGAGAAGAAGAATGGCTTTTCCAGGTAGCTGGTGGCAGAGCTGGGACTGAAACCCAAGATTTCTAACTCTATAGAGTCCATACTCTTTTCACTCTACCCTACTATGTATAAAGCTTTGTGAAATGGATACTTGAGCATCATTCATTAACAATACTAGGGATACGGATTGGGTTTAAATTTTCATTAATTTAGGGAACTCCTGTGTGAGAAAATTCTCTTCAAATTCCACTTGACATTTCTTTACAACTTTTAGTTTTGGAGAATTACAGAACATTGAGAGATCAAATGACTTACCCACTATCATAGAGTCCATATGTGTCAGAGGAAAAGCTTTGAGGTCCAATATTTTATCCAATATATCTTGCTGCATCCCAGTTACAACGATAGTAATTTTGAGAAAAACTAATAACATTTTAAGGTTTATAAATTACTTTTCTTAAAACAACACCATGAAAATATTATTATTATGGCCATTTATATTATAAATTAAGAACAAGAAACAGAGACTGGTCAGTTAACTTTATTGGAGTTATTAGCAAAAGTCAGGACTTTTGACTCTTAGGCCAACTTTCTTTCATTATTCCATGCTGTTTCTTTTTATTTGCTTAAGAAATTGTTTCTGATCCTTGCTCAATTGGTTGATTAGCCTTTATTGAAAAACTAATTCTATACCAGCCATTTTGCTTTCTTCTGGGGATAAGAATACAAAATTGAAATAGTTTCTATCCTTGAAGAGATTCTTTTCTACCAATCCCAGTGGAGAGTAAGAAGAGGCACAGTGTTCACAAATAAAACTTTCTTGCAAATGTTCATTAACTGAATTATTGAAAAACCTACCAATCAAGTCTTTCCACATCCATTCTCTTTCTCTTCCCATCTATCATTCATGTTGCTGCTAGAATAAACTTTCTTTCCCACAAATCTGTTTATGTTACTCTGCTCAAAATCTGCACTAGCTCCTTGTTGCCTCTCTATTCAAAACCCTGAACATTGATTCTAGCCTGCCTTTTCAACCTTGGCTCATACTATTCTTATAATGTTGGAAGTAGCAGTAGGGCAACTTGTTAGATGTTTCTAAATAATAATATCATGACTTTTAGGTATCATTTTTCTCTATGATCTCATTGTTACAGAAGAAGAAACTAAGATCCCCAAAAGGAAAGTAACTTGGGTCAAATTAGTAGTATTAATAGTATTAAAACGTTAAATTCAATCCAGATCCATATTTAGTGGGGTTTTTTTGCCACCTTATAAAACAAGCTTGCCTTTTCAATTAATTGCACTTTCCTACTGCTCTCTTTTCTAGTAATGTTTATGAAGCTTCCTATAGGACAAAATGATATATATACAATATATAGAGAAAATTTTGGAATTCTAATCTGAAAACAGTGTGTATACATGAAGAATAGAAAAAAATTATCACAAAACTGTAGAAGTGCACACATTTTCTTAATTTTCCAAAAAGAGCAAGAGAAAGGAGTTTATAAACTATTGGCCAGCAAGGTTGGCTCTTATTCTTGGGAAAAAAATCTAGTACACATTATGACAAGGATGGTTAGTGATCATGTAGATAAAGAAATAGTGGTCACATGTAGCTACAGTGACTTTCTTAAGAACAGAAAATGCCAGACTAACCTTGATTCCTTTTTTAACAGTGTAGCTTGATTCAGAGGTATACCAGTCCAGTGCTGTAGATATGTTTTATTTGCATTTTAGCAATGTATTTGACAGAGATTTTCTTGCTATTTTTATGGACAACGTGGAAATATTTTGATTAGATGATAGTAACAGGTGGATTTGGAATTGTTTGGATGATCAGGTACAAAAAATAATCATTAGTGGTTGTGTGCTACCTTTAAAGAAGGTTGTTAGTGGAAGAAGATTCAAGTGGAGTAGCCCAGGACTCCATGCTTGATTCTGTATTGCTTAACTTTTTTTGTTGTTGTTCTAAATATCACCATTAAAGTTGGCTATGTGGCACAATGAGGAAAATGCAGGACCTGGAATCAGGAAGACTTTCATTCAAATGCCATCCCAGATGATAGCTATGGGACTCTGGGCAAGTGACTTAATATCTATATGTCTCAGTTTCCTTATTTCTAAAATCTGAATGATAATAGCACTTACCTCTCAGTTGTTGTGAAGATAAAATGATATGATATTTGTGAAGTGCTTTGTAACCATCAAGTGGCATATAAATACCATTATTATTATTATCAATGATAACATCATTATTAGATGGTATGCATATCCAATTCACACATGACACAAAACTAGAAGAGTAGTTAACATGTTGGATGATAGAGAGTTAGGATCCAAATATATCTCAGAATGTCAAAAAAAAGGATAGAATATAATAAAAAGAAGCATGACAGAGATGCACACACATATATACATATACACATTTTGAGGCAGCTAGATTGCTCAGTGGATGTAGCACTGCCTTTGCAGTTGGGAAAACAAGTTAAAATTTAGCTTCACACACTTACTAGCTGTATGTTCCTGGACAAGTCATTTAACCTCTGTTTGCCATAATCTTCTGGAGAAGGAAATGGCAAACCACTCCAATATCTTTGCCAAGGAAACCCCAAATGGGGTCAAGAAGAAGTAGAACATGACTGAGAAACAGCAATCATTTTGGTTTGAAAAACCATATTTAAAATTATTTTATAGGCGAGAGCATGGGTTTGTAGTACTTCATCTGAAAAAAAAAAGACTTGGGGGTTTTAGTGAGTCAATTACAAATTCAATATTTATCAGTGGCATGTGATAGTAGTCAAGGCAACTGGTGCTATCTTCAACTGTGTTGAGATGCATAGTTTCCAGTAATAAAGAGGTACATAATATCACAGTACTCTTGCATCGTGAGTCCAAAGCAAGATATTGAGGGAGGTGTTGGCCACTACAGTTTAGGTAGGACTTTGATAAAGTGGAAAATGTAAAGAGGAGGCCCACAAGGGTGGCAAAGGATACCGAGTTAATCCATGTGATAATCATTTTGGAAGAACTGGAGATGTTCAGCCTAATAAAGAAAAGACTTACTCAGAACATGATGGCTTTTTAAAATAGCTGAAGGATCATCATGTGGAAGAAATATTAGATTGGTTCTTTTTGGCCCCAGATGGCAAAATTTGCAGTAATCGCTAGAATGTGCAGTCACATGTGAGCTGGGGTTTAGGGGGAAAATCCCAACAATTAGAACGGCAAAAAATGGTTTGGGTTGTTTGAGGAAATATAGTGGGTTCTCCTTTCTTTGAAGGTTTGATGACTACTTGTTGAGCATGTTGGAGGGAATTTTATTTTTGAGTTGTGGATTTAAAAAAAGCATCTCTAATGCTCCCCTGAAATTCTACGATTTTGCAGAATCTGTGCCATGAGTTTGGGAAGCAATTCACTCAAATTCACAACAGTTGGCAGGTAGTAGAATCAGATTATATCTGGAACTTTTGACTCCAAATTCAGTGATCTTTCTGCTACATCATAGAATATCTTAATTACTATAAGATTCTTACTCTTTAATGTTAGGCAATGTGTAGAATATAAATGTCTTGAAATTCGAGTCTTCTAAAAATAATATTCAATACCTAGCATAGTAATTTGCACTAAGGACTTAATGTTGATTACAATTGAATTGAAACTGGCAGAGTCACATTTATGCTTTATTTAAAGGAAATTTTTCCTCAGAGTGATTTCTGTTCAAAAGTGATGTGGACTGCTTTGGGAAATCGTGAGTTTTCCCTCACTGGAACTCTTCAAGAGGAGATGGATAAACATTTGTTGAGAAAACTGTCAAAGAGAATATTTGTCATTTATGAGATGGCCTTTGCATTTCATTCCAACCCTTAGATCTGGTTATTTTACCTTTAACAAAATTACCCTAAGTTATTTATTATCCCACTTATCCACATGGCAGGAGAATTCCTAGTAAACTAGGTACAAACATGACAAAATCAAATTAATATTGATTGCATATACTCTGTGCCAATTCCAGCATACTGAGTATGCCAAAGAATGGAATGATATTATTTATAGATTTAAATGATAATTAAAACATATACCATAGGAATTTATATCTCCCTTTTTTCCTTCTCCCAGCATTATTTCCTAAGAGTCTTTACTAGTTCAAAGATTAATGTTCATTTGAATTTAGCATTCCTTCAACCAACCTAGGTTAAAGCCCCTTTGTGCCTTATTATGAGTTACTATAGCCAGAAAAACAAACAAATGAAAAATCACTTATTGTCCAAATTATTGGCAATGAGACTTGTCAAACTAAGCTAGACTTGTTCTCAGTTAATAGATATTTTCAGATTTGTAGGACCTCTCAGTTTGTACTCAGTTGGCCTAACCCTCAAGTGTGCTAGGTCTTCAAAACATTGTGAAGAAGTATGAGAGCTGATCTTTACTGGAATACTTTTTAAAGTAGTACTTGGAAAAATTTTTAGGGATTTTATAGATTATTCTATTGACTTCCTAACCTTTATTCTCATCATTTATTTCATATAATTTCTTAATGTGATTTTGGTTTTCAGGACTTTCCCCATTGAACATTGTCATTCTTTTGGAGGAAAGAAATTATTTAAAATGTTTTCAATGATTTTAAAGCAGCTGTCCCTATTACTCTTAAAATCATCCTGGTCTTATTTAAAAGCTGGATGGTATATAATTTTCATAATCTATATTTACAAAGAGAGAGGCAAATGATGTTGAATAATTAAATCTTTGGGCCACTGGGAAATTCTTAACATTAGGATAGTTAGTTGTTGCTCTTACTTTTTCTGCTGTTGCTATTGTTCTCCCTAATGTTTTTATATCAGATTTAAGTTTTACAAATCATTTCCCTCACAACAATACCATGAGTTAGGTAGTAAATTTTTACCCCTCTTTTATAGAAAAGGAAACTGAAGCTCATAAAACTTAAATTATTTGCCTATAGTTGGCTATATGAACTCAGGTCTGCCTAATCTATGTTTAGAAGTCTTTCAGCTATTGTGCTGTGTCTCTGGTTAATAGAAAATTATATTTAATCTTTCATGATTATTATAATGCAAGAGTCCCAAAACAGAAGAAGCAATGATCCCATGCTTACTTTTTTTCCATCTTTGTCCAAAAGGCAGGATTGTTAGCTTGTTCAATTGAATTTCTGAATTGATCATTGGTCATTTTTAGTTCTGTTATATTAAATGTGTTAAAATGCACTTTTATCTATTGTCCTATATCCTTGGAAGGGATTTTTTTGGTACAACTATCACTATTTCTCATGTCATTCATTTCTATAATGTATAGGCCACTGCATATTAATTATTATCTGTAAAAGTTTTCAAATCTAATCATTGGTTATCAGAGAACTTTGGTAATCCACCTGTTTTTCCCCATCCCCTTTCTTCATAATTAATTTGCTGATGACAAGATATTATCTTTTACTTCCTATATATAATAATAATCACAGTTGACCTACATTGCATTTGAATATTTTGGCTTTATATGAATGACAAAAGTAGTTTTGTTCTTACACTCAGGAACCAGTATGTTCCAATTCCTTTAATATGTAATAACAATCTTCATAACTTTAATGACTCATTTTCCCAGAACATTTTGTCTTAAAAAGCATTTTTCCCTGGTATAACCCTAGAAATAGCCCTGTTTTACAGATGATGAAACTGAGGCTTTACTTGCATTAGGTGGTCTTATACCCAGTAAATGGATAATCCTAAACTTTAATCCCAAGCCTTTGAAGTCCAGGCTGCTCTTTACACCATCTTCCTTTTTCACTGTGAGATAATGAAGGAGATTTATTATCTTGGTATTATGAAATTGTGTTTCTTTGTAAATCAGAATCAGAGTGATCTAAAGCATTGTTTTATTTCATCAACCATTTTCCAAAAGCCTGGTATTGTCTACCTTAACAAGTTTCATTAAGAATACAGATATTGAATATAGAAGAATTTTAAAATATATATTTTTAAAAAAACATAGACCACTCTTGTTGAGAATAGAATTATGTAGTAAATTAGCTGATGTCCAGTCTGCTGCCTTTTAAGTACATCTTCTACATTTCCAGTACTTACATAAGATATAGGGTATATTTATTAAGAGTCTTAAACTGTGTATAAAACGAGAGTAGTCAGAAGTAATGGTGTCTGCTGAAAGATTCTTTATCATATGAATTTACCTTTAGTCATCTATTATTTATTTCAGCTATTTTATATGCCATTATAATAAATATTATGACAGAGAAAGCTTTTACGCTCAACTTATTGTACTACTCTTTACTTCCTTGCAATCCTTCAGGAAAATGTAACCATGCGTTACCTATAGTTAACGTAAATCACCACTTACATTAGAATGAAAAATTCACCATGAAAAAAGGCTTCTTTTTCAATTGGGAGGCATAAATGCACAATCATGTTTACTGTCCAACTACTGGACCATTCGTGGTTATTTTTTCAACTGTTTTTAAGCTGTCAAGGGAGTGTATTGCATATAGTGAAATTGGTAGATTTCTGGTAATTCTCATTCTCTGGTTGGTTTTTGGTAGGATAAGCATTTTTTCTACTTTGGGTACAAAATACTACCAATTACTATATATGCATTGTAAATAGTTTTACTTCACATGGCACGTAACTTAGATATTGAATTAAATCAACTGTTATCCAGCATAATTTCTCTTTGAATCAATCTGAAGATTATTGATAAGATTATTTTCTAAATGTAGTTCTTGACAGATAAGGTAAAACATTTTCATAGGATTATAGAGCATTTATGCTGAAAGGAATTAAACCCATCATTATACAAATAGCAATACAGAGGCTCAGAGAGGGTAAAGTCATAGGACTGTCCACCATCATCTTTGTCATTACTACTGATAGAATGACCAGCTGATATATACATACATACATATATACATACATACATACATACATATGTGTGTATATATGTGTATATATATAATTTTAAGTTTTATAAAATGTTTTCTGCATGTAAAACTTTTGAGGGCAGGTCAGTGTAAATATAGTTATCATAATTTTATAGATTGGGAATCTGAGACTAGTAAAGCAAAGCCAGACTTTTAATGGAAATTATGTGCCTTCAAATCTAGTCCTTTTGAATACACCATATTTGTATTGTTTTGAATGTAATAAAAGAAGCAATTTTACATTCCCTAAATTTTTTCTCTTTTGCTTTTTGGAGGAGTGGTTTTAGAGAGGATCTGTAGAAGTGTGATTATTAATGTTCAGAAGAGCTTTCCTTAAACAGAGGATTCCTATTTCACATAGAGATTAGATGACCTTTTGAGATCTAAAGTCAGAAACCAAAGTTGTCCTCCATTCCAGAGCAATTTCATTTATTGAAAAATTGAAGCCTCTTTGTAATATGTACCTAGGCTAAATCTCTGTTTTAGAGGAAGGATATGTGCCTGAAAAATCCAGACCTTGAAACTAAAGACACATTCTACCAATCTCCCTTGTTGGGATGCCTCCAAAGAGGAAATGTTTATCAGCTCATCCATTTAATCCCAGCCTCAGTTGAAATTGGCAGTAGTTCCAATTAGTCTTACATATAATGGTTGTTATGGTTGCTTAGCCTAACAATAGATATAAATTGTGTTGCTTTCCACATCCAGTTCTACCATTAATGTTATTTGAGTAGTATTGGTGAAATTATTGTTATGAAATCCTATGTAATATATTGATGAATTATTAAACCACTTTAGTTAGGTTGTATTGTTGTTTAGTGAATAATGCCATGCTAATAATGTGAGTTCAGGGCCAGTGTCTCTTGTGATTTTAAAAGTGACAACTCCTATTTAAGGTTTCAGAGAATAAAAGGAGGAATGATATAGGGCTGAAAATATGTAAAGTGGAAGGGTAAGAGACATTAGAGTAATGCAATTATGGCATAGATTAGAATTTGTGGGATGCCATTAGCAATAACTTCTGAGTATAGATTAGTATTATAGTTACACTGTCTCTTTAAGCAATATGCTTGTCTTATAACATGTATTTGTATAAGTATAGTGGAATGTAAACCCAGATTTATAGAAGGCCCTAATTTCAGTTTAGACTCTTAGCTGTTATCTGTTTGAAGAACAGTGAAAATAGAGTGAAATGTTTCCTGATCTTGCCCTGCCTTCTTCTGTGTCCACCCATTTCCTTGCTATTACCATGGTAGACCACTATGCCCTGAAATGGACTGTTGGCTTTCTCGAATTCCTCCTCCTTTATTCAATCCTGACTTGATGTAACTATTAACTTAATTTAAAGCTTAAGTAAGAGGTCCTCTAAGAATTCTTTCTTATTTTTTATTTTTTTATTTTATTTTTCTTTTTTGTTTTTTTTTTTTTAGAAAATTTTTTTCCATGATTCCATGATTCATATTCTTACTCTCCCCCCCCACAAACCCCTGTAGCCTACACGCATTTCCACTGGTTTCTTCATGTGTCATTGATCAAGACCTATTTCCATATTATTGATAGTTGTACACGGGTGGTTGTTTGGAGTTTACTTCCCCAGTCATGTCCCCATCAACCCATGTGTTCAAGTGGTTGTTTTTCTTCTGTGTTTCCACTCTTGCAGTTCTTCCTCTGAATGTGGGTAGCTTCTTTTCCATAAATCCTTCAGAACTGTCCTGGGTCACTGCATTGCTGCTGGTACAGAAGCCCATTCCATTCAATTTTACCACAGTATATCAGTCTCTGTGTACAATGTTCTCCTGGTTTTGCTCCTTTCACTCTGCATCAATTCCTGGAGGTTGTTCCAGTTATGAATTCTTTCTTGATCTTTTATGGTTTCATCATGTCCAACTCTCCATGACTCATTTGAGTTTTTCTTGGCAAAGGTACTAGTATGTCATTTCTTTCTCCGTTGTATCCCCATTTCCTGATGAGGAACTGAGGCAAATAGGTGTTAAGTGAGTGACTTGCCAAGGTTCACACAACTAGCAAGTGTTTCAGCCTAGATTTAAAATCAGATCCTTCCTCCTGACCATAAGCCTGACAGTATATCCACTGTACCACCTTGCTGCCCAAATATATCATAGGCTCATACTGTAACAATTGGGTGGTGTAAGAGTGAAGGGGATTGGCCACTCCTTTACTTTATTCTACTCCTTCCTCTTTACTAGGTTAGGCTTCCTTCCCATGCCGTCTTTCTTTCTGCCACAGCCCTCTCATCCCTACTCATTGGAATGTTGACTCTTAATCAACTATAGTCTATTGCAAAATTAGCTCAGTTTTTAGTCTAGAATCAATTCATGTTCTTCAGGCTCATATATCTCTCTCTTTTGCTTTTCAGTGAAAAAGTAGTAGTATAATTATACTAGCTTAGAGCATCTAATGAGTAAAATTCCCAAAATTTAGGTAGAGATTTGGCTTGTTGCTCTAATTTAAATTTGTTTATCTAATCCAGATATTCCATGTTTCAGGCAAAATCTGGTACATAAGAAACAGGTAAAAGGTACAATTAAAGTATATTACAGTTATTCTTACTGAGCAAGCAAAGAAGAGGGAAATTTGAAAAATGAGCAGTTCTGGTTTTATAATTTCTCTTAGACCTTGAAAAAGTGGATGGTCAATAAGATGCCGTTAGAGGCTATGGGACCCTCCTTGTTCTCTATGTTTTCTGCTAGTTCTCAACTTTCTGTTCATTTTCTCCTTTCATTCACTTCTTTTATTCTTTTCTTTCATCTGTTTTCCCTTTGCCATCAATTATTTCTATTTTAGCCTTTTTAAGTTTTGGGCATAACTGGCCATACTATCTCTTTACTGGTGCTTCTTATTTCCCCAAGTCTTCACTCCTTCCTCTCAGTCTGTGAATTGAAGGCTGTGTATATTCATTTTAAGACTTCCTGGGCATGAATCAGTCTGCTTTCAAGTTCGAGGATGATAATAATCTCAAATTGTTCTCATGGCTGAATTGAATACTGATCTCTTAGATATAGAAATCCCTGTATGTTAGTTCTCTATCTTCGGAATAAAGATACCCAAATTATTGTCCAAGATCTACAAGTAGCTTGATGGATGACCTTGAGCAAGTGCAGTTCCTTCCTGGAGCATTGGTTTCCAATTTTGGAAGCTAACAGTTTAAAGTAGCTTTCCCCCTTTTCTTCAACAGCATAATTTTTATTCAAGATAGATGTCTCCCATACCAACCTGGATTCATATAACTTATGAAATGATCCATGCCATAATATATACATCAGGTGAGAGTAGCTCTGACTCAGTTAAAGAATCTATCAATCAGAGATATAAAATAGATATGAAAGATTCCTAGATACTACTGCTGAATTATCAGTCTATCAAAGGTTTAAATGAAACCCTAACAATCTAGCTACCAACTTAAGGAGTGAAGTGTTTTCAGTCTTTGGATGGAATTAGTTAACAAAATGCATTGGGATTGGTTGAAAAAGTTAGATATACCTCAGATCCTATACATATCAGGAAAGGTTATTTGAGCTGTGGTATTCTAGCAGCTCTGTTGCGGAAGAAGCTTTTTGAAGAGCATTTAAGAGCCAGATTCTTCTACCAGTATCCTTGAAGCAGCAGGGAAGAGGGTGATTGAGTAATGAATCTAGAGAGAATATAACATACTTCCTTCTCTTCCACTCCTTTTGATCTATTTACTTGCGAAACTGAACCAGTAATAAGCAGTGCTTCCAAATAGAAGCTGAGAGAGGACAAACTAGAAATAGTGTGGGTGTGAGTGGGTGCTCAGGGTGCATAGAGCAATCCAGCTTCAGGATGTTCTAAGGCTCCAGATCTTTAGGGCCCATCAGAGAGATGTACACACTGCAAGAAACTTCAAGCAGAGACAGAAAGAGAGGAAAGGACTTCCATACAATCAGGAGCTGCAGATGATCCCTTGATGATGATGATGTGTGCTTTCTAAGCTTGAGCCCACTTTTCCCTGAACTCTGAATATACTTGTGAGAGAATGTATCCTAAACTTTTTTGGGGGGAAGGGTGAGTGAGGTAGTGCCTTGGGTGTTATTGTTTTTAAACAATTGCTGTTAATTACACCACATTGATATATATCACTAACTAAAAGTTAATTAAGTCTGTCTTGTAATCAGTGGGAAACATACTGGATGGGGGCTCGTGAGCAATAATATTAGCAAGCTCCCAGCCCATCAGGGTCACTCTAAAAACTCTGAGAGGAAAAGCTGTTACATGCCTACTAGTATCCCTCCCTGTTAATCATGGTTGAAAGAGTGAGCCCCAAAGGGAGGCTACAGTCATATATTTAAACATGATGTTTGCATTATTGTATCTCATAAAGAACATGGGACAGGAATCAGTTCCAGTCCTTTGTGGCACTCTGAGAGATGGCGTTGCTCAAAATATTTGCATTCCCTTCTTGGGGAATTCCTAGAGGCATAGCCAGCGGTCATCTCTAGAGAGTTTATCTCCTGTCTTCTGGCCACATCTTATTCCTATCTATCACCTTCTGTATTTTGTAATATTATAAAATGCTTTCCATCTCTTATTCCACTTGGTCCTCAAAAGTCAGCTCTGTCTTCAGCCCTCTTCTCCCTGTAGATATTTTCCCTTGTTAATCTCCCTTCAGCCCATGATTTCTATACTGATCATTTCCACTTCTCTCTCTGAATATCTCTGTAGGTCTTTGACTTGTCTCCTGAACCCCAAGCTTCATCTACAAATGCCTACAGGATATCTCTAACTGTCCCATCAGTATTTCAAATTCAGCATGTCCAAAAAGAGCTTACTATCTGTTCCCCCAAACCTCATCCTCCTCACTGGACCATTTCTACCATTACCAACTACACAGCCTTCTGTGTTTAGCGATTTAGGTTTATCTTTTTTTTATTCCTTTTTCTCCCTTCTCAGTGCCATTCAGTTGTCAAGTCTTATTGGTTTACATATCACACAAAGCTGGGAGGGATGCACATTGGATGACAGAATGAGTATTCAAAAAGAATTTGACAGGCAACAAAATTGGATCTAATTACACTTGGGTTTAGAAAAATCAACTTAACAAGTACAAAATTAGGGATTCATGACAAATGGTAATTCATCTGAAAAAATATTTGGGTGTTTTGGTGGACAGCAATCTCAAACTGAGTCAACAGTGTGAAGTTAATGCAATATTAGCCTTCATTAAGAAAAGAATAGCTTTTACAAATATGGAACCAGCAATTTATACACCTGTGAACTGACCACATCTAGACTATTGTATTTAGTTTTAAGCACCATGTTTTAACAAGGAAAGGCATCAATAAATTATGCTGTCCTACTGGGGAAAACAGCCAGGATTATGAGATTTCACTTCATAAGAGGGCCTGTGGAAGGAACTGGAGAGGCCAGAAAAGAGAATACTAACAGGGATATGGTAACTCTCTTCAGGTTTAAGGTCTATCACATGAAAAAAAAATTAAACTTGTTTTGCTTGTCCCAAGGTATGAGAATCAGTCAGAATTGCTAGAAGTTTTTTTTTAAATGTAAATTTGGGCTTTTTAATTTATACTGATTTAGGAAATCAGTGTACATGGAGCAGTAAAGAAGAAAGAGGGATGGGTAGTGTAATGCAAGATTTGTGCAAGATCTCTTACATTTGCAAAATTACCCTAGGCAATCCTGTCAGTTAGGAGAATGGAACTCATGCCCAGCAGGTGCCAGTCCCAGGAGCTGACAGTTTGAGCTGGGACTATAAAAACCCCTGTAGAACCAACCTGGGGGTTCTGATTTCCTTGACCTTACCCAGCTACCCAGCTACCCCTGACTACCCTTTGGGGACCCTGGGAGGTTGAAGGGAGGTTGGGTTGTGGATCATGGGCAGGATTTAGATTAGGGCAGCCTAGCAACAGGGACACCCCCAAACCAATTCATCAACTATATCTATCCAGCTGGTGAACCAAACAATATCAGGGCAGTGTTAAACTACCTCTGGCTGAGGGCTGGTTCCCTTCTAGGTCCATAGCCAACACTTGCCAGTCGCCCCTAGCAACAGTCTCTCAAGAGCCCTAAACCTTACTCTTACCTCAGTTTTCCCCTCAGTGTTAAAATAAACCCTTAGCCTGAAACTGTGAACTTCTGAAGTTATTATAACATCATCTTGGGCTAAGGGGCTGAGGAGAGGGGAGACTAGAAACCACTTGGCTCTAAAGGCAAGCCTCCATTGTAGCCAGGAAGTGTGCGAGCTCCACCTCCTGTTGAGTTCTGCTTTCCCTCCAGCAGAGAGGGGCTCCTCACTCTCCACCTTAAAGGAGCCTACAGAGAGCAGGGAGACCGACTGGGCATCACCGCTCAGGCTACACATCACTGACTGTCTCAAATCACCTGCTATTGTAGTTACAGGCTCCCAGGCCCAGGTGACTCATTTGTAGCACCAGCTCCCCTGTTACCAGCCACATTATCTACATATTACAGGAGAGAGACAGACAGACAGACAGACAGACAGACAGACACACACACACACAGAGAGAGAGAGAGAGAGAGAGACAGACAGACAGACAGACAGACAGACAGACAGACAGACAGACAGAGAGAGACAGAGACAGAAAGAGACAGAGAGAGACAGAGAGACACGCAGACGCCCAGAGAGAGAGACAAAGACAGACAGAGAGACAGAAGGAAAGAGAGAGAGGGAAAGGGAGGGGGGGATAAAGACAGAGACAGAGAGAGGGAGAGTCATGCAAGGTATTATACACAGCGCTAAGACAACTCACAACTATGAAAATGTAGGATCCTGAAGTTCTTTCTTCAGAGGGTTTTCTTGAAACTCATGAATTGTAATTATAAAGCATTTGTGTGTAATGTTAGTGAGCAATGATAGATATACAGAAAAGTGTCTCAAACATTTTTAAATGCATAGGAAAAAAGTGTCCAAAGTGACAGAATAATTTTGCAACTCCTTTTTTTTTTAAACCCTTACCTTCCATCTTAGAATCAATACTGTATGTTAATTCCAAGGCAGAAAGAAGAGTATTAAGGGCTTGGCAAAAAGGGTTAAGTGACTTGCCCAGGGTCACATAATTAAGAAGTGTCTGAGGCCATATTTGAACTCAAGATCTCTGTCTCTAGGCCTGGCTCTCAATCCACTGAGCCATCTAACTGCCCCCTGCCCCTGCTTTGTTAAAGTATTCATACACATATAATACACATGCATATATGTATATAGAAATAAATTATTCAAAAATCAGATTGTTTATAACAAACTCACAGTTTCTAATATGATGTCATCTTTTTCTTCTGTTTGCAATGAAATGTTTGTACTCGTAGATCTTTGTCAAGTTCAAAATTTAAAAATGAGGCATCTCTGACTTAGCTCTTTAGTGGATGAAAACAGTGAATAATATCTCATAAGTTTCCCAAGGACAAGTGATTCTAGAAGGGCTCCACTCCTCTTCTCATGGGGTGCAGGAGTGAGAGACCTAAGTCAATTACATTTTCATTAAAACCTTTTTGTGTTGACAGAATAAATCCTATCTAGACAAAGTATCATGTACCTATTTAGGCTCTCTTAAGTCATTTCCCTTACTTGGTGAGGATGAATGGAGGTGACACAGTGCTAAGTTACAGAACTAGCGACTGTTTCCACCTTTTCAGTCCTTCTCCTTCTATCCAGTTAAACCCACTGAGAAATCAGATTCCTTTATACCTTTTCTCATTGCCTGTTTTTGTCATCATACATTTTAGTTCCTAGGTTGATGGAAAACAACTGAAATGCCTAAAAACTGTCTTATGTCAATTCATTGTGTTTAATGAAGTTGTACACCATCCGGCATATGTGTTTAGCAGAGCTGTAGTTTCTGAATACAGCATTTGGCAGTAAATGCTCTATTCTGCCATTCATTTTCATGATTTATATTCACTCTGGGCCTCTAATATTCAACAAGGGAATTCAGACATGTTTCATAACACATTTACTGTCATGTGATCCTGTGAACTAAATTTGCTGATATTTATCATTTTTTATTTTTATTTTTATTCCAGCACAAAGCCAAGGTAGAAGCCATGACCCTAGACCTTGCTTCTCTCCGAAGTGTGCAGAACTTCGCGGAAGCATTCAAGTCCAAGAACATGTAAGTCTGTTGAGAAAGGATTATAGATTGACATATCTCCACATTGTAATGTCATTATTCAGTGTGTATCAAGGAGTCCAGGTCTTTGGGATTCAGTTTTTTTTTTCTTTAGTCTTTTGATTTTATTCTAATATTTCTTACTGGTTCATGGAGTCATTGATTTTCCTCTGTTCTCTTCTATTTTTTGGGTCGTTTCTTCCCTGACTAAGGTTTGTCACTTTTCTTTTGATCTGTTTTTTCTCCCTTAAATTCTTTTTTTCAGTTTTTCTTTCTTTTTTTTTTAATATCTATTACATCATTTCTTTTAGGTATTCATGTAATCTCTGCTGAAAATCCATTCTGGGTTTGTAGTTGGTTTTCACTTCTTTTTGGGAATCTATACATACATACATACATACATACATACATACATACATGCATATATATATATATGTAAATATATATATATATAAACTTCTTTATACTCAAGAGTTTCATACTTAAGTCATATTTTACTTATTCAATTCTCCAGCATTAATTCCTTGACTAGGACTTTTTGCCAGGAACAGACTCTATAATAGGCTTTTGGTTATGCTGTTATGCTTTTGGTTGGAGTCATTGGCCTACTTGGTCTTTCCCTCCATCACCTGGTTTTCTGCCCTCTGTTTTGGGAGTTAGACCCTACTGGATCTTTGAAACTCCACTTAGTCTTCAGACTCATCTTTGGCATCTCGGGACATTATTAGGTATTTGGGACCTTGGAGCCTCTGGGCTTGGTATAACCTGGTCTGAATTCTGCCCTGCCATCCAGAACACTTCTGTACCTTGGGCCTTCCAAAATTCCCACCCTAGAGCTCCCTCTGGGAATTTCTGAGTCTTTTTCAGGTAGTTTCTTCTCTTTCTGCCTCTTGGCATAAGAGCTCCGCATGGCACATGCTTCTTTGCCTATCTCTGGTCACTTTGAGAAGCTGGGCTTGTTTGTTTCCTATTGCCCCGGGCTGCTGGCTAATTCCTTGCCCACTTTTCTGACAGAAAAGAGTCATGATGGGGTTTGCCTTTGGATTTTTTTTAAACTTATACTTCCTGTCAGTAAATTTTAAGACAGAAGAACAGCAAGGGCTAGGCAAATGGCTTAAGTGGCTTGCCCAGGGTCATACAGCTAGGGCATGTCTGAGGCCAAATTTGAATCCAGATTCTCTTGACTAAACTTAGCAGTACATTCGAGCCTTATGTTTAACTCACAGTTTAACTACAATATTTTATGATACTTGAAGCTTTGTCTAGTGAATTTTCAAATAATAGCTAATTTTTCTATATAAATTTTTATTTCAAGTGTCTTTCTTGTGAATGACATTTTGTTAGGTTTTGCTTTTTTTTTTTTTACTGCTCTCTGATTAATGGATGTGTACAATTCCATTTACATTCACTGTCACTATTTTTAGTTATGTTTTCTCTTCTATCATATCCTTTATAGTATTTTTTCCTTTTGCCCTCTAACCACCTCCTTACAAAGAAAAAGAAGATGGTTATAGGAAGGAAATGGAATCAATACTTGTAATCTATAATTGGAGTAGCCTGGTCCTACCCTTTTTCTTTTCCTCTCTTCATTCAACTCAGGCCTCAGCCACTAATCCCCACACTTCCTCCCTTTTTTTATCAATCCTCCATTTTTGACTTGAGGCTCATCCTTACCCTGTACTTTTTAAACTCTCTTCTTCCCCTGTTTTTTCTTTTTCTTTTGAAATTCACTATTTCTACCGCTTGTGTATGTGAGTTCAATCTTCTTTGACTCTGTTTATATAAGAGTAATATTCATGAGATTGCTGCTTCTCTTATCCCACCTCCATGTTTGTGCCTTCTGAAATACTACACTTATGTGAAGTAATAAATTCTTCTCTTTTCTTCCTTATTTTCCTACTGTAGTAGTTTTAGTTGTACTGGTGGTGGTGGTGGTGGTAGTGGTGGTGACTGGCATTTACATAATTTTACATTTTGTAAAGGCAGCTAGGTGCATAGTGGATATACTTCCAGGCCTGGAATCAGAAAGACCTGAGTTCAAATCAGGCCCCAGACACTTGTGACCCTGGGCAAGTTACTTCATCCTGTTTGCCTCAATGTCTTCATCTATAAAATTAACTGAAGAAGGAAATGACAGAGCAGTTCAGTATTTTTGCCAAGAAAACTCCAAATGAGGCCACAAAGAAACAGACATGATTGAAATAACTTAACAATAACAACAAATAGAAATATTATATCATTTTATCCATAGTACAATCCTAGAAATAAATTCTCAATTAGACCTTGAATTTATTTTGCTTTTCTCATTCTTTGACCCTTAAAGACTGATTAATTATACAGGAAAAATTCTTACTTCTGGATATAAGCACTTTATTATTATTTTTTGTAGTCAATTCTAATTCCTCAAATGTGTTTGCTTTTCTAGTTTACTTTATTTACTGTTTTCATTCCAATAATCAACTCAGCTCTGATTTTCTCATGATAAATGTTTGAAAGCCATTTCTGCTTAAAGTTAATATTTTTTCTCTTGTGATTTTATGTTGAGCATTTATCAGTTAAGTTTTTTAAAAAAGTTATCAGCCTTTTTCTTTTGCTTTCTGATATAATATAGTACTCTAGGTTTTCCTTTCCTTGAGAATATGTCCTGCAGAAACTTCTGTTTTCCTTGAATCTGGTTATTTGATTACTTATTTTTCTTTCCTCTTGAATTATTGTTTTTTGTTTCTAACTTGGAAATATTAGAGTTTAGTTAGCTTATTTCTATGTGTATTTGAATTGGAGTTTCTTCTAGGAGGTAAGGTGGGGATTCTTTCTAGATTTACCTTTCCCTTTGGCTCTAAAAGTTCACAATAGTTTTATTTTTTTTTAAATATCAAATCAAAGTTTTTTATTGGTCCTAGTATTCTAGGTACCTGGTTATACAAATTATATGAATAAACAAATTATTTTTGCTTCATCCTAATTTGACTGATACATAATTAAAATGTCTTACTTTTATTGCCTTTTAATTTAATTCTAATATTTACTATTACTTCATCAAATTATGAAATTCTGTTACTCAGTTTTGTATATTTTAATGTGTCTACTACTACCACTGTAAAATTTTATACTTTCTAATCTAATCTAAGCAGTTTATTCTCTTCCCAAGTATTCTTATTTCATTATTTCATCTTTTCCTTCATTTCATTCCACACATATTTGATATTCTTGTGACTACTACCTTCTTTTTTAATGACATTCTTCTTATAATTATTTTGGAGTTAGTCACCTTTTTTTTGTTTGTTTTTGTTTTTGCCTTGGCATCTTACTAAACCAATACATTTCTTATTATATTAGGAGGTTTTCTTTCTGTTTACTCATTTCATCAGTCCTTAGATAGAACTTGGTGTCAGCATCATGCTTTGCCCTTCCTGTACTCTTAGATATTGGAGCCAACCATAAGTATTTCTCTAGATGCTAGAATCTACAATCACGACAGTACTTTACCAGTAATAGGTGCTACCCCTGCTACAATTAGAATATTGCTGTTGGTTTTCCAAGCAGGTACGTGGGTGCTGCTTCGCTTCCCCTAATGTGATACTTAGATGAGGCTGGACCATCTTAAAAGGTACCTTTTGTTGACTGCAATCTGACATTGACAGTGTTTTGTTAATATTTAGATCTGTTTTTGTAATCGTTGGCCAGTAGATCCATTGCTTTGGCCTGCTATGTTCTGGCCTCAGGAAGCCCAAACCAATACTGATTTAAGATATAGCTGGCTTCAGATTTTTCTGTTAGAGGATCCAAATGTTCACTGGCTTCTACCCCTTCTCCAAGTCTTTTCTCTTGCACAGTCATGTACCCAGGGTTCTATCGCCACAGTCCCCCACAGAAGATTGGGCCAGCTTTCAGGCTTCCTTGTTCATCCCCAGTCTGATGGTCTGCAGACTTGGACTGTATTCTCCACCATTCCTACACTAGATAGATGCAGTTCACTGATGTTTGTCTTTAGTTTTACTGAATCTTTCCTTCATCTGGTGCTTTTTTATTATTGTCAAGGTATTTCTCTTGGGAGTCAATCTTTTCTAGAGGCTTTCTCATCTTAGTCTTTATTGTAAATAAAATTACTGTCTTAACTGACTAATTTCTTTTTTGGAAGAGATTTAGTAATGAGATTGGGAACATATTGCTGGAAGTAGAGAGATCATTTTCATCCTAATTATGACTTTGGCAGGAAAAAATTGATACTTAAATCTGTGTGAAAATGGATCTTTTTTCAAAAGTGCTTTTAATTTAGTTATATATCTTAAAATAAAACAATTTTGTAGAAGCGATTGAAAATAAAAAATAAAATGAATATTGATAGCAATAACAGTTCATTTAAAATTATTAAGTAAGAATTCTATTCTAGATTGAAATATATTCATAAAACACACTTGAAATCTTTTTATGGCTTTCAAGAATTGTTATGGTGTGGCACAATTCTTCTTCTCTAGACTTATTTCATCCAGTCAATAATAAACTGGCATTGTGCTAAGTGATAGTAATATAAAAATGGCAAAAAAGGAGCGGATATCCTAATGGATAAGACCAAATTTACATGTGTTGTATATATCATTTAATTGGAAGGTGATTGTAAAGGGAATATACTAATAGCAAAATGAGGATGAAAGGGGGAAAGACCAGAAAAGTCTTCTGAAGGTAAGATTTGAGTTGAGTCTTGAAAAGAGTTAGCAGTAAGGGTCAAAGAAGAACATTTCAGGCATAATGGTCTGTCAGTGAAAAGCCATAGAATCAGGCCAGTGCTTCTGGATTGTGGAGTTTGTAAATGGAAGAAAATGTAAAAATACTGAAAATATATGAAAGGGGTAAGTTTGGAAGGAGTTTAAAAGCCATATAGGAGAGTTTATATTTGATCCTGGGAGATATAATGAATCACTAGAATTTATTGAGTAGAAGAATGACATGTTAAAACTTGGGCTTTTGAAAATGTACTTTGTCAGCTAAGTGAAGACTGAATTAGGATGATGAGAGTAAGAAAACCAATCAGAAGACTATTATAATAGCCTAGAAATTGCACAAGGGTAGTGTATGCGTGAGTAGAGAGAAAGGGGCCGGGATGTATAGAAAGGAATTTGAAGGTAGAAATGATAAGACTAGGGAATATACTGGATGTATGAGAGAGGATTCAAGGATGATACTAAGGACATAGGCTAGAGTGACTGGGAGGATGATGGGTCCCTGCTTAGCAAGAGGGAAATTTGGAAGATGTAAGTTTTGGAAGAAAGCTAATGAGGCCTTTTTTGGAAAATTTCAGTTTGAGATTCCTAATAGAATCCAATTGAGAGGAAAAGCCACAAGTTTTAGGAGAATTGAGAAAGATATTTTGTAGAAGGGGGAATTGGAATTAAGTCAGGGAAGTTAGTAGGCAGAGATGAGGAAAAGTGTCCCATGCCATGAGGGACAGTCAGTGAAAATACTCACTATTTGGAGAGAAAGTATTATATGGAAAAAACAGCAAAGAGTTGATGGAATGGGAAGTTGGGTGGAGGGAATGATCGAATCTGTACTTTAAGTAGATTGACAGAGAGATAAAAGAATGGACTGAAGGTGGGGAAAGACTTGAGGCAGAGACCCAGGCATGAGTTGGTGAGGTACTGTTCCAGTGTGGTGGCATTGCCATAGAAGAGAAATACAAATAGGAGAGATGTTAGGAAGGTAGAAGTGACAAAATTTGACACTTGAAGTATATGGGAAGTTACAGATAATCAGGAATTGAGGGTAACACCAACGTATACCTGGGTACCTAGAAGGATGATGATACTCTCAACAATAATAGGGCAGTTAGGAAAAGGGGGTTTAGGGGCAAGATAATGAATTCAATTTTGGACTAGTTGGATTTAAATATTCTGCCATTTAATTAGTTTAAATGTCCAGCTGGAGAGAGATTAAAGCTGTATGAATAAATCTGAAAAATGATCTGCACAGTGTTGATAGTTGTATCTGTGGGAGCTACTGAGATCAACAAGTGAAATAGTCTAGAAGGAGAAGAGAATAGGACCCAAGATGGAGCTGTGGGAGACCCTCATAGTTAGCTGCCATAGATGAGGATCCAGCAAAGGAGACAGACGTATCATCAGACAAGTAGGAGGAGAACCAGGAGGAGGAATGTCACATCTTAGTGACATTTTTCTTAGACCCAGTCTGCATATTTTCCTGTTTTTCTCTGGCAGTACAGAAGTTAGAGCAAAGGATATAGATGATGCTAATAATACTGATAGGATGCCTGGCAAGTGAAGAACTTGAATAGCATAGGGGGTCAAGGGAATCCAATCAAGAAGATATTGTAGAGTTGAATTGGCGCACCACAGAGTGAAGGTGGAAGAGGGAGGAGAGGGTAGTCAGTATGGGGGGTGATGTCCTGGGTCAGGGGGAAACATCTGAGAGATATAAGATTGCAGGCCATAATGAATATGAAGAATAAAATTTCAGGTATAAAGCAGAGGGGAAGGTAGAATAAAATAGATTCTAACTGTATAAAAGAATTTCAGGGCTCATGAAGAAGTTCATGTGTCAGAAGAAAAGGAACATTAACAAAAAAGAAGAAATGAAGGAAATTATTAGAAAATACTTTGGCCAGTTATATTCTAATAAAACCAATAACTTAAATGAAGTAGATGAATATTTACAATAATAATAACAATGATAATGATCACTAAGATTTATATAGACCTTATTATGGACCAAGGATTGTATTAAGTGCTGTACAAATATTATCATTTGATCCTTATCACAACCTTGGCAAGCAGGTGCTATTATTATCCCTAATTTACAAATGAGGAAATTGCAGGAAATAGGTTATGCAATTTGCCCAGGTTCATACTTTCAGTAAGTATCTGAGACTAGATTTGAATTAGGTCTTCCTGACTCTATGCCCAGTGCTCAATTCATCATGACACAATATAAAACTGTCAAGCAAAAAAAAAAAATTAAGAAAACCCAAACTCTCAGAAAAAAGAAATTGAATAAATCATAATGCTCTCCTGAAGAAAAACAAAACAAAACAAAACCCTGGACTGGATGGATTTACAAATTAATTCTGTCAAAAATTCAAGCAATTATATTCAATTATTCATGAATTCCTTTGGAAAACTATAGAAATTAAAATTGTCCCAGCACATGTGTTTTATAAAATAAATATGGTTTAGTTATGTAAATCAGGGAGAATGAAAACTTTAGCTCAGTATCCCTAATAAACAGTGATGCAGAAAGTTAAAATGAATGCTAAGTGGTTATGGCAATATGATATCAAAACATTAAGACTGTTTGACTTATAAAAGAAATGAAGATTCAATATTATGAAAATTATAAAGATAACACTGCATTAATAACAACAGCAACAACAAATCTTAATATTATATCAATAACCCAAAAAAGAACTTTTGAAAAGATATAACATCCTACTCCTTTAAAAGAAAAGCATCATAAAATATAAAAGAAAATAAACCTTTTCATATTATAAGTAGGATCTATCTAAAAGCTAGTGTCAGCATTATATGTAATGTAATACATTAGAGTCTTTAGAGTAAGATCAGAAGCTTTAAAAAGGTATAAACTATTGGGTCTGTTTCTCAAAGAGATAATAAAAAATGGGTAAAGGACCTTCTTTTACAAAAATATGTATAACAACACTTTTTGTGGTGACAAAGAATTAGAAATTGAGTGGATGCCCATCCATTGGGGAATAGCTGAACAAATTGTGATACATGTTGGTAATGGAGTACTATTGTGCTATAAGAAATGAGAAGCATGATGATTTCAGAAAAAGATGAAATTAAATTTAAAAAGATTACACTAAATTAAAAGGTTTTGTACAAACAAAAACAATGTAACTAAAATCAGAAGGGAAACAACAAACTGGGAAAAAAATCTTTATAACAAAAACCTCTGACAAAGGTCTAATTACTCAAATATATAAGGAGCTACATCAATTGTACAAAAAAAGAAGCCATTCTGGGCAAGGGACATGAATAAGCAATTTTCAGATAAAGAAATAATAACTATCAATAAGCACATTAGAAAGTGTTCTAAATCTCTAATAATTAGAGAAATGCAAATCAAAACAACTCTGAGGTATCACCTCACACCTAGCAGATTGGCTAAAATGAAAGAAGGGGAGAGTAATGAATGTTGGAGGGGATGTGGCAAAATTGGGACATTAATGCATTGCTGGTGGAGTTGTGAACTGATCCCACCATTCTGGCTGGCAATTTGGAACTATGCTCAAAGAGCGCTAAAAGACTGCCTGCCCTTTGATCCAGCCATATCATTGCTGGGTTTGTACCCCAAAGAGATCATAGGGAAAAAGACTTGTACAAAAATATTTATAGCTGCGCTCTTTGTGGTGGCAAAAAACTGGCAAACGAAGGGATGCCTGTCAGTTGGGGAATGGCTGAACAAATTGTGGTATCTGTTGGTGATGGAATACTATTGCGCTCAAAGGAATAATAAACTTGAGGAATTCCATGTGAACTGGAAAGACCTCCAGGAATTGATGCAGAGTGAAAGGAGCAGAGCCAGAAGAACATTGTACACAGAGACCAATATACTGTGGTATGATCAAATGTAATGGACTTCTGTACCAGCAGCAATGCAATGACCCAGGACAATTCTGAGGGATTTATGGAAAAGATGCTACCCACATTCAGAGGAAGAACTACAGGAGAGGAAACACAGAAGAAAAACAACTGCTTGAACACATGGGTCGATGCGGACATGATTTGGGATGCAGACGTTTAATGACCATCCTAGAGCAATTATCAATAATATGGAAATAGGTCTTGATCGATGACACATGAAGAAACCAGTGGAAATGCACATCAGCTATGGGGATGGTGGGGCTGGGGGAAGAGAGAGCAAGAACATGAATCATGGAACCATGGAACAAAAACAAAAACAAAAAACAAAGAGAAAAAAGAAAAAGATGAAAAGATCTACACCAGTGATTCCCAAAGGGGGTGGTACCGCCCCCTGTTGGGTGCTGCAGCGATCCAGGGAGGTGGTGATGGCCACAGGTGCATTCATCTTTCCTATTAATTGCTATTAAAATTTAAAAAATTAATTTCTAGGGGGCTAAGTAATATTTTTTTCTGGAAAGGGGTCGGTAGGCCAAAAAAGTTTGGGAACCACTGATCTATATGAACTGATGTAGAGCAAAATAAGCAGAACCAGGAGGACATTGTACACAGTAATAGCCATATTGTATAATGATTAACTGTGGCTTGGCTACTCTCGGCAATGCAGTGATCTGGGACAATTCTGAAGGACTTATGATGGGGAGTGCTATCTACTTCCAGAGAAAGAACTGTTAGAGATAGATGGATGTGGATCAAAATATACTCTTTCACATCAATGTATTTATGGTTTTATTTGGGAGTTTTGATTTTGTATGAGAATACTCTTACAACAGTGAACAGTATGGAAGTGTGTTTTGTATGATAATAATATATGGTCCAAGATCAAATTGTTTACCATCTCTAAGTGGAGAGAGGGAAGAGAGGGAGATGGTTTGTATCTTATAATTTTGGAATCCATATGTTGAAAAATATTATTACATTTAATTAGGAAAATAAAATATCTTTGAATAAAAAGTTATATGTTATCAACCAACTAATCTTTTGTATCATATTACAAATGTTAACTAAAGCAAGAAAACAAACAAAAAAGAAATTGAAGTAATAAGCATAGACAAAGGGGAAAGAGTTATCCTTTTTTTTATTTACAAAGAAAATCATAGTTTACTTAGAGAATCTAGGAAGTCAAGTAAAAATGAATGGAAGTCATAAATTTATCACCTTTGCAAGATAGAAAATAAACATGTATATACATCATCAGAATTTTTGTTCATTATCAAAAAATCCAGTAGAAAGAGATAAATTTCTTTTAAAATAATTAAAGTATAAAATACTTTGGATTCTGCTTAAGACATGCAGAATACATATATGTGTGCATCAATGAAATACTATTTATGGAAATAAAGAGGGAATGAAATGACTTAAGAAATATTCTTCATTCATGGATTGGCTGAAACAATATAATAAATGATAATACTATTTAAACTGATTGAATCATACTATGCCATAACAAGAAAAATACTATAGAATTACTTTATTGAGCTTACAAAAATAATAATAATATTCATTTACAAAAGAAAAAGCAAAGAATTCCAAGGAAAATATAAAAAATAGAGAAGGAAGGAAAGTTAGCAGTGTTGTTGTTATGGAGTCATTTCAGTTGTATCTGACTCTTCATGACCCCAATTCGTTTTCTTGGCAAAGATACTGGAGTGGTTTGCCATTTCCTTCCCCAGCTCATTTTACAGATGAGGAAACTGAGGCAAACAGGGTTTAACCAGATTTGACCTGAGGTCTTTCTGGCTCCGGGCCTGACATTCTATATACTGCACCTCTTAGCTGCCTCTAGTTTAGCAGTCCTAGATCTCAAACTGTTGTACAAAATGGTAATCATCAAAACAGCTTGATACAGGTTACTTTGAATATTAAGAAACTGAGTGATGAAGAGTTTAAATCTGAGACTTCAAGGCTTATTAATGATCAAAGTAAGAATTGTCCTCAGGCCCCCTGTCTCCATTTTCAATATATCTTCCACTATATGATATTGCTTTTAAAATTCAAGACTTGAATCTGAAAATTATCTCAATAGTTTAACAGCATGGAGTAGATTGGATGTAATTTGGTAACGTTTGTCTCTTTAAATTTTATGCACATGTTATATTCTAAGGTATAAACATAGAGAATATGATTATAATATAGTTACACATGTTTTGTTAGCATACTCAATAGTATTAGAATTCATTTTTGGAATATTGATACGATTTCAGATTTTTTTCATTGTACTACTTGGTTTGGCAGAACTCTTCCTATTTTTCTTAAAAATATTTTTTTATATAAGATGGATCTCTGGGAGCTGGTTGGAAAGGGACAGGGGAGGAACATCTAGATAATTCAATTTAAATAAAAAGTATCAATAAAAATCTATTTAAAAGTGAATTTAAGGACTTATAATGACATCATCTACATATTTGTGCCAGATCTCAAAGGCAAGATTTAAAAAAAAAAATCAAATTCTCCTTATGCATGCTCTTTATCACAACATTTCTCTTAAGCCATATTAAATAAAATTACATCCTCAAGAAAGATATATATGTTCAGGAGACTAAGTGCCTCAGATTTTCTTTTTTTCCTCTGAAAGAATTTCTTTCCTATGTCCGAAACACAAAAAGTCAGAAAAATCAATTGCTGCAGCTAAAATCTTGGGATATATTAAAATAGGTTGTGTGAACAAGCATGACTTTAGGAAAACAAATGCTTATTGAACTGAATTGAATTAATTTGCAATAGTCACTTGAATTAAATGATTTACCTGCCATGTTTTGGCAATAAACGATTGGCCCCTTTAAGACTTGGAAGGTGGCCCAATTATATAACATCTGGCTGCCTTCCCTTGTAATAAATATATCACTTACTTCACTTACTTTCAATTTTTTAAAAAAGCAACAAAGCAAATGAGCAAGAGGCATCTCTTATGTCCCATAACTATGGCTGAGACAATATGATAGAAGGGAAAAAAACAGAGAAGAAATCTAGATATTCTCCGCTAGTAAACTCATTTTCTTTATAACTCTCACTAAGACACTTCAGTTTCTCTAGTCTCTCCTATATTCAGTTTCCTCACCTGTAAAATGAAGTTTTAAACTTGGAATTGGTTAAGCTTGGATTGAGTCTTCACTGTGGAAATAAATGTGTAACTTTGGGCAAATCATTTCCCCCTTTGACCTCATTTTCTTTTTCTATTGAAATGTTATGTGTATGTGGGAAAGAGGAAGAATGATGTATGGTTAATGTATTCTAACATCTTGTCAGAGATTCTGTGATTTTATAAGATAAAGAAGTAGCTGGTTACAACAATCATTCTAGATATAATAAATATTCAGAAAATAATGCTATTAAATAAGAGCAATGATATGGTGATGATGATGATGATGATGGGTAATAGTTGTATAGCACTTATTATATTCCAGGTACTATGCTAATATCTCATTTATCTTCACAACTCTGGGAAAGAGGTGCTATTATTATTCCCATTTTATAGATGAGAAAACTGAGGCAAACAAAGACATGCTCTGGGTCACATAGTTAATAAGTGTCTGAGGCTGGATTTGAATTCAGGTCTCCTTAATTTTAGGCTCAGTGCTGGATTTGAATTCAGGTCTCCTTAATTTTAGGCTCAGTGCTTTTATCCAACTGTGTCCTCAGTCTCATCCATTTTCATCTTCTGTAGCAGATTTCTCCCATTATCAACACCAGTATCACTAACCTTTTATCTTTTCCTGGATATTGAGTATTCCTCTTCTGTTTAAAACCCCACTTTTATCTCTTTCATCCTTAAAAAAAATAGCTTTCCTTTCCTCAGAGGCCCAGACTTGTTCCTTCCATCTCTGTATAGGCCTCTGAATTAGGTCGATTATTTTGAAAGCTGTGAGACAGAATATTCAACAAGGAAGAGCCTGGAGCTGAGGAGGTCTGTGGCAAGGCCTTCTTAATTGTCTCACTGAGAGTTGATAAGGGCCTAAATCAGGGTGATGACTGTGGAAAATGGATAAAGGGACAGATGAGAAGGATATTTTAGCTTCTTCATTTTACTTTATTCCTATTTGGATGGTGATGGTAGGATAATTCGCTTGATCAGGCTCATTTTACTTTCAGAGAATTCTCTCCATAATTGTTGGCAGTGGTTTGGAGCATCCCTGGTAAAATTGTCTGTAGTATTACTGCAAAGCTCCAGGCCTGAAGTCTGTGGTAAGATTGTAGGGCCTGACCAAACTAAGTTTCACTGTATATTTTATTTAATCTTCTGGGCAAGGAGCCAGGCCCTAAGTCTCCTAGAGTACTGCATAGGTCATTGGAGGCTAGGCATAAAGTGATGACTCTTCAGTGTCACTTCAACTCCATCTTGAGATTTTTAGAAAACAATAGTACCTGCCTTTTGCAGCATTCATTTTCCTAATCATATATCTATGTATTTGATTGGGAAATACTCATTTCAGTAAGGTTCTCAACATCATAAAATGAATAGAAATGTAGCTTTAGAAAGCCAACCAATAGCATGTTATGCTTCATATATCACTAAGAAACACTATGCTTGAAATTTTGATTCCAAATGTTTATTGGCAATGATGTGTGGAACAGAAAAGAACACTGCTTTGTTTTCAATTAATATCTGTCCTTTTCAGGATTCTAAAAGGTACTTTGCTTCATCATTTAAGCTAAAAAATATTCATCTGAAATTTATTGATAATATCAGGAAGCATGATAAAAAAAAAGCTTAATCGAACCATAAAGCTTGAAAGGACTTTAGAAATCATCTTCTCTGTCAACTCTTTTGACAGAGGATGGAACTCTTAAGGTCTATTGAATTAAAGGGACTTATTCAAGTTTTCATAGATCCTCATTCCAAATCCATTGCTCTTCATAGTGTATCTTATTGGAACTTTTTTCATTTTACAAAATGTTTTCAACTATCCTGTAAAATGTTTTTTTAAAACATTAAAGAGTTACATTCTAAGAATTAAAAAATTCTTAGGAATTATTAAAAAAATAACAGTTTTAAATAAAAAATCTTTTTAGATTTTTCTCTTTTCCTTTTAAACAATGTTAAGTTTAAAAATGTATTTAAGAGCTATTTTCATATTAGCTCAAATGGGTTTTGATCTTATAAGAATAAATAGAGCCAGTAATTAATGTTAGGGAGGGAGGGGAGAGAAAGTCTATGAGGAGAGACTCTCTTCTAGCTCTCCCCTCTTGACAAATATGCACTGATGAGACTTCGAGGGGGTGTCACCCTGAAACTGGGTGACCTGTATAGTCTTGCCACTCCCCACAGGAGTTGAGGGCAAGGCTTCTCTATAAGATGAGGTATGGAGGACCCCACTCCGATTCTGAATGAGGGCGGGGTTTATGCTAGCCTCCCTGGAGGTCAGCCAACTTCAAGATGGAAGCAGCTAGACCAAACTGTGATTCTCCTCCCCCTCATCTCTCAGGCACTCTGGAATGCTATCTGACTAATGAATGTCTTTTATTAATATCAATATAGGGATTGGGGAAAGGGATGAAGGGCAGCGGGATTTTGGGGTGCCCTCTTCTCTATTTCTATGGGGTCCCTCACTCCTAAACATCTCCCCTCACCTCTTCTCCTTCAGATTCTATTTCTATTTACTATTTCTATCCTTTTCTATAATTGCAAGTCAAACCGGAAAGGAAAGGGTTTCTCAGCAAGGTTGGATAATGGGAGAAGGAACCTAAGAGATCACTCCCAAAATGGAGTCCGAAACAACTTAGCTGATTCGATGATTGAAGTCTTGCTGGGTGAGAAACAATGGGTTGCCTTTGACCAAGGAATCAGGGTTTCAGTGTCCAAAGAAAGATCCTCAGGAAGCCCTCAGGACTGGATCTGAGCTGAGATATTCTCCTCCTCTCTCTCTTTCTGTCCTCCATTGGAAGTCCTCCTCCTTCTCTTCTCCTCCAGAGAATTGCCCAGAATTTTCTCTGGTCCCAACTGTCAGTAACTGTCACCAGTGGCCTTCTGGTTCTTTTTGTCCTATCCCCCATCTTTACAATCTTAAAGGGATGTAAACTTCAGTAGGCATAACATGATACTCAATAATAGTGGTTCCTTAATCTTTTTCTTTGATCACCCCTCTCCATAAATTATTGTAGACCATCTTCAATAACTAACTGTCTTCGATAACCTTTTTATGTCTTTCTTTCATTTAGAATCCTTCTTGTGTTCCAGTGGCATCTCCTCAGTAGTGGCTTTCCTTCCTTCCTTCCTTCCTTCCTCCCTTGATTCTTTCCCTTCCTCCCTTGATTCTTTCCCTTCCTCCCTTGATTCTTTCCCTTCCCTTCCCTTCCCTTCCCTTCCCTTCCCTTCCCTTCCCTTGCCTTCCCTTGCCTTCCCTTGCCTTCCCTTCCCTTGCCTTCCCTTGCCTTCCCTTGCCTTCCCTTCCCTTCCCTTCCCTTGCCTTCCCTTGCCTTCCCTTCCCTTGCCTTCCCTTGCCTTCCCTTGCCTTCCCTTCCCTTCCCTTCCCTTGCCTTCCCTTGCCTTCCCTTCCCTTGCCTTCCCTTGCCTTCCCTTGCCTTCCCTTCCCTTCCCTTCCCTTGCCTTCCCTTGCCTTCCCTTCCCTTGCCTTCCCTTGCCTTCCCTTGCCTTCCCTTCCCTTGCCTTCCCTTGCCTTTCCTTCCCTTACCTTCCCTTGCCTTCTCTCCTTTTATTTCTTCTGTTTTCTTCTTTATTTCTATGGAAATATTTTTTGCATGATAATACTTGTATAAGCCAGATTGAATTGCTTGTTAGCTTTGGGAGTAGGGAAGGAAGAAGAGAGGGAGATAACCTAAATCATATAACTTTGGAAAACATGTGGAAATTTGTTGTTAAATTAAAATGAAATTTATAAATTTTCAGAGAGTTAGATCACTCCAAAGGTAAGATTTGAGTTGATTCTTGAAGGTATAGAGGAATCTGAGATTAGTAGGAATAACATTTTAAGCAAGAAGAACAGTCAGTGAAAAGGTATAAATTCAGATGATGGTTAGTTCTATGCAAAGAATAGCAAGACTAGTGCCACTTGACTGCAGAGTGTATAAAGTTTAAGAATTCTGCTTGTAAATGCCTCTCAAAAGCAAATGATATTTTCAACAAAATTAACAGATAATCGAGTTTAACATTATATTCATTATTCCACAACCATATTTCATCAACTTCTCTAATAAAGGCAACTCCTTGCATTTTCTTATATTTTGGACAAAAAAAGGGAATAAGTTTGGTCATTGCCATTTCATGGCATTCCATTTAAATTTTTGTGGTTTCCTTCTTTCCGTTTACTTTGCAGTAGTTATTGTATATATATTGTTTTCCTAGTTCTTCTTAAGTCACTCCACATAAGTTTACATACATTTTCCCATATTTCTCTGAATTTTTAAAATTTTCACTTTCGTGGCAGTGTAATATTCTATTACATTTTTGGAACAAAATTTGTTTAGCTATTCCACAATTGATGGATGTTTATTTTTTCTAGTTCTTTCCTAGCACAAAGTAGTATATTCTTTTTAATATTAGCAAATTAGAACAATCTTTTTTTTAATCAATTTCTCAGAAAGTAGAATTTCCATCACTTGCAATATTGCACTAATTGGAAATATATTTTTTTGCGACCATCTTTATTTTTATGTTGTTAAAATTTTTCTTTTTAAATAGAGCTATATATATATTTGTGCATCATATTATAAGCATATATGTGTTAAATATCTAAATATACAAGCACATATATGACACATATACACCTGTTAAAATTATCTTATGATGTTTCTTAATGATGTTATCTTTTATACTGTGCTTATATATGTCTTTTTAACTTATTGTTATATGGTATGAGATATTGGCTTAAACCTAATTTCTGCCAAATAGCTTTTGAGTTTTTTTCAGTAGTTCTTTTCAAATGGAAAGTTTTTTCCTCTAATTAAATTGTGTTCTCGGTTTTATTATGCACGGCGTTAGTAAAGTTATTTCTGAATTTTCTTCATCTTATATGTTCTTTCAACTAGTACCATGTAATTTTGACGGTTGCTGCTTTCTATTATAATCTTATACTTTGTGCAAAATCAAAGTGCTACTCCTTTATTTCTAATATTTTTATTATCTCCTTTAGATTTTCTCCATTTTCTTCCACCAAATGTATTTCATTATTTTTTCTATATTTAAAAATTCAGTTTCATATATAACACTTCATAAATTAGAAATAGATAGTGGGAATAGAAAATTATTTTATATAAAATTTGATTTAAATGCACAATTCCCATGTCAGGTGACATATAAGGTACATCTCCCAAAGGGAACATTGTTACAGGAGAGTTTTCTAAAGCCCGTTTCTCTAATTGTAGCTTACTAAGTACTTCTTGTTTTTCAACAGCCCCTGTCCTAGTTACTTTTTTTGGTACCATCCCATACATTGTTCCTCCTCTGCCTTCTGCCTGCTAAAATCCTTTCCTATTGAGTTCTTAGTATGTCCCTTAAAGACAGCCTTCCATTTCTCTTAAATCTTATCTTATCTCTATCCTTTTCCCATTACCCCCCCAAGAAAGAAGTACATCTTTTTTTGTGAAAATTTCAGATCATTTCAGATCATGTTTCCATAGTGATATGATTTTTAAAATACCAATAAATTTTCTTTTAATATCTCTCCTCAACTATACTATGAAACAAGGATTTATCTAAAATAAATATTTTGTCAGTGTTGCTATATGTTCATAAACTCAAAGCAAATCACCCTCTCCTATACATGCAAATTGAAGATAAAAGCTAATCATTGGAGTGTTGTGGTTACAACACATTAGAAATGAAGAATTACATAGGGAAAGTGGTATAAAGGATATCATCAGAGCAGTGACAGAAAAAATGACTTGGCAATCACATAGTAAGAAACAGAATTAACTGATAGATACCCCTCTCTTTCAATTGTATCTATAAAATATCGAAAGAACTGGAAGGAAAGTAGAATGTTGGAGCAACCTCTCCTCTCCCTCAGTGGAAGATTTATGGGAGGGCATGTTAAAGAGATATGTAAGATAAGCAAGTATTGACAGTTTGCTATGAGATTATATGTCTGGTATAAGTTATTTTTGCAATTTGCTTAAATTTACTGAATTTACTGAAATTAGTGATAGGTAGTATTTCATTCTTTCAATTGTGTTTTCTCTTTCTTTAGAAAATAACATTTGAGGGGGCAGCTGGGTAGCTCAGTGGAGTGAGAGTCAGGCCTAGAGACAGGAGGTCCTAGGTTCAAATCTGGCCTCAGACACTTCCCAGCTGTGTGACCCTGGGGAAGTCACTTGACCCCCATTGCCCACCCTTACCACTCTTCCACCTATGAGGCAATACACCGAAATTAAGGGTTTAAAAAAAAAAGAAAATAACATTTGATACATGTATTCATTAACGTTTTATACCATCTTTTAAGTATTTTATTTCTATTTTCATTATTTTGACTTCTTTAGGAAATAATTAGTTCCTATGGTTAAATGAAAATATATTTGAATATTTCACTAGTATGTTAGAATATCACATATTTTTCATTTCATATTAGAGACCACAATTCTAACAACATTTTTTACACTGCAAGGTATGCTCATACAGTTTTATGTATATGTCCAGATGGCTTTTCTAACTGTAACTCATAGGAAAATGTGAATAGATAGTTATCTCTAGAAGTTTACTCATCCCTCTTCAAAGTAGAGTTTGATGACATCCCAGAGAAGAGCCCTTGAAGGGTCCATGAAACCAGTCACTCTGCTCTTAGAGAAGATATATTAGGCTAGATTCACATTCTCTAAACATTGCTAGTTTAGGGGAGATGATTTCATTTTTAGGCTCAAACAATTTTCTTTGATATTCTCTCTTAAAAAGGAAAAGATACAGCCTAAATCTGAAGGTTCATCCCTTACCAGTTATACTAGTTACGCAAAAAATTGTTACAAATAGTTAATAAGGAATCAACACATTTATTAAGATAGCAAACTAACATCAGGTTATTTATGACTACAAGTATAATACATGACAAATGTGACTTTAAAATGCATAATTATGTGAGATAATACTCTCAGTGAATGAGTTCACCCACTGATTCACCCATTTATCTCAGCTCAGCAGAAAGATAGATTCCTCAGTCTCTCCCACCTGAAAATTCCCTGAAATTACATGTAAAGGGGAAAACTACAAATCAGGGCTATGTTGTGGAATTGACTTTCCACTAATTTTCTGCCTTCCAATGTCTATTATATTATTCTTCTGGTTTCTCCCAAAAGATAGTCTGGAAAAAAAAATTTATCTTCTTCCAAAGTGTGATGCAAAATGAAGGCGTTTCTTTTCCCATATTCTTACCTACCCTTAGAAGAATATAAGAAATGGCGTCATCATCCTTTCCACCAATGAGGAGCGTCTTATGCAAATAATCTCCCCCCACCCCCTCCAGTTATGTTCCTCCCATTAGGCAGAGCTTCAGTAGGGGCAAGTTCCAGACCTGTAGGCTCTGTGGTATAAACAGTGTCATGAACACTTGAAATCAACCAGGGGGATTTAAACCGAAATAAAGCAAACGTGCATTAACAGTACATGCCACTGACGATGCCGCTCACTCATGTGCCTTGTAAAGTACTATAGTGACCGCACTGAGCAGAGCGGAGCCGCGAGGAGCCGCGCGAGTGGCTGCAGGGACAATGCCGAATAACTAGAAGCATTCGGGTTTCTAAGATGGTTTTAGAGGTTATTTACTTAGGCAGGGTTTTGAGGTTGGCAAAGACTTTATATACGTCCTGTCATTTGCTCTTCACAATCACCCCATGAGGTGAATGAGAACTATTATCTCCCCATTTTACAGATAAGGAAACCGAGGCTGACAGACCAAGTGATTTGTCCAGAGTCACACAGCTAGTAAGTGCCTGAGACAGAATTTGAACTCAGACCTTCCAGTTCCAAATCTCACACTGATACCACTTAGCTTCCCAGTGCAAATCAATTCACAGATATTTCAGTAGCATGAACACAACCCACCACAATTTTGTTGTTGTTTAGTCATTTCAGTCGTGTAAGCCATCCACTAAAATCAAGGGTTTTGGCTTTGCCTAAGCTACCTCAAATAGTCCTTCAAAGCCGCCATGTAAACAGGACCCTTAATGATTTAGCTGATTGTTCTGATTTTTTTTCCTCTTGGAGGCAAAAATGGATATTTTAGCTATAACACACATCATTCATTTTTGTTCCTAAATAAGAAAGGGCATAAATATTGTGTAAAAGCCACTTGTCGTAGGAAATGCAGTTCAACTGGCATAGTCCATCAGCATTCAGGACACCAAACCTTCCCGTTTGTATCTGAATGGGACGTTCAGGGGTAGGCAGATGCAATTACTTGGTGTCATATGCACAGTTAATTTCCATTCTTCTTTGGAGAGTGTCGTGGGGTATGTAATTGCTTTGGATAGTTAGGTATGTAAGTAATGTAGTGTATCCTGCTGGGCGTGGGATCCAGTTAGTATTAATACCAAGGGAAGCCTATTGCTGCCTCAGGAGTCAAGCCCCAGACTGAATCTCATTCTCTTTAAATCAGAGGAAGGGATTTCCTGTTACTCTGGGAGAATGACTTCCATTTGGATGATGCATGCTATAGAAAATACTCTCTATCGGGGAGCTTTGCAGAAAGACTTGTTATAATGGGGGGTAATCAGACCGATAATAGGGGAGCTGATGGTACCAGTAAGTCTCCTAGACCAGGGAGCCTACAACTACAGTATTTGTTGATTTGAGACAGCCAGGGATGTGTGGGCCTGAGCCGAGCTGTTCAGTCAGTCTCCCTGCTGTCTGTAGACTCCTTTAAGGTGAGGAGTGAGGAGCCTCTCCCTGCTGATGAGAAACCAGAAACCAACAGGAAGTGAAGCCATCTCACTTCCTGAAAAGAATGGATGCCTGGTCTAACCCCTTCTGGAGACAAGTGGTAGCTATCCTCCTTTTCCTCAGTTCCTTAGCCCTGGTTGATGTTATAAATGAACTATGGAAACTCTCAGAACCAGGCAAGGGGTTTATTTAAAACACAAGGGTAAACTGGGGAAAGAGGGTTAGGGTCTGGAGAAGCTGGTGCTATGGGTGAATGGCCAGTGCTGGCAGAGGTCCTCAGAAGGTAGGATCAGGCTGAGGGAACCAACCCCTCAGCCAGGGATAAATCCCACTGCCCTGATGTAGAGTGGTCTACCAGCTTGACAAAAGAGGGTAATGATTTGGTTTAGGGGTGTCCCTGGCTAGGCTAACTTAACTAATTCCTGCCCACGTTCCATAACCCAACCTCCCTTCCCCTCCTGGGGTCCCAAGGGGAAGTCCAGGGGGTAGCTGGATGTCTGGGTGAGGTCAAGGAAATCAGAACCCCCAGGTTGGTTCTCCAGGGGTATTTATAGTCTCAGCTCCATCAGTCAGGTCTTGAGACTGGCACTAGCTGGGTCAAAGTTCCATTCCCCTAACCGCCAGGATTGCCTAGGGTAATTTTGCAACTGCAAGAGATCTTGCATCATTCCTGCATTACAGAGTAACTTTGCAGAAAGAGTATCGAGCCTGGATTCAGGTTCTGGAATTGTGGAGAGAATGCTGAACTTGGAGTCAGTCCATCCTTGTATGGCTTTGGAAGACTTACTTCCTATTTTCCCCTATATTTTCTTCATTTGTTCATGCAAATAATAAAATTCATTGCATACCTTGTAGGATTCCTGGACTTTATATATAATAGGGTAAAGGAAAGGAGTAAATTATATGAGATATGTATAAATATGTTATATATAAAAACTTTTTGCAAAGTGAAAAATTATATATATGTCACCTCTTTTTCATTATAAGTATTAGTGTTTTAAAATTGTTAGTAAGGCCATATTTGGGTGGATGAAATGTATATATATATATACATATACATATATATATATATATATTTGGTCAGACCTTTTTCTTTATAAATTAAAATATTTTTACATTTATAATACAGATCAAATTTTCTTAGCATCAAAGAGATAAGTAATATTGAGAAGTTTTCTATATTGGCTACCAGACAATCTTAGCAAAAAAATAAACCAAATATAAACCATAATTGGCTCAGTTACCAACATTTTTCATTTTCTTTTTAAGCTTGTGTTTCTGCTACAGTTATAACATGGCAGACAATAAAGAGGAGACAGTTTCATTTAGTAGGTCCATCATGTTGGGTTAGAGTTGAAGGTAATTTTGATTGTCTTCACTTAAAAAGTGGCAGAGTGAGGTAGGAGCAGAATTTCTCAGGGCCCATCCATTGTTGGCTATTCCACTTTTTCTTGGGACCTTCCTCCCTGTCTCTGGTACTAGACTAGTTTTTGCTTAAAAAATCTGAGAAAGATCCTAGTATATTAAATAGAGTATTTTGGTTACGAAGATAGGAAGACCTGTGCTCAGATTCCACCTCAGACACAGGCTTTTTTGAACCTGAGTAAGTCATTTAACCTCTCTCAGCCTTGATTTTCCCTGTCTTTAAGAGTAGACTTGAACTAAATATCTTCTCACTCTACATGGGTAGTCTCACAGTCCTCCAATCAATCAGCCACTATTGATTTATTGCTTCTTTTGTGCTAGGCATTGTTAGATGCTGAGGAGAGAACTGCAATGGATGAATGAAACAATCCTTATTCACAAGAAGCTTACCTTCTATTGAGAGAAACAACAAACTCTTGCACACGCACACACATATCTACACACACACACATACAGATATACATATATACATACTTGTTTTGTGTGTTTATACTATATATATGTATTATATATAAGTAATATGTGTGTGTGTATACGTATTAAGTAGATTGCTAGGGAAAGCACCAGTGGTTGAGGTGATTAGGAAAGCCTTCTTGTAAAAGTTGATTCTTAGACTTTCCTGAAGGAAGAGGAGGATTCTCTGAGGCAGGTGAAGACAACCTCTATTCTAGTCATGGAGATCAGCCACCCAAAGGCATAGAGGTGGGAGATGGAATGTTGTGCAGGAGAAATTGAGAGAAACCATCTTTGATTTCCACTTGGCCTAGGGGACTAAGGCTCAAGGGATTAACTTGGCTTCCCTGTCACCTAAGGACATACAAGATAGCCAGCCTATGAGGTCAGTCACCCTTGGACTCGCTGGGTGTACCAGTGTTGTGCCCTTCTTGACCACATCCTGTTGAACACATTGGACCAGGGGAGGAGGGTTGATGGGCAAGTCTTCTGAAACAATGCGAGTTATCCTTGTTGAATATTCTGTCATTATCCTTACTGAATAGCCTTCTTCTACAACCAAGTAAACTTTGTTACCTGTTAGATGACCCAAGAGATTTTTATTCCTTTCTACCCTCAGGCTGTCAGACAAGGCCTAGCCTGCAACATTTCGATGTCAAAGGCAGCACTAGATTTAAATTGTGTTTAATTCTCATATTATGGTCAAAGTTGGGATAAGGGTGATGCAGATGTATATAATCTCAGGTTAACCATTTCTCTGTTTATTGTTGACTGTCTAGGGAAGTTAACTTTCCAGCATAAGGTAAATGAAATAACTTGAAACAGACCTCTTGGGTTTTAAAGACACTGTTTCAAAGGCACAGAGGCAGCTGTTGTATTTGAAAAGTATTGTATCTGGCCCAGAAATTTTCCTGGAAAATGTTTTAAGTCCTATTGAGATCAGGGACTTAAGGAGAAAAATGTGAATGGGAGAGATTACTTGTAACTTTCCTCGGTAGCAATAAAGTTTTGGGTTTGGCCTATTTCTACTTCCACAAGTGGAGTCAGAGGGTGGGTAGACTTTCTCCACTGAGGAACGTTGTAGGTTATAAGGAAAAATTAAAAAATATGACTCATGCAAATAATGGTTATTGAAGAAAGGTAGAGAGGTACAAGCTAGAGTTTCTCTTTGCAGCATAGTCCAATGGTTTGGGAGTGATTATAGAGGACTTAGTGTTGCAAAGTCACTTAAATCAACCAGTTCTAGATAGGGGCTGCTCTTTGCCCCTATTTGTGTAGCTGAGACATGGAACTGTACATTGACAAACCCTGGATGATATGTTCCCATTGCATCATGTTTCCTCATTAGAGTCTGCCAGGTAAGGCCTGAAATTCCTAAAAAGAGATTAGTTTGGTAGACTGGATCTGTGCTTCCCTTTAATGACCAGCAATACCCTATGGCCAGCTTTCTGGGAGGAGTCCCTCTAGTTTAGTGCCAGCTTTAGTTATGGGCCTTCTCTGCCAGATCATCAAAAAGGCATAATCAGACTAGCTGAGGAAATTCAAGGCTACCATTGGGGCACTTTTTAAAAATTATAATACAAGTTTTATTTTAACTTACAATACCACCACCACCTACAACAAAACCAAAATAATCAGAAACAAAATAATTTCTACCATGGCTATCTAGACAAAAATGACTATTGTTATAAATAGATGCTCTGGAAATAATGGGTATAGTATCTCTTTTCCTTCTCCTAGGAGGTAGAAAGTGATGATAACTGTCTCAGGTGTGGCTGCTGAAAACACGGGTTTGATAAGGAGGAAATTGATTATTAACTTTTGCAGGTGCTGGCAAAACTGTCCGACCAGTCATCACCAGAATGCATTCATCTCCATCTAAATCTAAGGCATCCCCTAAAAATTTCTGCTCCCGCTTGAATAGAAGTAGCATCTAGGCTGTCAAATCATTGTGTTCACTGGGTCACACCAGTTCCCAAGGGGATTTTAGAGGGCAGATAGATGAATGAATGATCATTATAACCTCTGTGTAGGTCACTGTGGGTAGGACCAAATGAGCATCTTTGGAGCCATAGGAACCAAGCAATATGATTAACATATTGGATCCTAGGGGAAGTAAAAGATATTCCCTTCTGGGGGACAGAGATAAAGGAGGCTACAATATATTGCCAAATCCCTTTACAGCAACCCTGTGTGACTAGTGAATAAGTGGGTAGTTAACTTACTATGGAATACAGGTTACTGAATAAAGTTGCTATTCCCATTGCTCTAACTATTTAGCCTGGAAATCCAGGAAGTCCAGCTTTCTACTATCTCTAGGGAATATGGGATTGTTGACTTCATTAATGCCCTTTTCTCTATTTCTGTGGTTGAGACTAGAAGGAACAATTTACTTTTACCTTGGAAGGAGTGCAGGTTCCTTTCCCAATTCCTACCTCATGTTCCTTTGTATTACTACAATCTGTGGAGCAGACTTCTGAAATCACTTTTGTTTCCTAAGGGCATTGATCTTTTTTACTATATTGATGACATAATATTAACCAGTTTGGATGAGGCCACAGTGAAAGGGATTGAATGGTGGTCCACATGAGGGATAATGAATGGGAGATCAACTCTAATAAAATCTAGATTCTAGTATGCTTAGCCGAGTCTAGCAGAAAATATAGTGTGAAGAAAATTGAGATAATTCTAGAGAAAAATCCATAGCAAATCACTACCCTCATTTTCCCTAATTCAAAAATGAAATTCAGAGGACACTCATACCTGAGTGGCATGGGTCTGACTGAATAGTTTGTGGCCTGGAAAGAATAGAATTGTATAGAATTCTTCCCCTTTAGATTCAGGATCAACTGAGGAATATTTCTAGTGCCTTCTGTTAAATACAATGCTTTGTGAATCATGTCAATATCCATGAGAACCATTTTATACCTTCTGATGAACTATACAAACAAATTGAAACCATTACAAGAGTAATATTTATTGGGGAGTGAACCCATTGCCAGTTTGCATCAGGAGGCTGTGCTACCATTCTTAGCTGAGTATCAAACAGCACAAAGGGACTTCCAGAAGTCTTTGAACTCTGAGTGGAAACAAGCTAGGAAAGGGGTAAGCCACAGTGCAGAGGCAGCCCATTCTAGTGCCACAATTGGAGAAGGGCCAGCACAACACCCTGTTAACCATTACTATTGCCATTAAACAAAGACAAAGACACAATTTCTAGGTGATAGTTATCAAAGACATGGCAGGAAATAGAGCCAACTCAGGAGAAAGATACCTGTATTTTAAGAGGACATCCACTCCCTGACAAAGTATGGTTAAGACTTGTCAAGGCCACATCTTAGGACAGAGCCTTTAGTTGGAAACTGTTCAAGGAGAGAGACAGAAAAGGAACTAAGGC
Source organism: Gracilinanus agilis (assembly GCF_016433145.1). Classification (NCBI taxonomy): domain Eukaryota; kingdom Metazoa; phylum Chordata; class Mammalia; order Didelphimorphia; family Didelphidae; genus Gracilinanus; species Gracilinanus agilis. The sequence continues at coordinate 79,080,346 of NC_058131.1, forward strand.
CAAAGACTGGCTTGAGCCACCTGGAATATGAGGCAGAAGCTAGAGATCACTGGAGAAGATGACTCTTTGTATTAGAAGCAGCAACTACCCAGACTACAGAGGGAAAGGATAAAGCAGGGCTTGACATCTCATCCAATAGAATGTGAAGGAGTAGGATCTCAAACAAAGAATTCCAATCCAAAAACTAAGGTTGGATATATAACTAAACAGAAGAAAATATTAGAATACAATAAATAAATAAAAAAGATTATTAAAAATAGAAGAAAATGAAGAATATTTATTTTCAAAAACAATTTACTAAGAAACACATCAAAGTGATATAATTTAAGAATAATTTTATTTCTTGAAAACCAAGAAATTAAAAAAATGAAGACACTATATTTTTTGAGTCATCTGCTTAATGGAAATTGTGGAGCTGATGAAGTCATCAAGTGAAAAAGTAGAGAGGGAGAAGACAAGAGGTCTCAAGATGGAGCCTTTGGGAAACCCCACAGTTAGCAGGTGTGAAAAGCCTACAAAGAAGACAGTGTCAGAGAAGTCAAACTGGAGAGGTAGTAGTAAGGTGGTTGTACAAGAGGTTGTGAAAGAGGTGTCTAGAGAGAAGGAAATGAATAAATATTTCCTCAAATTCTATTTTAGGAGAGATATTCATGAATTCTATTTTCTTCTGCTCAAAACATACATACTCTTCAAAATAGCAGAGACTCCAACCTCTAAAAATGGTTTTTAAAAATACTTTCAATAATTGTAGGGGTATCTTCTTTAGAATCACAGTGGGTTTTTTTTTGTTAGTTATTTTCAATCATGTTCAACTCTTTATGGTTTGATTTGGAGTTTTCTTGGCAGAGATACTGGAGTGGTTTGCCATTTTCTTCTTCAGCTCATTTTACATAAAATGAACAGGGGCAAAAAAAGGTTAAGCGACTTGTTCAGAGTCGCACAGTGTCAGAAGGTAGATTTGAACTCTGGTCTTCCAGACTCTATGCCTTGTCTATCCACTAAACCACTTCATTGCCTTGTACAGAGGCACAGGAATCATATATTTACTTCTTCCCCATAGACTAAATTTTAAAATGATCACATGTATAGTGGTTTTCAAAGTCTAACAATTCTAATCATACCTATTCTGAGATGTGTGAAAATTGTTTGTTTCTTTCCAAAGCCATTCTTTGTTTAAATGCAAATATAAAATGAAAGTAAATGAAGTGTAACACTGGGGGTGGACATTTATTCCATATAGATAAAAGTTGAGACTATATAGCAATTCCCAAATGATGTTAGAATTTTTACCAAAAAAATCATAGCAAGAATACTGACTCTTACTGATCTCCCACTCCTAAGGTATATCAGTAGCTTGAATCCAAATGTTTGCCCTGATATTATGTGGTCTTTAGAATTCTGATTTATTTCAGGTCAGTAGAAAGCATTTTGTTTTTAGTGGTCCTGATAACATTTCTCAACATAGTGGTTTAATTCTACTTGTGTTTTCTTTTCTCTGATCTAAACCAAGAACTCTTAAAGGTCTTTCCTCTTTATGATGTAGAAATTCTACGAAAAATAATATACATGCTAGGTTCTGTTTTAGAAACAATGATGAAATTTCATTTTCAGTGTTGTCAAGGGGAAATAGAAATCTTTGCTTTTGTTCTGTGTTTTTAAAGCTAATATTTACTTAAAATAAAATATATAAATACACATGTACATATATGTTTATGCAACCAATATTTACATATCTGTATATACACATATGTCTTTGTATATGAGTGTGTATCAATCAATCAATCAATCAATCAATCAATACTTTAGTTCCTATTATATGCCAGACACTGTGCTAAGTGATGAGAATGCAAAAAGGGGCAAAATAGAGCCTCTGTCCTCAAGGCTTTAGAATCTAAGTTGGGGGGAGCGATGAAAACAATTATATACAAATCAAGTTATGTACAGGATGAAATGAAATAATTAACAGAAGAAAGACACTATAATTAAAAGAGTTTGAGGAAGGTTTCTTATAGAAAATGAGATTTTTAGTTGAGACATAAAAGAAAGTAAATATATATCTCTGTATATGTATATGTATGCACACATTTTAATAGATTAGTAACTATAAATCTGTGCTACAATACTTTTTGGAAAGCTTATTATCTGAGTGAAAAGCCACATTCTGAATCTGGTTCTCCATCTTTAAAGAAGAAAATATTGATATTTGCATTACCTTCCTCACAGAGTGGCTAGGGAACAAGGACGATGTAACTCTCATTGTGCTATATGACTCTTTTGAAAATCAATTGAAGGTCTGGCAAGTTCTACCAGTTTTAAAAAGCCCTGGTGACTGCCTTGAGACTAATGCTTTGGCACAGCGGAAGAGCCCAGGATTGGGAGTTAGGAACAATAATAATATTAATAATAATAATATTAATAATAATATGATGATGATAATTAGCATTTATATAGTATCTCGAATGTGCTAGGCACTGTGCTAAGTACTTTGCTCATTTTATCCCATTTGATCCTCAACAATTGTGGGAAATAGGTGCTGTTATTATCTCCATTTTGCAGCTGAGGGAACAGAGGCAAAAAGAGGTTAAATGATTTGCTCAGATCACATAGGTAGTAAGTGTCTGAGTTCAGATTTGAACTTATATTTTCCTCATTATAGGCGCAACACTAATACTATCTACTTGTTTTCTTCAAACTGAGTAAGATATCACTTTGAATACTGCCTAACAAACTTAATTAAATTTGACTCTGAGCAAATCACTTAACACTATAAAGATGATATTAGAAAGTAGGTGTTGTTATATTCGTTTAGAGATAAGAAGTGAAGAAGCCAAGCCGGCTTGAGAAAGAATCCGAGTGTGAAGCAAGCTGAGAGAGCATCAGTTTCAGTGCTGACACTTGTAACTGTCATTCTGTGACAGTTACTCTTTCTGGGTGTGGCTCTAGCAGTTGGTCTCAGGCAGCTGGCGGAGTCACACACAGGGACTCTTTCAGAGCTAGAGGAGGTAACATCTTTGCTTTTCTCTCTGTCTGAGGGAAAGATCTGAAGGAGCTTAGTGTTTTTTTTTTCTTCCCCAACTTGGGAAACACTATTGACTATGTATTGCGGTTTTTATAAATTGTTTTAACTCTGAGAAGACCAAAGAAAAACCCGGTCTTTGGTTTGGACTCTGAGTCCTAACTTGATTCTTGTTGAGAGTCAACCAACTAGCCTTTGTTATTTTTATAACTAAGGTGAAGTTAAGAATTATAGGGATAATGTTATTAGTTTATTTAGAATAGTATAAATTTGGGTTAGTCAGATCAGGAAGGATTAGTATAGCCTGTGAAAACGGGAGAAGTGGTTCCTTGCAGAACCAGGGAGCTTGGATGGAGTTTAGAATCCCTTAGAATTAGATATCCTTTTATCTTTATATATTTCAATAAATATTATTTTTTATAACATGAGTCTTTTTAGTGTCCTTATGCCTAGTCCTGAAGGGAAGTTCATCTATGAGCTTCACTTCACTTATAACTGAAAATACTTTTGATTACATCTATAAAAAGTATCTAAACAGTTTTGAACCTGTATTTGCATAATTTTTGCCCACTTATTTTTGCAGTCTTTTTTTATTTTTATAACACTCTGCTTCAGTTTTCTCATCTGTAAAATGGGAATAATAATAGCATCTATATATCCCAGAGTTGTTATGAGAATAAAATGAAGTTATTTGCAAGAACCTGAAAAATAAAAGCACTTTATAAAAGCTAACTATTGTTATTATTGTTATTATTAATTTGAGACTAACCTAGCTACATTATGGAATGATTCATCTTGGCTACTAAGTAATGAATGTTTCTGGCCACAAATATTCACAGTAACAATTTTTTAAAAATATGTGGAGGTATAGTTTGTGTTAGCAAAAGGAAGCACCCTAGAATTGCAGATCCTTTAAGGTTGGGGGAAAAAAACCACATGTAAGTATAACTAAAGTCGAATTTGTCTGTGGAGCCACCAAACATTTTAACTCATTTACTCATGACTGTAAAAGTGATAATATTACTAAGACTAGGAAATTTGAGCCCAGACACTTTTGTCTAACTCTTACATATAGAAATTCATTTATTATTAGACTTTAAACTGTAGGGTGGGTCACAATATTTACATAATGTAGTGGCTAAAAACACCCAAGTTAGTCTTTGAAGTTGGATTGGCATAAAACCATATTTTTCTAATTTATTCTTTGATATATTGATGGATTCGCCATCACATTGATAAGAGCACCTTCTCTAATGATGAAGACTGAAATGTATTCATGCCTTGTTATTCTGTGTGACTTTTGCTCACATCCTCCAATAAAGCTTCCTGAATTCATCTATGCAATTAGAGACCTTCTTCTAGCTTTTGAAATTATATGATCATTCATAGAGAACATGGGCTGACCATGAGTAAATTTTTGTTCTTGATATGTGACCAACCCAATTCCACTTCTAGTTATTGATATTTCTGATAATATATTTTATGTCTTTTTTACTGGTGCAGTCTTAGGTTTACATATACTATTCCATTGTCTTTTGAGTAACCCATAGCTTTAATTCTTTAGGGTCTTTAAAAGGACTGATAGCCATTGAGCATAAAAAGTATAGTGTATAACAGATAACATTACATTACATTATCCATCCATTGATCACTAATATCACATGGCAGAAAAAAGGGAGATGCACTTAGAAACCACCAAAAGTACTTTTTACATCAGTGATGAATAAAGTCAAATTGGAAGAGGGATTCCTTATAAAACATGAAGTTCCCCGGTAGATCTTTTTTTTATGGAAGACATTGGCTGATTGCAACAAGTCCCAAAACATATATAGCCACCTAAATGCGACTTTTGATAATCACTCATATCACTCAAATGAATTTGACCTAACCATGATGGGAGAGGGTGGCAATTAGTTGACTAATTCATAATATCTATTGGGAAGATTGTGATATTCCATTAGATAGACAACCCAAAGAGATCATCCATCATTACATAGGTCTTGAGAGAAACACAGTGGATAGATAATAAGCTCAATCCAGAACTAAGTAGAAGTAAGAAAGCAAGCTAGATTTCTATTGGAAAATTGTACAGTGGTTTCAGAAAATCCCAACATTCTCCCTTAAACAAAGGCCCATCTTTTTAACATCAGTTCTGTACTTTAAAACAATGGAAGAATGTCCATGTATAGATTTGAAACAGTTTTCTAAAGCTATCTTATTGCTGCCTACCTGCTGGTGTTTGAATTTACTTTTAGTATCAAGTTTTGGTATCACACTTCTTCTCTTCTGAAAGTCATATAATGTTTCCCTTACTGTGCCCATAATAGCACCAATTCAGCAATTGAATTCAACAAATATTCTGTCATTAAGAGCAACTGGTCTGCTATTATTATTTCTGAGTTACTGATGCAGGTTGATGGAATATATTTGTGTGTCTGTCAAACTGCTCAATGGAGAGATTAATGACCTCATGTTGTCTTGTGAGCTCAATAAAGAGGCTTTATCCTGCCCACCCCACCTTCACAACTATTTGTGAAGAGGTTTTCTTTATTATATGTCTCAATGGTGACATATTTTTTTCTGTTAGAAATTGACAACTTTGATCATAGAGGTTATTTTGTGCAGTTCCTTCACATTAAAGATTAAAAAAAATGAGACTCAGAGTCTGAATGACTTGCCCAAAGTTCCTCATGCAATAAACACCAGAGAAAGAATTTGAACACAGGTCCCCCGACTCTAGAGCTTGTAGCCTTTCTATTGTACTGTCATAATTTCTAAGCAAAATGTAAAATGGTTTGAGAAAAAGTAAATCAAATAGAATTAGTTTACCTTTTATCATGCTTTATGTAGTCAATTTGGAGTATGTCACAATGTCAGCAGGCAGCACGAATCTCTTCATTTCCACTTACAGATGAGGAAACAGATGCAGACTTACCCATGTCTTGTAGTTATTGTTAAGTAACAAATCTGGTGTCCCAGATCTTCAGACTCCAAATTCAGTGCTTTTTTAAAAAGTAGGTCACATGGCATCCCAGGACTCAAATGTTATAAAGTGGTTTTTGGACCACCTTTTTCATTTAAACAGTGCAATTAATTTATAAAATTATGTCTTATATTTATCTGCATTTTATTACCCAGCTTGGATATAATTTCCATAAAACTGGGGGCACTGATTATCCTAAACTTTGTATTTCTCCTATTACTCAGTATAATACTGTGCACACTCAGGAAATGTTTATTGAATAAATGATTGGATAAATGAACAAATGGATGGATATATGAGTTGAAGCAATGGATAGCTTTGTTTTCAGAAAAAATGCATTAACTAAAGGGACAGGGTGACACCTACTTGAACTAAATTATTTTGTCGAGCATGCTGTTTATTTGACCTCTCCTCACTCAGGAAATAATTCTCACCCATCAGGGCCAACCCCTTTGGCACTTGGCTCAGTTCCTGTACAGCTGGCAGCACAGAGACCACACCACCACCACATGTGTCTTAATCCCCAATTCCCTAAACTCAGACTATACTCTGGCAAGGTTGTATTTCTTCATTAGCTATTCCCAGGGCCCAGGAAGTCCCAAAGGATGTCAGAGTACATTAATTTTTATCATAACATGGAATCTTTCAGGTCTGAATGGCAGCACACAGCTGTCAGGGGCTTTCTGAACTCGATTACAGCTCCATATATCTCTAGGCAAAACAGAGGAAAGAGTTGTCATTGGCAAGGGAAATGTACAAAATGCATGAGATGTTTTATTGTTTGAGTGACTTGACCATGCTCTTAAGCACAGTTCCCAAATAATTTTTCTATTGTCCATGATGGTTTCACCTCCCCACAATCGAGCAAGTTGCATTGCTAAGTCATATAGTGGTTTTTAAAAAAAGCATTCTTTACATAATGGTACTTAAATAATTGTGTAGTACTTATAGCTACCCCATAAATATGTACACAATAAGTGTTTCCGTGTATTTGGAGCAGAAGGCCTATATAGGTGGTATTGTAGCTCTTCATAAATAATGCTTTGTATTGCTTAATACTCTTTTATGTCGATGGTATATGATGTTAATTTGAAGGACCTGCTGATCCATTTCTGGGAAGGCTATTTGATTTCTCTTCGTTGTCTAACTATTTACTAAGTAAATCATTTTATTTAATGTATTTTATTTAGCAGAAAAGGAGTGGCAGAATCAGAATCTAAGGATGCTAGAGCTGGCAGAAACTTTTTAGTATTGAATATTGGAAGATGTTAATACATGGAATGTTGGAGTTGAAGTGGACTTTAGAAAATTGAATGTTTAAACATAAAACATTATGATAGAATAGATCACATCTTTAGTGTATTAAAGATACTAAGTGCTTTCCTCTGTATATATACTCTGGTGTTTCTATCTCAATACCCACTTGCACTAATGAGTTAAGTCCCCAGAGCATGACTATTGCATCCCCCAGGGCTCTAAGGATAGCCCTGAGGGTTTGGGGGTAGTGGTGATTTTTAGTGTGTTTCTTGCCACGATTATGAGTTGATTATTAATTAATCAGTCAGATGAGCAACATATTAGAAAGGAATATATACTAAGACAGTAAAAGGAAGACCTGTGTGGATAAAACACTAACCTCTTCCCCACCCACACCAAAGTCTGTTACACTTTTTCCCACCAAAGTCCCATATATAGTTCATGGAGAAAAAAGCTTTAATTTAGAGAATCCATGTGGCACAGTGGTCTATCACATCTCCTGGCTGCTGGAAGCCCATATGACCCCTTGGGAGGTATTCAAGGAGTTCTTTTGCTCAGGCCCGGATTGCATCTTTACTTGGCACCATGTGAAATCTACCTTCTCACATCATATTCAGCTTCTTTGATTTCTTTGATTGAAAATGTGAGGATGCCAATGGGAAGTACCAAATTCTAGTGCCTCTTTGAAATCTCTGGAGGGAAGAAGAAGGCGGGTGGAGGGGTAATAAAGTGCCTAGGTCCAAGTTTCTCCCACCCCTGACCATGACTCTAAATGAAGGGATGGTTTAATTCTTTGTATTTATATCCCTAGTGTCTAACATACACTCTGGTGTAGAGTAGACACTCAATATTTGTTGATTGATTACAATTTAAAAGGAAAGTAGTATCATTATTTATTAAGTCAATATCTAATCTGAGAAAACAGTGCTCATAAAATCATAGAAACTGTGAAATCTGATAGGATAGAAATATAGTCAAACACACTCATTTTATTGCTGGGAAAACAGTCATGGGTGGAGCTTGGACTCAAATCCAGGTCTCCTGACTTTTATTCAGTGTTCTTCCCATTACAGCATGTTGCATCATTTGGAAAATTCTTTAGCTGGCATTGTTATACAATTGTGTAATTTCCCAGTTGAGGACATATTTTGGGGAGCTGGAAAAAGTGTTAACTGAATTTTTATTACTACTAGACTCTCTAATTGCATGAGATTATGTAGAGAATTGTTTCAAAGGCATAAAACACTTTATTAATAATAATCATTTCCTTTTTATCATGCTGCGTGCACTTTATTCACAACAAATAGCAAATGTATTGGGCACTTAGGAGATCTTATAATTTCATTAAAAAAAATTCTAGCACTGTGATGAAAGTTATCTTACTCCCACTTTATAGTTGGAGAACCTGAAGTATATAGAAATAGCAAAGCATGCCCCCAATCCTGAAACAATTCTTCCCCTCATCTTGGCTTCCAGGCTCTATTCATGGTCACTCAGAACTATCCTAGAAAGTAATCAGAGTGCTGGCGAATGGTTGTCAAAAGCTAGTCTTGATGCTTGAAGAGCTGGAAGGCAAGATGGTGGCAGTCAATATGTGGTTTACCATGAGAGTCAAAAGTGGAAGAATGCTGAGTCTGACCCTTGTGCTCCAGGGTCATGCTGTGTCTTGGGTGTAGGATTTACGGTGTGATTTGTTTGTAGGAGCCCCCTACAGAACATATAAACAATATGGAACATGTAATACTGAGAATGATTACAGCAGATTTGATCAAAGGTGCCCTGGCACATAGCAAGTACTATATAAATGTTAGTTATTATTATTATTGTTTTTCCCTTGGGACACTGTATTATAACTTATCTGAATTGTGAATACAATAGAACTTGACTCACAGTCTCCATTGCTGAAAAAGAATAGCCAATGGAGTCCCAGGCTATCTTAATCATTTAGTCCTTTCCTCTTAATTTCTATGAGTGCCTTAGCTAAGAAATGAGTTTTTATTTATATACCACTTTAACCCTTAAAAGCACTTTGCATAAACAGCATTTTTTTATTTCAGCCTTCCAACAACCTTGTAAATGACTACAGGTAATATACCCATTTTATAGATAAGAAAACTGAAGTTTACAGTGGTTAAGTAATAAGGTTACTAGCTATTAAATGATATGTTAAGATTTAAATGGAAGTACTTCCTGATTCAACGTGATACTCTTTTTACTCTCACCATCCTATCTTAAGGCTGTATAACTAGGAATTTGAAGGACTAGAACTTAGAACAGGTTTCTGCCTCCCAAGCCCAGTATTCTTTCCATTTGGCTCTGAACTCTGATTGACTATACATCTAGATTTCTTCTAGGAAACTAGATTTTCCCTCCTGTTAATTTCCTACCAACTTTACTATAGGGGTCTCTGCTTTTGCTACCACCTCTATCTTTGCCCCCTTTTCTCCCATTCCTTTCTTTCTATCTCACTCTCCAATGTTTAACCTTATTTTTCCTGTCCTAGTGTAAAAGTAAAGCTAAGGTCTGAGCTAGCTAGTTTAAGGTATTCCAGTTGGGACAATGGAATCTAAAGCAGAATGTAATGTGATTATTGAAATTATGTACATAGGAAAACCTTGGTGACAGAGAAAATTCACTGACTATGTCTTTGTATATTCCTGTGTCCCATCTTTAATGTCAGAGATAGGTGTGACTGCTGATAGAGTTACACATTATGGGATGGAAAAAATACAATCCGTGTCACATACATGAAGCCACTTTTAAAGGAAATAACCCCAAATCATCTTCCTATTTTCTATTAAGTATATGTACCGGCTTTCTGGAATTCACTATAAGAAGTTGTAAATGATGCATGAAATGAAAAATTCCTGGTAGTCCACAGGGGATAGACAGTGCTGTGCTCTGCTCTTTGTTATTTCTTCAGATTATTTTCTTTCCCCTGCATTAAATATTTTTATTATAGACCTTTTTTCAAGGCTGTTTAATTTAGCTTTGTTTAATTATTCTTTCAGTATTTTATATAACTTCTCAAATATTTGAAAATATTGGCACTTTAGATCAGAAAAGAATTGACAGTATTGACCTCAGATACAATTTCATTCCTTACTATTCTTAATTGGCACATTTTCTTTTCACTTCTTTTACTACTTAATTATTTTTACTTTTCATTGCCTTTTCTCCCAACACTTTATCTTATTCTGAAAATATTGAGAAAAGAGGAATTTATAGGTTTAGCTCACATCTCATTAATTTGGCAAATGTAATTTCTCAAAGACAAATGTCTTTAATACTTCAATACTTTGACTTTTCCATTCTCGTCAGTGTGAGCCATCCCTCACCTGCATAGATCAACGCTTATTTCCATCATCTAATCTTGTGTTTTTGTTGCTTTAAAATTCTATAAATCCTCTATAAAGGATGCATCCAACTTGCTGGAGCCCTTCCTTTGATTCTTTTATTGTTTTGTGGATACTAGTGTAATAATAAAAGTAAAATATTAAATGTAATATTAATTAAAATATTGTGATTGCCGTAAAATTAACTTTCATCAGGAGTCTGTTAGTAGCTCTTAAAAATATAATTTTTATCTAAATGGAGATATTGGAAAAAAGGGAAATGTAAGAAGGGGATGGAAAATATCACCTATCTAAAAAATTCCCTAAGCCAAATCAAAGCTAAAATCCGAAGCCCGCCAAGACGCCTAAGCCCACAAAAGTCCTTGAGTGCCCAGAGAGAGAAAAAGAGAGAGAGAGAGAGAGAGAGAGAGAGAGAGAGAGAGAGAGAGAGAGAGAGAGAGAGAGAGAAAGACAGAGAAAGAGGGGGAGAGAGAGACAGAGAGAGAGAAAGACAGAGAGAGAGAGAAAGAGACTGAGACTGGCCCCACACCTTTTATCCTCCTTGCACATACATTCTGCAACATACCCACACGAAGTGGAATGTGGGGTAGGAAAAGCTGGGTCAGATGAGCCTGGGAATGGATTCTTTCTGCACACTAGCTTAGTTCTTAAGTTGTCCATCAGTTACTCCCCCTTTTCATTACACAACTAGGATACTAACTAGACATATATTTCTTTGATATCCATAACCCCAAACCATTATAATATATTGGTTCTATCCTATAAATTCATGCCATTGCCTGAGTTATTGATTGCACTGTTGTTCCTTTTAGACTAACTGCTCCATGGATTACTGTTTCACCTAACAATTTTTTCTGAGGAACAAGTTAAGAATATTAAAGAATGTCTATATATGAAAGTAGAAAAATATGTTTATGCCAATTGCAAGGATGGCTCTTATTATTCTTTTACAATCTAAGTTCATAGGAATATAATTTATTCCTATTGGATACTTGTGGTTCTCACAAAGTCACAATCTGAGACTAATGAAAATTGATGCCAGACCAGCTAGAATTTCATAAAAACAAATATTTTTACTTTGGAAGAATCACAAATTTGAATTTGTGTGATTTCAATGATTTTTAAAATTAGAATTAGAATTATTGAATTGGAATTTGAATGATATTCCCATTGGCTATCCAGTGCAATCTATTCCTGAAAAAAGGTAATCCCCTCTACAAATTACCCAGTAAATAATTACCAGGTATTTGCAGGAAGTCCTCCCAGAAAAGTGAATCCATTAATTCCTGAGCAAACTATTCTATTTTGGAACAAATCTAATGTTATGAAATTTTTCTTTATGTCAAGCCTAAGTTTTCTTCTTCTGGAATCAAATCAAAAAGTCTAATTCTTCTTCCAAATGACAATTCTTTAGACAATTTAAGACTGCTTTTGTGTCACTGAGACTTTTCACTTCTATTCTAAATATCATCTCTTTTTTAATTTGATCCTCATGTGCTATGAACTTAAAACTCTTCACTATCCCAGCTGACTTACTTGGATACTCTCCAGCATATTAGTGTCTAGTCTAAAATGTGATTTCTAGAATTAGACATGTTGTTCTGAATGTAGTTTCATCAGAGTAGACTTTATCCCTGACACCTTTGCCACTCCTAGTGCAGCTTAAGTTTGTGTTAACATTTTTGGCATTCCTATCACACTATTGAATCATGTAGTAAAAAGAGAATAAAAAACAAAAACAAAAAAGTGGTTTTCTCTATCTTCTAATTCTGTCCTCACAACTATATTTTACATGTGACACTAATTTTTGAGGCTGAATGAAACACTAATTAAAATCCATTCTATTCAGTACATCCCAGTGGTCTAGCCTGTCATCCATTGTGTTAGTTACTCCTTCACATCATCTTCAAATTTGATTGAGACCTCATCTCTGCCTTTATGGAAGTCACTGATAAAAGCAGTCTAAGTTCAAGCAGAGGTATCTATGGTACTCTATATGAAGGCTTCTTTCCTGGTAGACAGTGAGTACTTAATATTTATTATTGCCTTCTGGTGTAGGAGAAAGAACACTCACTGCTATTGAGAACCTCAGTTCAAATTCTACCTCAGACACTATTTCTGTCACCTTGAGAAAGTCAGTTTTCTCAATTGTAAAATATAGAGTCCCTTTAAGTTCGAATAGTATAGTTCTATGATGCTGAGCATGGGTAGTTCCAAGTAGATCCAGTTCCTTACAATTGTACTATTTATTATCTTTCCCAAAAACACTTGATGTCTTTACCAGGAATTATTTAAATGACTTTGCCAAAGATTTTGCCAAAGTATAAGTAAAATATATCTATGGCAATCCCTTGATCTACCTGTTAATAACTGATTTTTAAAAATGATGTTCTTTTAAAAATTTAATTTTTATTATGAACCTAATGAAAATGAATATGTTAACAAATGAAAGAAAAGAGAATTGTATTTTAAAACTTTATTCTAATTACATTAATTTTTTAATGTGTATCTTAAATTTGAATGTATCAAACATACTTGCTTTCTTGTTATGTCCTTTCTGAACTCCCTTCTGCTGCCTTGTGTGTATTTCTGAAATGTTTCTTTGATGCTCTTTCACTAACTTTTTTGACATCTTGTTACTTCCCACCCCAACAAAGCTCTTAAAAAAGAAACCCTTACTTTCTACAAATAAGTAAGGTAAAACAAAATAAATTGTCACATTGATCATCTAAAAACATGTCAGTCACCTGGAGCCACAATATTGCCATCACCTTGCTCAGAGTTCTATTAAAGTCATTTTCTTTTACATTATCTTAGGCATTGTTTAAATTTTCCCCCTGGTTCTGCTCCCTTTACTCTGCATCTGTTCCTAAAAGTATTTTTAAGTTTCCCTAAATCTAATTCTTTTGTTATTTTTCATAGTACAATAATAAATTATATATATTCACATGTCATAATTTGTTATTCCATTCCCAAACTGATGGACTCTTTCTTTTTTTACTAATTCTTTGTTATGATAAAGTACAATTGTAAATGTTTATGTGAATATGGATTTTTTCCCTCTCTTTGGCCTTTTTTTTGGAGATCTGTGCCCAGTAGTATTACTGCATGGTCACAAATTATGCACATTTTATTGGACTTTAAAATATATCACTAAATTGCTTTCTAGTATGTTGAATCAAATTAAGAATGCCACTAACAGAGTATTCATATGTACAGTTAGATAGCTCAGTGAATAGAGAACCAGGCTTGGAGAGAGGAGGTCCTGGGTTCAAATTTAGCCCCGGACACTCTGTAGCTTTGTGACTCTGGCTAAGTCATTTAATACCAATGCCTAGCCTTTACTGTTTTTTTGCCTTGGAACAGATATTTGGTATCAATTCTAAGACTAAAGGTAAAGGTTTAAAAACACACACACACACAAACCAGAGCATTAGTGTGCCTGCATTCCTGTATCCTTTCCCAAAATTGTCATTTGGCTTTTAAATTTTTAAATTTTCTTTTTCAGTCTGGTCAGTGCTTTAATTGTAGTGTAAACATTCTGATGAGAAACAAGAAACAAATATCCCTTTGGAACCTTAATGTTTTCAAAATCTGTTGAGGGAGACAAAAAAAAAAAAGAAAAGAAAAAAGATTCCACCCGTGGGTAGATTGATTCTTTTCTGAAGGTTTGAAGAAGGGAGAGGGAAAGGAGGGTAAAAGGAATATATTTAGTGTAGAAATGAGAACAGAGACATGGAACTTGTTATTTTTCAGAATGGGAGCAATAAAACAAGATATGCAAAAATTGAGGAAGGGGTGAAGGGCAGTAAACTTAAGATTATCCTCGCTTTTATTTGAAATTGATAAAGGAAGGTTGGAAATACCCACCGAGACATACATGTACATACACATGTCCATGTTTATAAACATATATACAGAAAATTTTGGTATAGAAAAATATATCAAATTCCACTAAAAAACTATCAGGGAATAGGGAGGGGATGGGTTAAGGATAATACTGGAAAAGGGAATAGCTTATTTATGTACTGGTTCTTACTCTTCCCTAGACTTCTAATATCAACATTCTACAGCTTTCTAAGCTTCATATTACTCTTGATCTCCCTAGATCATCCTCAGGATTGCAGGGGAGGAGGTGTGTGACTCCTGCCATCTCCAGACACAGAGTTCTGTAAACTACATGTATGTGTCTCTAGCCTATCTCTGATCAAGTTGGATTGCTGCCAGCTTCTTTGCCTTGGGGTTGTCTGAAGCCTTCTTTCTCATTGCCTGTCCACTGCTGGCCAGATTTTTGTGTCTATTGAAAGATGTCTGTATTTCTTTTTAATCATTATTTGGTCCTGTGTGAATTTCAGATTTTTGTCATTGGCATCAAATGTAAACTAGGTGGTCCACCTCTATTCAGGCAGCCATGCTGACCAGAAGTTCTTATATTTCAATTTCTTTTTAATCAATCAACATATATTTTTTAGAAAATTTTAAGGTTTTTATGATTAATAAATATTTATCCTACTTTGTCAAAAGTTTATTTTTTTCTAGCAACTCAACGTTATTATATGACTTTATAAACTTTTGTTTTTCATATAGCTATGTTAATTGTTTTTCTAATTTTGATTCATCTTTTTATCTTTGGTATAAATATTTTATTTCAGTGAATGACTTTAAAAAGTAAATTTATGTGATCTGATTTCCAGGATTTATTTAAAATTTGTGAGTTTATATTCATTAAGCGAATTCATTTGCCATGATCTTTCCTTTATTCAACTTCGGTTGAGGTATTTAAAACATTTGCCACATAGAAGAAGTTTTCTGCTTTCTCTTACAACTTTTGAGAATTTTTTTCTGTAATATAGGTATTAATTGAACTTTATAAGTTTTGATAAAATTCTCTTGTAAAATCATTTTGTATCATGGATTTTCCCTCTCCCCTTTGGTAACGCATATAACACGTAGATCTATTTTTTTTTCTAATATTGGATTATGTAAGTTCCATGTTTGGTGACCTGTTAATTTTGACATTTTGTATTTTTGTATATAACTTTTCTTTTGAATTCTCATTTTTGTTATGTGTATCTATTAGGTTCTGGTGATTATTTTTATTTCTTCTGGCTTTGTTGTGATTTTAATTTGTGCCTTTTTTATTTTAGCATTTTGATATTATTCTTTCATTTTTTTAAATCAAATTGACTAAAGATTTACCAATTTTTTTTGTCATTATCAGTGTTTTCTAGAACTGGTATCATAGGATGGTAGGGTACTAATATCCAGAACATCCCATAAAGTCATTCAGATCTTATTACCTTGATGGAGCCAACCAGAAGGCTATTGAACACAAGCTTACTGTGTAACCCTCCATAGATGAACGACAGTGACATATCTGAGCCCTGAGTATCACCTGTTTGCTTTTCTTCTCTTCTCTTAAACCAAAATACTACTTTCTTCTGATTCTTATATTCTGAGATCATCAATCTAAGGCACCTTCCAGTGCTGAGTGTTGGTGGCTCTTTGTGATCCAAATCTCCGTGCCTCGGTTCTCATTCTTCATCTAGCTCTCTGTCTCTTTGATACTGAATGGCCAAGAAGGTTACTTGCAGCAAGATGAGATGTTGACTGGATGAGGGAAGGGGAAGGACATGCTTCCACAAAATATTCAGCCATGAATTATTGGCAGCATGACAGGAGCCTTCTTGTAACATGCTCCAGGAATCTCTCCTTGGGCCTGTGGTCTTTAACACTGTTGTCAATGGGGGTGACGGTGTGGTGTTGTGTTCTCTGCTGATCAGATTCAGAAGCAATTTAAAGCTGAAAGCAAGGGCCTGTCCAAGGGATGCTAGAGGAAATGGTAAATCACTTTAGGCAGACAGATGGCCCAGTGGCTAGACCTATCGGCCTGGAGTTCAAATCTTGTCTCAGACCCTCACTAGCTGTGTGACCCTGAGCAAGTCAGTTAACTTCTGTTTGTCTTAATTCACTAAAAAAGAAAATAGCGAAACTGTTCCAGAATCTTTGTGAAGAAAACCTCATATGGACCATGAAGAGTTGGACACGACCAAATCATTGAATGACAGCAATGAATTCCTGATAACTAGACGTGTTTAAGCAAAGGTTGGATGACAATTTGTCAATATTGTTTTACCAGGGATTTTTGCTTATGGCTGGGGTTGAATCAAATGTCTTCTAAAGATACCTTTGATTCCTTGATTTCTTTTTAATTCTGTGAAAACACCAGACACCAAAGCTGCTTGAACCACCAGGTATCTTGGAAAGGCTGCTGCTGTGCTCTGAAGTGTTCTCAGATTGTGGCAATGCCTTAATGTGCCACTTGTGTCCTGAATGTGATGCCGCTGAACAGCTGCTCCTGGGCTCATAAGACACTGCTGCTATCTGCAGAACTATTTCTAGAGAAGCCTTATCCACCTTCCCAAGTGCCATCATCATTAGAACCACCTTGTGTCATTTCAGCAGAGATACTGAGATCAGACGTAGTCTAGAATGAGGGGCTGGAAGCTGTTTTTACT
Organism: Gracilinanus agilis; assembly: GCF_016433145.1. NCBI lineage: Eukaryota > Metazoa > Chordata > Mammalia > Didelphimorphia > Didelphidae > Gracilinanus > Gracilinanus agilis. The sequence goes on from NC_058131.1 coordinate 79,097,476, forward strand.
GTGGTTTTCTTTTTGTTATTGGAGGATATCTTAATGAACCTTGTTAATCTGGTGTGTCCTTGTTGTGCTAAAGGATAACCGAATTGTAACAAAGAACTACATGTTCAGAGGATTTAAAAACATTGGGAAATGCTGACATCAAATAAAACATTAATACATCTTTATTTTAAAATGAGATGTTTTATCAGAAACTTAATAGTAATCATCTATAGAAACATATGCTTATAAATAATTATTTACATTTAAATTAATATAAATTAATAATTAAATTACCATTCTGCTTTTCATTTCCCACTTCTGTGTCTATATCTGAATACTTGTTCCATTCATTCTTATTTACTTTTCTCCTATGAACATGATTATTGTGCATTCTTTTCTTTTAGTTCTAATTTGTAAAATTTGCATGTCATAAAGTTCCTTCAAGTTTCCTTTGAATTCTTTATTTTATATATACATTATATATCTACTTTAAAATTTAAAAAGGGACAAATCTTTTAATTTAAAAAAAAATTAGAGTATTCCATGGTATCAGTGTACCACAATTTATTTAGCAGTTCTCCTATTATTGAACATTATGGATGCTTCCTTTTTTTAAAAAAAAATTTTTGGCTTGTTTTGCATTATATATAGTGTAGCTATGAACATTTTTTTATTACTTTTAAGTACAACATCAGAGTATACTAAATACCATGTTCCTTTAGTTTCTTTCCGTATTCTTGACTGCTTTTTCTACAGAAAATTCTAAGTTCAGATGGTTATTTGGCTCACCAAGCTGTGTTATGGATAATATTGGTCTTGTGTGGGGTTTAGATATTGAGAGCCAATTGATACTGAGCAGGTGGTTGATACGGGCTAAAGCTGTTAGGGTAACCTAGTTGAAGGTGGTGGATGAACTGGCTGGACACAGCTTAATCCAACATTTATTTATAACTGTGAGGAGAGGCAGGGTCAGGATAAAAGAAGTAGGAATAAAGCAGGAAATATCTTACCCTAATACTAATATTCCTAACTAAAACACAGAGCCTAAACTACCCCTCACGGGGTGTCTTCTTTGTCTACCATGTAGACACTGCACTTTCACTCACTGACTATAGATTAAATCTATTTTATTAGCCTATTCTAAAATTATGAACTTCAATTTATATTAACTCCTTAAAATTTCTTTGGAAATCCTCAAGCTGCCTTAGCTAACTGTCTGATGTGACTGTTAGAAATCACCAGCTTCTCTGAGTGAGAGGAAAACAGAGCCCCCTCCTGGCAGTTTTTCTCTCACTGGGAGAAAAGCTTTCAATCCCAAACTGCTTTCTTTAGTTTCACAGATGTTCTACCAACTTCTCAGTTAACTCTCACAGAAACCACTCACAGATAGTCTCAGAGAAAATCTCCAGCAACCTGCTTGAAAGAGAGTTCAAGAGATAGACCAAGAGTTCTGTAAGTGCCTTCCCAACATGCGGATTTCCTTAAAGAGCCCAAAGTGATTTTTCTCCTGGCCTTGCCTTAAGGGGCACTGGGCAAAAATCCTTGCTCTGGTCTACATCTCTGCTTCTAATTAGGCTAGATAACTAATTTTTAACTAATTATAATGAACAACTCCTAGCAGTGGCATTATTAATGTAAAGGGTATATTATTTTGGTAACTTTTACAATTTATTACAATACTACTCTGTAGTATTCTATAAGCTACAAATATTCTGAGTTCTTAATTCTAATGGCAAAAATTGTATTTACTGTTACATTTATAATTGATTTAGTTGTTTTAATATAAACATTATAAAACAAATAATATAAAACATGTTTATAAGTTAAAATAATTATTATAAAATTATATAGATATAAAATATTAGTCTTGTATTAAGAAGATTTGAGTTCAAGTCCTGATTGTTTTCCACATAATATCTATGTGACTTTAGGAAAGTCATTTTAATTATCAGAGCTTTAATTTCCATTGTAAAATGAAAAGAATAATGGTAGCTCTGCATAACTTGTATGGTCATTATAAGTAAAGTGCTTTAGAAATTGAATTTTTATTATCCCAATTCATTTTTATTATATCATTTTGGGTATTTTCCCCAATAATGGCATTATTAGATCTGAGGGTAGAATTATTTGATATTTGTTATAGTGTAGTGACCTCCAAAAAAGATTCTACCAGTTTTTGATGTCAGAAGCAATGTTTAAATGTCCTTTTACATATATAGTAACTACCCTCTGCTGTGTATTAACTTTTACTTATTTTTGCTAATTTGATGTGTGGGAAATACTATTTCAGAGTCATTTAAATTTATTTTTCTCTTAGAAAGAATAGGGAAAAAGGGGAAACAGTCAAAATTTTCAAGTTAGTGAATAACTAAATATACTATGATATGATTAGGTATATATGTATGTGTCGATAATTGATATGTATATACACATAGTGGTTTGTGTGTTTATGTATATATGATATGTGTATATGTATGTGAATTGTATTTATGTGTACATATATTTGGATTCTATTCCTTCCTGGAGAAGGAAATGGCAGACCATACCAGTATTTTTTGCCAAGAAAACCTCAAATGGAGTCACAGAGTTAAACACTATGAAACATGACTGAAGAACAAGAACAATACATACACACATGCACACACCTATGTATGTATGCTGTACCCACATATATATACAAAGCCCTTTGTCTACATACATGCGTATAATATATACACGTACATATTTATATAGGTATACATATATACATATATATCCCCAGATAGTCTTAATGTGCATTTTATATACTGACATATATCTTCACTTCATTTACCAATTTTGTTGCACATATACCCACATAAGTACACATGTATAAACATATTCACATCTATATACACACATGCACATCAAGAGAGATTATTTCATATTTTTGGTGCCGTTTGTGATTATTATCCCTGCTTTTCTGAATTTACCTGAAACATAATAAAATCTGCTCCAACTCATTAAGAATGTCTCTAATTCATCCTGCTATGCTCTCCCATTTTATAGAATTTATCATTAAATTGATAATTATAACTACTTATTTCAGATTTCCCATGATCATTTTCTCCTAGATTTTTTTCTTCTATTCTCTTTATGAAAAAGAATGTAGTAAAAGAAAAGAGTAAACAAATTTGGCCTCAGATACTTTCTAACTGTGTGACCATGGCAAGTCATTTAACCCCCACTACCTAGCCCTAATCTCTCTTTTGTCTTGGAACCAATACACGGCACTGATCCTAAGATGTAAGGCAAAGGTTTAAAAAAATAAATAAATACTAGTAAAGCTTAATTAAATGAACAGTGTCCACTTCACTGCCTCATTTCTCTTGCTTTCCCTCCAAATTCTATCATTTCATCTTATTTTCTTTCCCTTTACTCATTCTTTATAGTCCATTGAATTTAATCTTGCTTATGATGATTCTATCTCAAACTTTACTCCACTTCAAACACCTTTCTTTTCCTTCCCAATTCTGTTTCTCTGTTGACTTTAATGTATTATTAAAAACCAAACTCTTTCAAAGCATGAGTGTGTGCACACATTTTTATATATGGAAACCCTTTTTTTCTGATTTAGTTAATAGTGAGATTATGTAATGTCTGTTTTTGCTTTCTTCATGTGTGTATATATTTCTTCTCAAGTACCTCAATCATGATACATGTAAGTTTTGTTCTCTCTTCCTTTTTTTACCCTAGCATGTTATTTTCCCCTTCTTTTCTATTTCATTCTTTAGATGATCAAAATAGGACAAAATTATGCCCCCAATAGCCACCCAAGTCCTGTTTTATTAAAACACCTCTTCATCATTGGTTATAATTTTATAGGACCTAATAATAATCTATTTTGATATTTTTCCTTGATGTTAATTCTTGATTTTCCTTGTAAATATATTTATTGAGAGGCTGGATTATAACTGTTTAAATTGTATAACATTTCTTACTTTTATCCTTTTATATTAATTTTCAACTTTGTTCAAATAATCTGATACCTTTACTTATAAAGCTAATTCAGAAATAAATATATTCATAATAAGCAATTATGTCTCTTATTAAGACATAGTGATTTTCATTTTTGTGATATTGTTTGGTACCCATTATATTTAGTGCCTTTTCAATTTCTTTAAAAATTTACTATATATAGTTGTTATGGTCATACTGATGTTCTGTATTTAGGCCTGATAAAGTGCTGGCCCAAGGTCCTTAGAAGGTATAAGGACCAAAGCTGAGTAAGGATGAGATGTCTGAATGGCCACCAAGGTGTGTGTTAGTGACCACCAGGTCTCACAAATATTTGTAGCTTATTTGAACACCAGATCCCACCTACAGTGCCCAAGCCAAAGTGATTGAGTGAGGAGCTGTGGTCTAAGTCACGTAGCCTCTCTGGTTACTTGACTTGGGGTTGAATTAATGTAAAGATGTTAAAGATGAGGACAAGTATGGGTGGTATATAGACAACATGGTTGATTGTGATTTAGCTGAAAATATTCCCTTTCCCCTCTATATGGCCAGACTCTTAGACTGATCTTTAGAGTAATAACAGCTTACACCTGAATGAGGTTTAAGAATTTACTTATAATGAACTCAGGGGAAGGGTTAAGGTTAAGGAAGAAGGTGTGGGGAATCAATGCTAGACTACAGATGGTAAACTGAATGATCAATCAATTTCTAGATGATATCAGTTGGCTGGAGAGGTTCCTTTCCCATCTGGCCTTGGTCAAGCCTGGTACCTTGGCCCTGACCAGGTGTAGCGAAGTTTGATGTTATTCTTCTAGGCAATCAGGTAGATAGTATATTTCTCACAGCTCTATTCAAAGTTGAAGGATTTGTAATCAATGCAACAAGATACAGGTAACTATGAGCGTGTTATTGGCCTACCCACCTGCCACCCTGAGGTCCCCTTCTCACAAATGAGAGCAAGATGGGCTCAGGTCCTGCCCTTTTATAGTGGAGGCAGCAATGTCTTTTGGCCTTGGCTCATGGGATCTGAATAGGATTCCAAATTCCACAACTGTCGGTTGTCACTCATCTTGATCTGCCTTTGCTATTACATAGTATGCATGTATTATTTTTCTTTGAAATCTATAAAGTTTTGACCTATTTTCTTCTTTAAAACTGGATGATATTCAACTTTTTCTGCTATTCTTCCTTTATCCCAGTTTTGTAATCAATCAGCCATTCAAAAAGGGTTTTTTTTTTGGCCCTAATAAATACATGGTTGGCATTATTCGATGTTTGGGAATACTAAGACTTAAATCAAATACTTTTGTCCTAAAGAAGCTTGCATTTTATTCAAGGACTGTTTGTCAAAATTTAAGGATATGTCAAAAATTAGTGCATATAAAGCACTAAGAGCTATAGAGATTAGGAAAAGTTTCACTTTTTAGGGGATAAGCCTCCAGATTAACTATAGGATAGAAAGCATGTTAACTGCCTTCCTAATCTCCACTTGGTTGGTTAAGCCATTTCCTTTCACATGCCAAACCCCAGTTTTGAGACTTCTGGTTTATGTGGGCGGTATATAAGGTTTTGAGGTAAGTTGGTATTGGGTAAGTAGAGAGACAGGGACTGATTAAAAAAGCTGTTTTGTTGATGAAAATGACAAGAATTGGTATTTGAATATATAAGATGGGTGAGGGAGAGTGAGAAGTTGAGTATGACTTTGAGTTTACCGATCTGCATGTCTAGAATGATATTGGTGTCTTTAGCTGAAATAGAGAAGTTCAGAAGAACATTGGGTTTTAGAGGAATGATAATGAGATTAGTTTTTAACATGTGAGGTAGGTTATATCTATGGGATATCCCTGTTAAGATGTTATATACATATTTTGTTATGTGCGACTAGAGCTCAGGACAGAGACTAGCACTACAAATGTAGATCCCAAATTCTTTTGTGAAGAGTTGCTGTTTTAACCTGCTGATGAGGCCATTATGGGAAAAATGCATATACTTATATTCATATGTGTGTGTATTTAATATATATGCATGTGTATATATCCAAATATGTTTTATATAATATATATATATATATATATATACATATCTCTGTGTATGCACACACACATACATACTTGATGGCCCAGGGAAGATTTGGGGAGGAATACTTATGGTTAGTGGGTAGGATATACACAGTGATACAGGGATGAATCTGAGAGGAAACAATTGAGCAGATATGAGAACCAACGAAGAGAACTATTATGAAAACTAATTACATAGAGAAGAGTTTATCAGGGTGGAAACAGCGGTCAGCAGACCAAGATAAATGCTAAGTGAGGTCATTGAAAGAATGATAGGATCAAATATGTGAATAACTATATTTTTTTAATTTTAATTTTTCCCAGATTACTTATTGATACAATTTTAATAATCCTTTTCTGGCATTTTATGATCCATGCACTCACCTTTACTTCCACCCTTCTCCCCTTCCTAATACTGTAGATTATATGACATATATGACATATGTTATTTACAATATATATTTCCATGTTCATCATGTTGTAAAAGAAGAAGTAGTGAGAAGAGGTTGAACCTTAGAGGAAGAGAGGAGATGATTGTGGGGACAGTCTACCAGAGAAGATGAGAATGGTATTAGATTGAGGGGAAGAAGTAAAGCAGTTGCTCTTGACCTGGAGAAGACTCTTCTTTAGAAACTGGAATAAAGTGCAATGAAATAGGGGGTGACAGCAAGGGATTTTACATTTTAGAATGGGGAAGAAGAGTGAGTTCAAGATAAATGATTTGTTTTCTCAGTAAAACATGAAGAATTATCTATTCTGCTAAAGTACATAAGTATCTCTGAAATTTGAAGGTTTTAAAATTCAACTTCTTTGTAAAATTTTCCTACCACCTCATTCTCAATAACACATGTAGAAATATCAGTATTTATTTCATGGTTGTTTTTTTCTTACACTCATCATAAGCCCTGCAAAGAGAAAAAATAAGGTGTCCCACGAAATGATGTTTCTTGTTTCTTTTGAGCAAAGATGATGAAACCAACTCTGCTGAAATCTTTATTTGCCTCTCCATAGAGAATCTCTGTGCAAATCTTCCATTTCTTTGCAAATTCTTTACTTCTTATGATTCAATATATAGGCAATATGTCATTGTTGATATGGTTCATTTTCTCCAATTGTATGTCATTGTGTTGATTTTCTTGGGCAAAGAGTGTACCTTTAGAGTAATAATTATCATTCTTAACACACTCTCTTCTCTGCATAGTTATTACAAAAGGATAAATTGCAGAGGACTGATGGCTAATTTATATGTTTCTTTACTTTATAGATTATCATGGCCAAATAATTATTTAGTGATGAACCTCTCTATATTTAGCCAGTCTGCGCTTTGAATAGCCCTATGACCCATTGCCAAGACTTCACTAGAAATTTTACCAATGTAGTAGAAAACCTGCCAGATTTTATCCTCTGCTAGCATAATGTAAGAGTGAAAATTATGAGACTGGCTGAAATTAATAATTTTATTAATTAAAAGAGTAGGAGGAGGGGGCAGCTGGGTAGCTCAGTGGATTGAGAGTCAGGCCTAGAGACGGGAGGTCCTAGGTTCAAATCTGGCCTCAGACACTTCCCAGCTGTGTGACCCTGGGCAAGTCACTTGACCCTCATTGCCTACCCTTACCAATCTTCCACCTATAAGTCAATACACAGAAGTTAAGGGTTTAAAATTAAAAAAAAAAAAGAATAGGAGGAAAAGATGGAAAAATAAGAGAGCGTAATATAAAAGGTACTTTCCTTATTGCTTCGATTAGATTGCTATTCTGCAGCCACCATTTTGGGCCTCATAACCATGCTCCACTGGCAGGCCCAGTCGGCAGCAAACATGTAAGAGAAGAGCTCAAAATCTGCCCTTGCCTCAGCTTATTAAATCTTCTCTCCACCCTCTAATTCATATGTTACATCTGAGGAGCCAACTATGGCTTTCTGTTTTGCCTGCGCCACCCAGTCCAAGGGGCATTGCAGGGAAGATTGGCCAACACCCCTCCCCCCCATCTCTTGACTCCACTGCTACATTTTTCCAGCTGTCATTCTATCCTCTTGACTCAATTCACCCAGTGATTTCCTTCTCATACTCCTGGCCTCAGGGTCAAATCTTTGGCGGCAGTGGCAGCAGATGAAGTCAAGTGTGCAAGCCCAGGAGAAGGAGGAAGAGTAAGTTCCCTTCACACAATAACCTTGAATGACCAAGGGTTACTTCTGCCATGATGAAACTTTGAAGTAGGGCATTAGTGAATGTTAAAAATCATAAATATTTTATAAATAAAGACACTTGAAAAGAATATTGCAATGGAATGTGAATTTGAGTGCAATAGAATTAAAAGTAGCATTGTCCACACAGAAACAGTGACCACATAAAAAGAAAACAACAGAAACACAAATACTGAAGTGGAGAGAGAATTCTGGTCCTAAATGTTCTCATATTTGAAACAAAGGGGTTGGATTTGATTATCTCTATAGGTCTTTCTAGCTCTAAACTTATAATCTTCAGATACAGTCAAGGAGAGTAAGAAATAAGCTATTAAAGACAGAAGTATAATATATGTTTAATTGTTGTTTTAATTGTTTTTTAAAATAAAGTGCTTGATAAATTATTTTAAAAATTGAAAGTCAAGGAAGGCCAGGGGACAGAAAACACTAATAAGTCATGAAAATGTGCTGATTCATGGCATTTGATTTGAAATGATATTATTTTTATGTTCAGCTTGCCTTTGTAGTTTGAACATCCCTTTTGATATTCTGTAAATATTCATCATCTTCAAGCCTTTGGAATTGTGATGGCTTTTAGTAAAAACTTACCAAAACATCATTGGAATAATAAAACCCTCATTAAAACAAGCCAAAAGTACAAGCCAATTAAGTGGTTTCACAATTAAAGGAAGGCAGGCTTTATACAATTTCTATTATTTCCTGTTTTTAATGGGCGAAGGCAACAGCTTTTAGGTAGAGGGAACATATTTTGCCTCTGGGGTTCTACAATTTACATTAATGATAGATATAAGAATTTGGAGAGAAAGGAGAGACTCTAGGGTCATCCATGGCTTTATGTTGCTGGGCTTTAGTCTCTTGTATCAAGTTATTTTGTTTTATGTCCTATGTGTTCTGGATATACCTCCAGGCCAGAATGCCAGTTAAAGACATTATTGTTTTCTGAGTAGTTATTTTCTTAAAACCTTCTGTTAAAACCACTTCTAAGTGAGCACTTTAGAAACCAACTTCTAAGAAATTTATTCTTTTCAATCAACAAGCATTTAAAAAAGACAACACCTCTTTACTGTGTGCCAAATCCTGTGCTAAATCTACTGGGAATAGAGAGAAAAACAATTCCTGCCCTGAAGGAGCTTACATTATAACAGAGAAGACAGTATATTGATACATATAGGATATATGCAACATATTTGTGAGATGATCTTAGAGGGGAATGCTTTAGAATTTGTAGTTGGTGTGGAGGTTGAGAGGTGATGGGAAGTGTTTGGAAAACCTCCTGCCAAAGGTGATTGAATTGAATTTTGAAGGAAGTCATGCATTTTAAGGGGCAGAGGAGGAAAAAGAAAACATTTATCCTATTCACAGGAAACCACTAAGCAGGCCCATCTAACACCCCCCCCAAAAAAAAAGGAAAAAAGGAATTAAAAGTATCTCTTTTAACAGAAGATTTATATGTCTACAGATCCTAGAGTCAACTAAAATTTAATTGAAACTATTAATTCTAGCAAAGCAGCGTGATATAAAATAAACCCACATAAACCATCAGCCTTTCTATATATATCACTAAAAATGCACTGCATGAAAAGATAATAAGAGGTAACTCTTTAAATTAACCACAGGTAAAATAAAACATCTAGGAGTATATCTTCTGAAACAAACCCAGAAATTATATGAACATAATTATAAAACATTTTTATATAAGTCAAGTAAAATTTAAATAATTGGAGAAATATCATTCATGGGTGGGCAGAGCCAATATAATTAAAATGATAATTCTATCCAAACTACTATATTTATTCAATGCCATCCCAATTAAATTATCAAAAAATATTTCATTAAACTAGAAAAAAACATACATTTGGAAAAAAGGTCAAAAATATCAAAAGAAATAATGAAAAAACCTGTTAATCAAGGAGATCTAACAGTACCAGATTTCAAATTATATTGTAAAGTTGTAATTATCAAAACTCCTGGTAGTGGCTAAGAAATAGAAACATAGATAAGTGGAACAGAATAGTCATACAACAAATAGTCATCACAGATTCTGGTAAGATTCTGGTGCTTGACAAAGGTAAAGTTCCAAGTTTTGGGATAAGAATTCACTTTTTGGTAATAATTTTGGGAATACTAGAAGGCAGTTTGGTGGAGAATAAATATGAACCAGTGTCTTACACCATTTGCCAAGATAATATCAAAATGGTTACATGACCTAGGTAAAACTGGAGATATAAACAAATTAGAACAAGGAACATATATTACCTATTGGCTTTATGTATGGGAGAATTTATGAATGAATAAAATATAGAGAGCATTGTGAAATATAACATGAGTAATTTTGAATACATTATATTGAAGTGTTTTTGTACAAATTAAATGAATGTAGACAAGATTAGAAGGAAAACAATAAGTTAGGAAAAAATGTTATGGACAGTTTCTTCGTTAGAAGTCTGAAATATACAGATAACTTTGTCAAATAATAGTATGAGCCATTCCCCAATTGACAAATAGTGAAAAAATATGGACAGTTTTTGGATGAAGAAATCAAATCTATATATAACTAAATGAAAAATTGTTCTAAATCATTATAGATTAGATAAATGCACATCAAAACAACTTTTTGATATCAGCTCACACCCATCAGATTGTTTAAAATGATAAAAGGACAAAATGATTAATGTTTGAGGGGATGTGGGAAAATAGTGACACTAATATATTGTTGGGGGAACTGTAACTGATCCAACTATTTTGAAGAACAATCTGGAATTATAGTCAGAGAGTTATAAAAAAGTGCATACCTTTTGACCCAGGAAGATCTTTATTAGCTTTATTTCCTAGATCAAAGAAAAAGGAAAAGAAATTAGATGTTCTAAAATATTTATAACAGCTCTTTTTGTGGTGGCAAAGAACTGGAAATTGAAAGGTGTCCATCAATTGGGGAAGAACTGAACAAATTGTGGTAAAGGATTTTAATGGAATATTATTGTGCCATAAGAAATGACAAACAAGATCACAGAAAAAACTTTGCAAGACTTTCATCTTGCAAAGTAAGTGAGCAGAACCAGGAGAATGTTGTATATGGTAACAACAATAGTATATGATGATCAACTGTGAATGACAACCATTATCCTCAATTCAAGGATCCAGGATGACTCCAAGTAACTCATGACAAAAAACCAAAAACCAAACCAAACCAAAACAAAAAAATGCTCTCCACTGTCACTGAAGGAATAGACAGAGTTCTAATGCAAATGAAACATTCTTCACTTTATTTCCTTCATGAATTTTTATCATGTAAGCGATATATGTATTGTTTTATAACATGAAAAACATGGAAATATTGGTCATATATTAATACATGTACAACCTATATAATAATACCTGTTTTTTGAGGGAAGAGAAAAAAGAATGAGATATAGGTTTTTGGACATTGCTGTGAGAATTATTTCTCTTTGATAAGCACATTTATTTATTTGGTTTTTTTTTTAAGCCCTTACTTCCTGTCTTAGAATCAATACTGCGTATTGGTTCCAAAGCAGAAGAGCTGTAAGGGCTAGGTAATGGGGGTTAAGTGACTTGCCCAGGGTCACCTAGCTAGGAAGTGTCTGAGGCCCGATTGGAACCTAAAACCTCCTGTCTCTAGGTCTGGCTCTCAATCCACTGAGCCACCCAGCTTCTCCCAATAAACATATTTATTATAATTCATTACATATTTATAACAAATCATATATAGCATGTTACTGTTGTTACATACGTTTTACATATGTATAAAAATAAATGGTAATTCAAAAAATTTATGTGAATGAAAGGGATCAACATGAAACAAGAATGGGAGCAGTGAAAAATCATTTTGCATAGGCAAGTATGGAAAAACAATTTAGAAATCAGTATGTGACATTTTTATTGTACTAACTGTTTTCCTAGTTTATCTACACATTCCTGCTTTTCTAGGAATGTGAATTCTTAGCTACAAATAGATTACTTTTGCATAGCTATTGCCAGTCAGGAAGTCCAGGCAGATGGGGTATGAGAGTAACTTTTGCCCAAATTCTTAATGAAAGTCTTTGCTTCTCCTATGTCATACTGCCATTAGTCATCTTCTAAAAAGCAAAGAGAGCCCAGGAGAGGTCTTTGAACTAGCATTAACTCAACTGACTCTTCCTTCTACAGTGACTCACTGACAGGTAATAGAACCAAATAGATAAGCCCCCTTTTCTGCCCTACCTGTGCAATTCCAGAGAAATCATGCTATTTCAGTCACTTTTCCACCATGACTACACACACACACATATACATATGTATATAAGTTCACAGACTGCACCAAAGAGGTAGGAGATGATGACTGTATTTTGAAATTCTGTAGAGAAATGCGTCCACAAGTTCCTCTGGAGCCCTTCCCCATTCTCTGAAGTGGGCCCTTTTCAGAACTCAAATTTTCTCAGTTTTTCAACTGCCCTTTTTCTCCTTGAATGTACACTCCTGACTACTGATAGGTCATTTATTTATCTAGTGATGATACAAAAATGTACTTCAAAACCTTAGTTCTGAATTTAAATCTGAGGGTACCATAGTCACAAGGGATTCTGGGTTCAGGGGGCCTAGTATAGCTTGTAGAAATGTGTGTAATAATATTTGTAGTGCTGATCTTACAGTGCTTTTGTGAGAATCAAATCCCAAGGTAAAATGTTTTACAAACCTTAAATTATTATTTAAATGCTATTATTTTTATTCTACCCCATGTTGTTTCTCACTAGTCTCACATATATTCCATGAAGATCTCTCATTGCTCTTGATCACCTTTAAGCTCCAGGTCTACCAGTGCTAACCTTTCCCTTTTATTCCTCAATGACACAGTGTCTCTAGCTATGCAGAGACTACTGTGCCATTCAAACTCAGCATCATTTTAGGCCTCTCTTATTCTTCTAAAAATGATATAAATGTTCCATAGGGAGAACATTATGATCTGACTTACATACTGTCTTATTGGCTAGCCAATGTTCTCCCTAGGGATAAATCCACCTCCTCAGAGCATCTTAAGCAGCATTCTTTTTTGCAGAAAACCCACATACCATTTCCATGGATTTATAGCTTCCATGTGATCACATCACTTTTTCTTTTTAACAGACTCCTGCCTCTATCATGCTCATCCTCAACACTTCCCCTCCCCCCCCAAACCAACCTTGGATTTTTATTCCCTCACTGATTCCTGACTTAGACAGTTGCAAATACCCAAGGGCTGATTTCTTAACCCTTCCTATTTCACCAATTACTGTAGTCAGTATAACATCCTTAGGGCAGCTGTGAGCCCTATTGCATTCAGGAACACCATCTACCCCTTAACATTCTGTCCCCCAAATTTTCATGTCATTTGGCTTTTCAGGGAATACTCAAATCATTGGTCCCCAGTTATCTGGGCTAGAGATTAAGCCCTAGAAATATTAATTCCCTGATAATCATTATATTGTATATTGAGTGAACATAAACATTCCAGTGGAACTTTCCCCTGTTAACATTATTTTGTGTAATGTATTAAATATACAGAACCAATTATTAACATTACTTTGGGTAAGCTTATATTTACAAGCATATACAAATTTCTTATTCACTTTTTCTTTTTGTGGTCCCATATTTGAAAACTTTTGAAGAGCATTCAAAATCATTTCCATTTAGAGTCTTTATGAAAGTGCTATATTTACAAAGCAGATTAAGCCTACGGAGACAATTTCAAAACAACCTATGTAACCCTATGGCTATGAGATTTGCATGTTTAATGAATAATTCTTTTATTATTCCCTTTAAATATGTCAACATCTAAAGTTTCAGTACAGAAAGGACATTGTATTTCAAAAAATGTGTAAGAAGTTTCTGTAAAAAAATACTGCAACAAAAAAAATGAGATGGCCATTCATTAATTCCATGGGAAACATCTAAATATCAATTTCACTTTTCTAGCACATATTACCTAAGTTCCAGAATAGTTTAATGTAGATTTTAATAAAATTTTCTAAAATGTATGCCTTTAGAGTAGTGGTTCCCAAACTGTTTTGGCTTACCACCCCCTTTCCAGAAAAAAATATTACTTAGTCCCCTGGAAATTAATCTTTTTAAATTTTAATAGCAATTAATAGGAAAGATAAATGCACCTGTGGCCATCACCGCTTTCCTGGATCACTGAAGCACCCACGAGGGGGTGGTAGTGCCCATTTTGGGAATCTGCTTTAGAGGAAAAAACATCTTTTCCTTATTTGAAATTATGACATGTGAGGCTTTTAACCAAGTAAATTTTATGTTGGGATTCAGAGGGTATTTTTCTTCAACTATGTGATGGACTAGATAACCTCTGAGGTCCTTTTCATCCTTAGTTTCTGTAATTCTGTGAAATTCTTGCCTTTATTATGAGTTGAACTAAATAGCTACAGAGGTAGCTTTTAATCCAGAGTTTCTTTTTCCCTTCATATGATCTTCAGTTTAATTGTAAGCATTTTAAAATTAAATTTTCTTGATATCTTTTTTATGTGACATGTCTTTCAGTGCATCTTCATCTCTTTTCTTTTAAGGAGTTGCACTTTTATCAAAGGAGAGAGAGAGGGAGAGAGAAGAGAGAAGAGAGAAGAGAGAGAGAGGGGGGGGTGTTCAGTGAAACTAACCAGAATATTGGGGAAAAAAAAGTCTGGTACTATATATGTATTCCACATTCCATTATCTGTAAAATCTACAAAGAAGTAGGGAAAATCTTCCTATATCACCTCTCTTAAAGTCATTCTTGTTGATTATAATATCACAGCATTCGGTTCCCTTTTGATTCTTGTTCTCAGTATTTACATGGTCTTAGTCATTATGTGTGTTTTCTTGGTTCATCTTACTTTATTTGCTATGGATTCCTATATTTTCCCATTTGTCTCTGTATTCATCATATTTGATGTTTCTCATAACAGTCATATTCCACTAAATTTGTGCACCATACCTTGCTTAAGTAAATGTATATCTTCTGTTTTTAGTACTTCCCTATTATAAAAAGTCTCCTATAGATATTTTAGCATCTGTGGGGCAGTATCCTTTCCATTTTTTGTCACTGACCTCATCAGAGTATATATTTAGAAGTAGTCAAAAACTAAAACCAAAATCATTCAGAGTTTTTGAGGAGGTGCTAAATTTCATTCATAAAAGATATTTCCTTACTTGTAAGTTCTAGAAATGATTAAAATAATAGGTTTACTACCTATCACTGTCTTTTATAAATGTCTTATTCAGTTAATCTTTTTGTGTGACCAACTGATTAAGAATTCACCCCCTTTTTATAGTCATAAGAGGTAATGTGTTTGTAAAATAAATGATCAATTAAACCAATTCAATGACAAATGCTCAATCCCTGGACCTAGCATCAATAGTCTTAACATTCTTATTTTGCAGATCTCTGCATGTGTTGATTTGCAATGCTTCTGTCTTTGCCCTACCCTGGAGCCTCACAAAAGATCATCTTGAGACCACCTTCCAGGTGAATCATCTGGGACATTTTTACCTTGTCCAGCTCCTTCAGGAGGTGTTGTGTCGCTCAGCCCCAGCTCGTGTTGTTGTAGTCTCTTCAGAATCTCACAGGTGGGTATGGTTTAGTCCTTGGTTCATTTTTATCCCTACTTGTACTAGCAGAAAAACATGTACTTTCCCTTCAAATCAGTGGGGTTTTTTCTTAGCTGTGAAAAGCAAGTACCAGTGCCCAACCCTTCTTCAACTCCCTTGCTTCCATAAGAAGCCTTAAATCTTTCTTCTGAGTATTCCCCTCTGCTGTTGATTGAAAGTCTTCCATAACTTATTAGATAGTTTCATGAGTGTCCAGCATAGTAGGATCTGTCATATCTTTTGTCATATTGGAACCACCTCTGGGACACAAGGTTACTTTATCGCAATTAGGGCTTTTAGTGGACCTTAATTTAATGACTTTTAGCTCTCAATTTTTTCAACATTTCTTTTTTCTTTTTGTCTTGGCCAGTGTTTGTAGGAATTCAGTTTTTGTGGGTTTTTTTTGTTTGGTTTTTACTACATTTCAGGTCCCTCATTGATTTTGCTTAGAGATGGAATAATAATTGATTAAATTTGAATGGCGTGACCTTTATTGATTTGTCATTCAACAACTTCAACATCCTACCAAGAAGAATGTGCAGTTATTCTAGCAGGAGAAACAATGCAATTAAATACTGCTAGATGAAATCCAATTGTTTTATAATGAGAAATTAGGGAATTCAATGCAGACATTAGCTGTGTAATTGTAGAAAGGGAAGTACTGTAGTTAGAACATATTAGAAATCTGGCCATGCCTCTTTTGGTTAAAATTTCAATTAAAACATCAGATGGCACTTCTTTCCTATTACCATTAGGAGAATATGCAATGAACTAAAAAGGCGCTTGAAAATTTCATTGTAATTTCAACATGTTTGTTTCTTGGATTGCATAAAAGCCCTATTTGTCTAAAGTCATTCATAATGACAAAAGAGTTAACAGGTGAAGTTCAATTTAATAAATACTTGGGAGAGTTCTATGTTACATTTTCCCAGTGGCTAAGAGCTTTTGCCTTCAGTAGAGCAACTAGGGGGAAAAATTGTTTCAGTTCTCTCTCCACCCCCCAATCTCCTTTCTTAAGTCCTGAAATGTTTTAGTGACCCAGAATGAAGCTTATTTTTTTAATCATGTTTCCATAAAATGTAACCCTTGGGACTTGGAAGAGAGAGACCAGCCAAGGGTTAGACTGAAACCTTTATCACTCCCAAACACAGGGGCTTAGGGTATAAATGACACATTGCAGCTAGATTTACTTTTGCCATTTAAAATTTATGACGGCTGAAATGAAAGAAGTGGGAGAAAATGCTGGTAATAATCCTCCCTTGTGTTAAAAGACATGAAACATCTAATAATTAGGTGGTAACAAAATCTGTACATCCTTATCTTTGTGAATCACACCAGGTTTGTTAAAGAAAGTAGAATAGCCTTGCTCCAAAATGAGGGAGGCTACTGTGGGGCAGGCCAGATAGCTCAGGAAATAAATCTGCCAACTCCAATCACTTGCCAGATGTGGAGGGCACAATGGGAGATGTTTAAATGAGCTGTTATTTAATGGGAGATTATGTTGAATTGTCAGCTGCTTGCTTCCCTTTGTAAATTTGGTTCTCAAATGGTATTTCACACGACATCTTTGTTCTTTTCTTAACTCTAATGTATCTCTTTTTTTCCTTACCTTGGAGATCCAAATCTTAATTTCTTACAGCTGAGGAACTTGGAGAATTATCCTTGGTTTACAAATTAGCTCAGCTAGTATTTGTAGAAGGAATATGTGGCCAGAAGCACTACCATATAATGATTGATATTAATTGAACATTTTGATTTCTGTTTTCCAAAAACACATTTCCTGTATCCAAACGTGCCAATGTGCTTAACATTGTCCTGAGCAGTGTCTTTTAGTAATGATATCAGTATTATATTATAATCTCAGGAGTTTACATCTCCACAATGAAGTAGGCAGTGTTAGTATTCTTACCCTCATTTTAAAGATGGAGAATCTGATGCTCAGAATGATGTGGTCACTTGCCAATGGTCCTACAGTGTTTTTAGCTGAAATACTGGAGCTGGAACTTTCAATTTATGACTCTTAGGCCAGGGCTTTTTCCAAGGCCCCATAATTAAACTCCATCATGATTTCACAGACTTTATTGCAATTGTGTTTAACTGATTGTTCATTTATAGGATTTGTGACATTGTTTCTAGGACATTGTCTTCTGTAGCATCATTTTGACTGATGTCCTGACAATGACCCAGTTAAAGTCATTAAGCTAAGTATTCATGTACTTTGAAAAAAAAGTGCTTAAATTCTCTCTCTCTCTCTCTCTCTCTCTCTCTCTCTCTCTCTCTCTCTCTCTCTCTCTCCTTCCCTTTTCTCCTTTTCCCTGTCTCCCTCCACCTTTCTTTCTTTCCCTCCCACTACCTTTCCAGCTAGCAAGAACAAATATGTACATACACTGTCTTATTCTGTGAAAGTACTTATTCAATGACTTGTGAACCCAGAGCCTTAAACCATATAAAACAGAAGTGTTGATATCTAATTACCTCTATAAACCTTGGCTGAATCTTGTCATTGGAGTCAAGACCCCCCGTTAGGGGAAAAATAAAGTCCTATGTTTGCAGAAAATATTATACTAAACTGCCCCAAGGCAAAATATTTATAGGCCTTCCCCAGTTGTTCACTATATTTTAGTGACTTCTCAGAAATCAGTGCAAGTAAATTGTTTCTGAATATCTTAAATACTTTCTATTAAAATGAGAACTTACTTGTGGAAAATTTTCAAATAACAATTAAAATAGAATGGAAAATAGTACAAGCTGAAAACTCTTCTAACAGCTAGCTATAGCTGGGTTAAAAAACACACACGTTCATTCACACATAGGGAATTTAGAGCACTATTCAGCACTATCTTTTGAATAGAGTTGCTTTTGTCTACCTGGGATCCAAGGATCCAACCCAGTCATTTTAGTCAAGTGCTTTAAACATCAATTTAATGTCAAAAGGAATGATGCACTTTGAACATTGAGATAGAAATAAGCTGATATTCCCTTTAAAATCAGATTTAAACAGTTACCCAAGAGTCAGAGGCCCTTGCCTGATCCACTAGATTGGAGGATAGAATTATTGAAACTTGGTAGGCAGTTTTCTTTCTAACCAGGAAGAGAAATGCAGATATTACCTAGTTCTTGCTTAGTTACTTTATCAGCCTTGGACCTGCCTGGTTGACTGTGTTGTTTTTGGGGAAGCCTGGCACATCTTCTGGACACTGAAAATCTTCTCCTCTTTTTCCTCCTATTCCAGCTTAAATTCTAATGGGGAAAGATAATATATCAAAGGGTTAGGGGTGTCCTTTGTGAGGGGCATAGTAGAGAAAGGCCCAGTGTGCAGTCTTGAGAGGAATGGGCACATGACTCAATAGCACCTCCTTACATGAAGGTCCTAGCACGAACTTCCAGTTAGACAGAGGAAGGGATGCTTCTGAGGTGGGAATTCTAAGGCTGAAGTGATTTTACAGGAAGAAGAGAGTATAATCACAGATGAGCATGGAAAAGCTCAGGGCAGTATATTTTCTACTAGACCATATCACACTTTATTTGGTAATTGTCATTTACACACACACACACACGGTTTTAAAAGCTAAGGAATCATAGTATGTGGAGCTGAAAAGAGATCATCTTGTCCCATGATATCTTTTCACAGTTGAGAAAATGGCCGAGAGATTAAGTGATTTACCCCAAGTTACACAAGTGGTCAAAAATTAGATGGTCAATAAAGAAGACAATCATTCATAAGATAAGAGGAATGAACAAGCATACGCATATCCAGAGTCAATTGTTAGCTTGTATTTTTATCACCGTTAGTATGGGGTCAATTGGACTAAGCCTAGATCAAGTGAGTCATGTGGTATTATTGAAGTTTTATTTCCACATCAGTGAGCAGGAAGGAATGTTGTCATCTTTAGAGGTTTTAGGTTATCACTTTCCCATTTACCTAATAAAGGGAGGGGTCCAAGTTGTGCTTAGAGAGCAAAGTAAAGAAATCTGTTGGAAGTCAGAGGAGATTCAGAAATGCATTGCCCCATAGAGAACTTAAGAGACTTTAAAAATAATGGTTAATTTTGCAGTTTTGTTTTTGGATCCCCTTGGCATTAATCCCCTAATGCTAAGCCAATAGATATGTTGTCAGACTTGCAAAACAGGATTGATAATATTTCCTGAACCCTTGAGTAGCAGTACAGAGATCTAATTTTGATCCCTAGCACTTGCCACTAACTGGCTGACTTTGGTCAAATCTCTTATTGTTTCAGAATTACATATTCCTCATCTGTACAAAGAAGGAGGACTAGACAGTGTATGAAGTCCTTACTATCAATCTGTCAATTTACATAAATGCTTATTAGTATAATTTTCTGATTCTTTCATGTTCTCTTTAATACTTGGATGTACTTAAGTAGAAGAGACAATTTGGCTATCTTCTGTCTTAGGTGCCTAGATAAAGAAGTATAATTGTTTCCCAGAGATTTTGGCCATAGCATCAGAAAACTAATGAGTTGGCATTAAATTTAGTGGAATGAAAGTTCTTTGGTATTTGTTTGTCTGCCTCAGTGTATGTTTAATAAATTCTCACTATGTCGAATTGAACTCTTGATGACTTAGAGTTGATGAAGTTTCTGACTCTGACCTTTCCTTGATCTAGAGCTTCCAGGTTATTTCTTATCATAAAAGAGATTTCTTGAGTTGGGTTCTAGCAAATTGTTATTTCAGTTTTCAAATCAACTTTGATGTTTTCATCAAACTATTTTTTCCTTCTCTTGAAAGGCTTGTATCCGAAGAAAATGCTATTTTGTCATATTCATTTTGTCTTTTGCTTTGGATTGCCTAAATGATGCTCTAGAAAATTCTTGAGCATTTTAAAATTATCTTTCTGTGCTCTGCAAAGGAAAATTTAATTTTATGAAGCCAAATTGGAAGGAGCTCTAAGCAGAGCCTAGACCATCCCAGAAATTCCTTTTGTTAGTGTAAATTTCTTTAGGACCTTCTGTACTTTGTTGTTATTAAAAGGGGGGAGCAGAGAAAAGAAACAAACAGCTGGTGTTTAATGACTCTGTCAGACCCAATTATAAAACATCAACTAGTTACTTTGATTTGTGTCCCATCCTGCCATGGGGGTACTTAAGAACATTATACTCTGCCAGAACTCATTTGGGCTTTGTTTACATTTATCTTTTAAATGCATAAGACTATTGATGGCATGTTACCAAGGGTCTAACCCCTCTATAATCATTAATTTTTAATCTCAAAAAGAGTCTACAAGGCAGCAAGACTCATCTCTGTTTACTTGGATGCTCAAACTAAAATATACAGTGCTGTAGCCCTGGATAAAATAATCCAAAGAAACCCAGTCAAAGGTTAGGAATGTGATATCTTTCTCCTTTCAAAATGACACTCATTTAATATTCTTTTTTCACTTAATTTAATTATCCTTGAACTTCTTGTTCATGGTTTGAAAAACATTTTTCCTTGCTTCTACATGTTAAAGATAGCTATATATGTGAATGATAGCTTACGAAGAATCTGTCAGATCTTTGGATATGATTGGATTGGGTTTTTCAATTTAAATGATTTTGGTGGAGATTCAGTTTTTTTTAGTCATAAAAATAACAGTGGTTTCAGTCCCTTCAAAAAAAAATTACAGATTATAACATTTATCTCACAACTCTAAAATCGCTGTATAATGCTGTGGAAAGAACAATAGATTCTAGGTTGGAGGACCTGAGTTTGAATCTAGACTGATACTTTCTGTCTTTATAACCTCATGCCTGTTCCTCAGTTTTTTCTGTAAAATATAAGGTGTGAGAAGATCTCTAAGGTTTCTTTTAGCTCCCAGTTCTGTTTCTCTGAGAGGAAGGTCCAAGCACAAGGAGTGCTAGCTTTGTTTTTTTTTTTATGTACAACTTCTTTTCATCTTCTTTTATTTTTAAAATTTTTAAATTTTATCATCATGCAAAACACACTTTCATATTGGTCATTGTCATAAGAACACACTCATGCATAACCAAAACTCTAAAATAAAATGATAAATACATTGATGTGAAAGAGTATGCTTTGATCTGCATCCATCTGTCTCCAACATTCCTACTCATTTAAGAGCAGGAAAACGCACTTCAGAGGGGTGTTCAAGTAGCTAGTAAGGTAAAAAAGATAAAACCACAGCCTGTGCCTTTTGCAAAAGTGAGCTAGTAAATATTTAACAGCTATCTGAAAATTTCACAACACATTTAAAAATCTAATCTCTTTTATTAACAATTTCTCAATGATTTTCTTAATTCTAGATAATCAACAAAAGAATAAATTAGGCCCTGATTTGTAGTTTGCCGACTTCTTTTCTTCTTTTTTTTAAACCTTCTTTTTCTGAGAATAATATATATATATATTGGTTTCAAGGCAGAAAGGGCTTGGCAATGCATTGAGTTTAAGTGACTTGCCCAGAGTCACACTGCTAGAAAGTATCTAAGTATCTAAGGGTAGATTTGAACCTAGGTCCTCCCAACTCTAAACCTGGCTCTCAATCCACTAAGCTACCTAGGTACCCCCTAGTTTGCCAGTTTATAAGATATAAAATACTCATGATGAAAATTCAACAGTCACCCCCCCCAGAAGAAACAGACTGTGTTTCCTCCAGTACACTCTTGATTTTGTTTAAGTTCTTCCCATCATACCATGATTTGTATAATATTTAGCTCCTTTTATTATACCATGATAATTTTCCATCCATCTGAGTAAATTTAGTTTTACTTTAATCTTTGTGATATATTTTCGGATATAATAAGGACTTTCTTTTTTTAAAAAAAAAAGCCCTTTCCTTTAAAATATATACAACCATCTGATGTCATGAGTCTGGAACATGCATACTATTGTCTCTTTTGTAGGCAACCATCCATACATGTATTTTACTATGGATTTTAAAGACTTTATGTTGTTTCTATCAAAATAAAATCATAAGGAAGACAGTTTTGCTTGTTATTTAAGTTCTCTTTCCTCCTTTTTAGGTTTACTGATATTAATGATTCCTCAGGCAAACTTGATTTGAGCCTGCTTTCTCCACCTAAGGAAGAGTTCTGGTCCATGCTAGCATACAACCGTTCCAAGCTTTGCAGTATACTCTTCTCTAACGAGCTTCACTGCCGCCTGTCTCCCCATGGGGTCACCTCGAACGCGGTGCATCCTGGCAACATGATGTACTCATCCATTCATCACAACTGGTGGCTGTATACCCTGCTGTTTACCTTGGCCCGGCCTTTCACCAAATCCATGGTAAGGGATCAGCTTGCGCCATCCTCTGCGTCATCCATTTTAACATCACGGGCACGAAGCAACAGAAATCCAGATGTGCATTTTTTCATTGACCTTTTGACTCTCCTAATGATAAATATAACTTTAACAGTAATCACGCTGTCAGATATATGACTGCAATAGGATAGGTTGTGGGAACATATTTAGATATATTTAAGATGAAACTCATTCCTCTAAGGCCTTGTTAAAATGTTGGTTTACAGTATATGGGATTTAAATGTTGGGTTAAGATAGCTGGAAATTTTAATGGAAATGATACAGTATTCCTTTTTCATTGCTGTGTGGCTTATTCAGACATTCTACCAATCTGATTTGATGCCTAGGACATTGGATAATTATGTGTTTTGTGTTGTGTTGAGAAACAAGCATGGCTTTTTTGACTATCACAATATCACTGAGTGTTGTTTTATATTGTAATTGAGAAACCATATTGGCTTTTCTAGATTCTTCATTTAAAGGTCATAAACTTTTCATAGAGAATTAATTAGCTGGAAGAAGAGTATTTTGCTTATTTGGCATGGCAAACACGAATCATTTAGATGACTTGAATAATATCCATTCACAGATATTCAGAAGTGGAAGAGAAGGGCTTGTATAATTTAGATTGTTGCAGATAATAGACTACCTAGTTATATATCTTTACCTCTAAACATCTTATTGAAGTGTTTTGGATTCCTAGAGAAATATGTAACATTCAGTTATTTGTTTAAAATTGTAGAGTACAATTTGTATCAACTGGTGGTAATGATTCCTTTAAATTGAGTTTCACTACTAAACACACAAAAAATAACTGTACCTTAAATATTTTTCCTTACTTATCTTCTCTCTTGTTAGTAATAGAAAATGACTACACATTAGTATTTTTTAGCATATTCACTTTTTTGCTATGAGGTGGAGTCTCCTTTTTGAAAAGCTAATTTTATGAACAATATATCTTACGGTATGCTTAGCAGAATTCAAAGATATACAAATGTGGCTAGTTAAATTTAGTCTTATTTTCTAGGCTGTTTTAAGTTGAAAAACTGGCAGAGATAGTCTGAATGTTGTAACCTCTACTTGAATAGATTGGGGATGTCCCTGGTTTAAGGAAAGGATTTGTTGTTGCTGTTGTGGTGGTGGTGGTGGTGGTGGTGGTAGTGGTCATTGTTGGTTTTGGTCATCAGTGTTTAATCAGTAGAACACTCCATTCTCAGTATTTTAGTCAGCCCAAATATTCTGTATAATGTATTGCAATCGAATATATTTGGATAAATGAGAGAAATGTACATACAAATTTCCTCTGCTGTCATTTTCCCATATAGCAATCATGATGGATCAATTTTCTTATGACATCTTGGCTGTAATAGCATTTTATATTTTGAATAACAGAAATTATTTAATAGGTGTATATATTCAATTTATGATGTAACATTGAGAGGAGTTAGAAACTTGTGAAAAAGTTATACAAAATACTAAGAAACCCTGCTTCTTCAGTATATCCCCCAAATGGTCTAGTAATAGAATAACATTGCCATCCACAGTTAAGCCTGAATTTTTAAGTGATTTTTTTTTTACTAAAGATACAATAAGAGGATATAGGCAATCAGAAAAATAAATAACCTTCAATACATTATGAGTTCAGGAAACAACAGGCAAATATATTCTCTTGAAAATTTCTCAATAAAGAAACTTTAGAAAAAAACAATCCCTTTTTTAGATAGGCGGAGCCATTGCTTCACCAGCACCGGGAACACCAGAATTGATGAAAACTACCAAAATAGATTGAATGGTTTCATTAGCATTGAAACTCTTTGGGAAATAGATTGTGCCCATTCACTCATTCATCTACCAAAAGGCCTCTAGTATGTGTCAGGTACCATTCTGGGCACTGTAGATATAAAGAAAGGGAAAAAAAACCTTTTAATCACAATTCATTTACCTCCTACTTTTATAAATATTTAAATGCATTTTTGGAGTGCATTGGAATGATAGAGTGTTTTTTTCCTCTTTCAGATATAGTTAGAAGTGAATTATTTTATTATTTTGACTACTCTGAAAAGGTTAGGTTTGAAATTTCAGTCATTTTTTTATAAGAAATACAGTACCAGATGTTTGTGACATATTTTTTCCTATCACTACACAATCTTTTTTTCACCGCATATTTGTGTTTGAGTTCCCATTCTGTAAGTTTAAACAAATTTATGTTTTTAGTAAAAGGTAGCATTCCTACTCAGGAATCCAGTTCTTTCCCTCCTGGAAAACTTTAACAGCAATGCCAACAGCCCAAGTGGACAGATTGACATTAGGTAATGATCTGTGACCCAGGACAGATGGAGCCTTGGATTCACTTTCTCTTGACATAAGTGTTGCCACACTCCTTAGGTTCCATCCCGAAGGTCAAGGGACTGGTAAACAGGATGGAATCCTGTGCTAGGGAACCTCGCCTTCGGTTCTCTGGCTCAGCTCCCTCTCTTAAGTATTAAACAGCAGTATTCTAATATCAACCTTTTTTTTAATTTGCTGTGACTTGCTGTGACGAGGGTGATTTTAGTTACAGTAATTAGGTCACCCTTCATGGAGTCAGGCTATTTTAAGTGCCTCTTTAAGGAATATTGTTGCAGATCAGTAATTTTACAATTGGATGTTCTTGTGCAACTTTATTAAATGTAATCTGTCTTTTAAATGTTGCTCTTTTACAGTTATACATTTCTAATTGTTGCTGTAAATGCATTATCACTTTGAAATTAATTACTTTTTCCATTGTGGCCTCCTGCAGTATAATAATCACTAATAAGAAACTTGTATGGATTAATTCTAAATGTAGCGACCCCTACTGACTAATCAGTATTTTGGTTGACCTCCTGCTCTTGTTACGAGTTAACATGATGACTCCAGCAGATAGATTGCTGGAAGAAAGATTTAATTCTTAGTTGTATTTTCTTTCTTTTGATTAAACAAAGGGTAACGTAGATATATTCTTTTATTTTAGAAAATTGTAAGGAAGTGATTCACTTTTCTTTTTTTCTTTTTCTGTCACCTTTTGATTTTTATATTATTATAATTTTTCCCCTTCAGATTACACATTAATACAGTCTTGTGATATAGAATTTACTTTTCAACTAGAGTTGAAAGGTCCTTGGAGGTCATCATCTCCCAAACACTATCTAAAGCACACATTTTTTCTATGATGTTTCAACAATCTAAGATGATTCTGCTTGAATAATTTCATTAAAAGGAAACCCATTTCCTTTTAAGTCATCTAATTCCAGTTAGATATAGCTCTAAATGTTTGGAAGTTTTTCTTTTGAACCCACTTTTGTTTAATTGTTCAGTTGTATCTGTATGTGGACCATAGTGTCCATGGGGTTTTGGGGAAAATATCACCAGTAGTTTTTCATTTACTTCTCCAAAGATTAGGACAAACAGATTAAGTGATTTACTCAGGGCCACAGGGTCTGAGATCAAATTTGAACTCAGGTCTTTCTGACTCCATCAGTGCTTATCCATTTAGCCATCTAGATTCTTCTAGCTGCATACCTTTTACCTTAGTCTTAATTCAGTCCCCTGAGACCAGGTATGGTAAGTTTTAATTCCTTTCATATATGATAACCTTTCAGATATTTGTTGTTGGTATTTTCTTCTTCAGTTTAAACATCTGGATTTTCTGCAAAGTACACTCACTGAGGGGAGGAGGGGAAGGAAGTATGGGAGGGAGCAGCTAAGTGGTTCAGTGGATAGAGAGTCGTCTAGAGATGAGATGTCCTGGGTTCAAATTTGGCCTCAGACACTTCCTAGCCTTGTGACCCTGGGCAAGTCACTTCACCCCCTTTGCCTGGCCCTTACCGCTCTTCTGCTTTGGAACCTATGCACAGTATTGATTCTAAGATAGAAGGTAAGGATTTGGGGGTGGGGATAAAGTTAACTCACCTAACATGATTTTGAGGACCCTCATCATTCTGTTCCTCTAGATTCCCTATTTCTTACCGTTGTTCTTCCTTAAATGTCACACTCCAGACTGGAGTGAGGCTGCCAGGCTCTGTAGGAGCCCTTGAGGTAGCCTATCCCTTGCTTTGGAGCCTTCACTTCAGTGTTCCGAGAGCCCAACACCACCCTCCTCCTAGTCCTCCAGAACTCCAGACTGGACCTGGATGTACTTTCAGTCACGTCTTTAAGTCAATCTGCCAATCAGTGCTATTAAACTCCTATTCAGGGCTATTCGGGGCTCCTGCATCCCTGCGACCTCAGTAACCCCTGGCAACAGATACAGATAAAGGGAAGGAAGAGAGCCCCAGATCATGTGAGAATTCAGGATTTGTTGCCTTGGCTTTCTGTGTGGGTCTACAGTGACTCCTGCCCTGAGGGTGCTTCGGAGCATATAAAGGCTGACACGGAGCCCGTCACATGCCCGCTCTAGAATTTCTTGCGACCAAATATTTTTGTTGGCGGATGGAAGCAGAGAGAATAGCTCGTGTTAGGCCAGCAAGAGCTTAGCAGATGTTTTAGGGAACTAAATTTTCAAATCCCTTTACATTAAAATCGGCTTCAGTTTGTAGAAGTTTGGAGACTATTGAGTTACGTTTCCTGGAGCTGTGTAAAGCCAGCCATTGTACTCAAGTTTTAACAGATGTGCTGTTTTTTTTTAAATGGATGGGAATAAAACACTGATTCTGTTGCAGTCATAAATTATAACTAGAAAAGCAGACTGTCATTCTGTTAACCTTCCATGGCCAAATTGGGATAATTTTGCCCTTGAATGACCTGCTTGGTTTGGATTTATATTTTAAAATTCTAAATAAATGGAGTTCTTAAAGGTTTTTTTTATTTACATTTTTGAAATTGTCATTTTTCTCTGAAAATATCTTAAGCCAACTATGCAACAGAAGATATGAATAATGACAATTAGTGATTTTGTTTTAATGCAATGAATCAACATATCCTGAAGAAGAGTTAACAGAGTATAGGACCATTTCTGTTTGTTGGTTGGAGGAGACCGAAAATGCTTATAATCAGTCTGAAAGAGCAGTCAGTTGAGCTACCTCACCTGTTTTCCTGTCTTCCAAATGCCCTCTATGTATTACCAAAATGAAACCATGGTTTATCTCCATAGAATTCTAGTGATCAGTACCAAATCATAAGGCATGTCAGGCTCTTGTTGGTAACATTTTATACTTTCCCTGTAATTAGGAAATCTCGCTTCCTTTCCCATTCTCCAGTCCCAATCCTACAGTGTACTTTTTCAAAAACATCCCTTCACATCCCATTTCCACTTCTTTGTATTAACTGTCCCACATCCCTGGAATGCTTCTCCTCCAGACAGAACTCAAGCGCTGTTTTCTATATGAAACTTTTATTTAATCCTCCAAAGTGGTACTATCCCTCCTTCCCATACTCTATAGCATTTAACTGCTGCATATGTGTGTAGAGTCACTTTACATTTATGTAATATATATTTATAGATGTACTTGCTCTCTCCCTATTAGAATGTAAGTTCCTTAAGACCAGTATGCATTGTTTTTATTCTTTGTACTATTATCCCAAGTACCTAACACAATTCCTAGTATATAGTGATACTTAATAGATGTTTGTTGCTTGGGTGGCCTTTGCATGACAAGTGTATTCTTTGTTCTTGAATGTTGCAGTTTGGTCTGATTGTCTTTGGTTTTTTAAAATGGTGATTGACATATTTGGCATCCCATTCTATATTCATGGACAGCCAGTAGGAAAATAGATGATGTGGACTTTCTTTATATTATAAAATTTTTAAATAATATTGAAACAGAAATTGAAATGAATATATTTTTTAAAATCTCCTTTTCTCTTTTGTTTCACTTTGAGGATTTCTATAATTGCTTGCCTCTTTTTTGAGACAAACTGTATTGTGGTCTTTCTCACCATATTTTGTTATTTATTTTCTCATTGGAAGTTCAAGTATCTCATTTGCTCTTTAGTCTCTTCCTCTCTTAGCACATCCTTCTTTCCAGTGATTTTTAGCCTTCTCAGAATTTAGGTATTGGATGCTAGCCCTATTAAATAGATGTCAGAAGCTTATGTTGCCCCTTTCGGATGTTGCTGAGATGTTTCTTCTATGAACATTGATTTCTGTATCACTTACTGTAAAAGTCAATTTTCCCCTGTGAGGTTTAGGATAACATTTTCCTAGTGACAAGAGAGAGGTCTCAACTCCAGTACTATATGAATTGTTCTAAAATCGATTTTGTGTATCTATCCCCAGACTGATTTGACTAAAACCAAGAAATATTTTGTACATAGTTTTGAATTTACTGGCCTAGAACTCAGGAATCATATGTTTAGTTAAACTTTGTTACTCACTTGTTTTGTGATTTTGGGCAAGCCATGTCCCTTTCCCTGGATTGCAGTTTCTTCATCTCTAGAATAAGGGACTTGGCCTGTGGCGTCTTCTAGTCCTGGGGTGACCAGGCTTTTCTGCAGAGCAATGAAAATCAGAGGATACTGGTGGTATTTATACTCTTTCAGTAAATAGAAAAAATCGGATGTAGCACCTAGTTTGCACAGAAAAATTAGTTAAAAGCTCAGAACCTTCACCCTAGGTAAACTTTCCCTAACTTGCTACCTGTCATCTCCTCTTTGTCTCTGGATATGGTCTCTTGCTATTCCTAGATCTCTACTCTTGGGTGCCATTTTTCAGGAGTCTTTTCCTCCTAAATTGACTTGGTCTTGAAAAGTTGATTTTAGGTTGTTGTTAGAGGTGGTGGTAGTTTTCCCTTTTTTGTTTGTTTCTGTGAAACATGTGTATATTAGAGTTTTGCATGAATTGAAACAGCAGTTCTTTAAGCACCTACGATCACTTCTATTTTATAGTCAGGTTTTGGAGGAAAACTTTAGTGAAGGAGAAATACTTCATTAAAGTAATAATAATAATTACAATTTTCATAATGGGTAAGGTTTACAAAGAACTAACATCATAACATATACCTATGAGTCAGATAGTGAAGATATTATCATCACCTTATAAGGCCGTCCTCCTATATGGATCAGAAAGCTGGAGAGTGACGAGCGCTAACACCAACAATCTCCAGGTCTTTGTTAATAGATGTCTACGCCACATCTTGAACATCAGATGGCCTGAAAAGATCTCCAATGCTAGTCTCTGGGAAAGAACAATCCAGTACCCCATTAGTCAGGACATAAAGAAACGTAAGTGGAGATGGATAGGACATACACTACGAAAACTGGAAGACAACGTAGCCAGACAAGCATTGAGCTGGAACCCACCAGGGAGGAGGAAAGTCGGAAGACCAAAACAGACCTGGCGAAGATCTGCTGAAAATGAAACAAAAACAGTCGGGATGACATGGGCCCAGCTGGGGGAAGTTGCCCAGAACAGAGTCTGCTGGCGTGAGATGGTTGAAGCCCTATGTTCTTAGGGAGTCAATAGGAATAACTATAGATAAGAGAATTAAAGATCAGAGAAGTTAAGGCATTTAACTTAGGTGACACAGCAAGTGTTAGAGTCATGAGGCCAGATCTTCTCAGTCCAAACCCAATTAGAATTTCTATGTCTCTCTGCCCCAGGTTTGTAGAAAAGGCTATGTATTTACAAGCACCAACCACAATTGCCAACAATTGCATATGTTATTTAGATTATATAGGCTTTTTTGGAACTATGAAAGCTCCTAGAGTGGCTCCACAGTATCTAATTAATTCACCTGAGACTTGGTCATCATAACTTGAACACCTATTTTTTTCTTATGGGAGAGTGATTTGTGAGCAGTTGATGTGATTTATAATTAAATTTTAAAGTTCCTTAAGTTTATTCAAGTAGCAATATTGAGATTAATACTCGTCACTGTATAAATTCAATTTCTCATTGTCAGTGGATGTCAATCAATCTATCAGACACTGTGTTAGGCCCTGTGCTAACTTTTTAGAATACAAACATAAGCAAAAAAAAAAAAAACATAAGAAAAAAAACATAAGCTTCCTTAAGAAGCTTAAATAATTATGAGAAAGACAATACATAAAACAAAACTGAAAGGGAGTGAAAGCAGGAATGCCTAATGGAGAAATCCAGAGGAGTATAGGCCGATGAGAAATGAAGAAGTAACTGGCCTGGGTACTCTCTTTAAATGAAGGTCCTGGGAAGAGCTGTCCAGTCCAATAAAAGGGAAGGGTCCTCAGGGTAGGTGGTAATTCTGTGGTATGAGTTTCAGGGTTGAAATGATCTTCCAGCATGAAGTGGTTTCTTGATAGAGAAGTTTGGAGGAGTGAAGCCTAATGAGAAAATGCTCATAGAGATGGTATATAAAATAGGAGGTTTATTATATTCTCAATATACTGAAGTAGTTTTTGTGTCCCGTCATTCTCTAATGCATTATTTATGTCTTTGCTTCTTTCCTGTCCCTGTTTGCAGTTTCCTTCTTCAATTCTCCCTCCCTCAAGTTACCCTCTGCTTCCACTGGGTACTAGACATATAAAACGTACCTACTTTGTTGGCTTGTATTTATGGACCCATGTCTTATAACCGGAGATAAGATTTAGTCTTTTAATAAGAAAGCATATGAAAAAGAATTTTTAAAAAATTGAAGATTATGTTTTCAAAGTCCAAATATTTATTTTCATAATAGAATGTTCCCATGTCAATGTATCACTTAAAACCTTTCCTCATAGGGGATATTATGCAGTTTTGGTTGGAATTTTAGACTTTAGCCAGAAACTCTTTTCTTCTTTCATAATGATACAATCCTCAATACTTTCAAGATCAGGAGGTGTACTTCTTTTTGCCAATTCAAATTATAACCATTTCCAGTCTCTTCTTAGAAGTCTAGGATTTTCTTAAAAACGAGTTGACCATATTTTAAGACTTCCATCTCTATGACAACTTCTTTTTTATTTTTGAGTTGGTATAATATTTCTAAAGTTTTGTCATTGATTTGAATTCTTATAGATAGGATTTCAATTTCATAAGTGTGGCTACTCCAGTTGAGCAGAGTTTATCTGACTCATGCTTCCATAGACAGTCTTCTTGAGTTGTTATAGCAAAACATAATTTATCATAGGGGTTCCAAATTCCTAGTGTTAACCCTGTCAATACTTAACTAAGCTGGGAGTCAAAAGACAGACAATAAGCTCCTTGTCCCATGTGTATCATTTCACTTAAATTTTCTGTTCCTTAATTTCATTATCTGTAAAGTAATAATATCAGGCTAGATGATCACTAATGTCCTTTCTAGCTTTAAATCTTATGATTTTATGTTCTTTTGTTACTTGGATTTCACTCTGCCCAAGTTTTCATTCTGCTAGCAAAACCCTTGAAATCCTTTGGATATCATGAGTATGACTGGAGGAGGAGAAAAGTAGAAAAAATATAGATATTTGGGAGGAAGGGTAGAACTCTAAAAATGTACTTAAGCAAATTGTTTTCAGAAATAAATTTGGAAAATGATTTGAAATCTGTAATCTTATTTTAATTTTGTAGAATAATTACCTTTGAAAAAGTTAAACGCCAAGGTTGAATTTTGCCTAGAAATGATCAGTTTTCTTCTCTAAAAAGAGTTTATTTTAGTTCTTCATACATAAGGCTTGTGAGGATACTATGCCACTTGAAATATTTTCACCAACCAGTTTCATATGATGGGTCCCCTTCAATAATTTACATTTTGAAAAAGTCAAATATTCTTTATGAAGCCAAAGTCATCTAACAGAACGTACAGTGTTTGTTCAGCTGGGTGTCTTATTTATTTGAAGTACTGAGAGAAATCTCTTCTGACTACATATAAAAAGGAAGAGTAAACAGTAAGAGTATCCAAGTAATCGGAGCTAGAAACTCCCTCCTTTCAGAGAAAAGTCATAAGAAAGTGTATTTGCTGGATCCAAAAAAAATATAGTATATCAACAACTGAGAGCAGCAGAATGTTTTCTTAGTCTTCTCACTATTTTTAAAATTTTACTTAAAAAATCTGGGACCTTTTAATTTTAATATCTCATGACAGGTGGATGCAATAAAATCTGTTCTTTCTTAGAACGTATTCATCCGTTTCCCTTTGAATGTGTATGACATGTCCTACGTCTTCTGTTGGCTTTCTTCAGATACTAAACAATAAAAGCTCCAAATTAATATTTTCAGAAGACTCCCTTGCAAGATGGTAATAGTAATGTTGAAAAAATTCATTATCATATTAAAGCTTTGACTTCATGAAAGATACCCAATCAAACTACTCATCTAGAGACAGTCTTGTGTTTTGTTGTGTTGCGGAAAACCTCTGAATTAGGAGTCTGGAAAATGGGCTCTAATATGGGCTCTATTACTCATAGTGTTGCCTATCTTTTTTCTCTGTTTCAATTTCCCCATTTTATTAGAGATTTGGATTTGATTATATTTAAGATAACTTTAAAATTTCTTATTCTTTGACTCTATGATCTAGTTTCCTTTTCTCATCCCCCTCCTAGTTCTGACTACAGTAACAACAATACTGATGCATTCCTTCTGTACACACAAGTGAGGAAGAGTTTCTTATTGTTAGACTCTGAAGCAAAATAATTTGAAAGTCACACAGCTGAGCAAAGAAGGCGGGGGTGGGGAGAGGGGAGAGGGGAGAGGAGAGACATGCATCTACCAACAGCTGTTAGGTATGTCTCCAAATTCCCCAGCTATTTACAGAGCATCAATATGTTCCTTCGATGGTGGTGATCAGACAGTGTGATGGTATGAAATCTTGCCTCTGTGTGAGCTTGTGGCAGAGACTATTGCAGTTTTAGGATGTATGAAATTTAAAGGAGGCGTGAGACAGACCCTAACATGAAGAGGAGTCCATAGGAGTCCGAGTACATATGGGAAGAATGATAAGACCGAAAGGAGGATCTGGCCAGTGTAGGACCTGGGAGTTTTAGAGCCCTGAATCCTGTGCTTTTTTCACTAAATACTCACATATAAATTACATAAAGCCATGTTGTGGCTGTTTATCCTCTGAATAATTGGGATACTTCGGCCTCTAGCACAATCCCTTTTTGCCTTTTTAGTCCTGAGACATTTACTAATGATGTGAGGCAGATTATAAAAGAGAGTATTACAATTTTATTAGACATCTCAAAAACATACAAAAACAAGCATGCCTATTCATTATTGAAAGAGCCATGGCTTTAATTTTGATAGCCTTAACAAATTATATTAATATGATTTAAAATTTTAATGGAACTTCCACGTCCTATGATGGCAGAACTATCAAGTTAGTACATAATATATGTTGCTAACTGACTACAGTTGCAAAGTTATCTGTAGTATTTCCATGTAAAATTGAGTTAGACTTTAATAAGATTGCATAATTGACTTACTTAAATCAAGCAACTGAAAGATAATTCAGTATAATTCAACAGATTAGGCACCTACTTATATTTAAATATTTTTAAAATTATTATTGTAAGTATATTTAAGCTACAGCAGGTGCTGGAAATACAAAGACAAAAACAAAATAATCATCATGCTCAAGATGCAAACCTTCTATTGGGATGCTACCCTATATGTACAGATAAATGAAGTTGGAGGCTAGGATTGAAAGAGGCAAAGAAGGATATACCAAAGGATTACTTCTCAATATATTAGAAAGAAGGAATATTACCAATGACAAATCAGTAATTATCACAAATTTCTATTTTACTATCAATAGAAAAATTTTATAATAATCTATCTACTCTATATGGGCACCCTTACTGAAGGTCTGAGATGGGAATAAGAAAAATTTCATTTTCCACAACAGGCCACATCTTTGCAGACACAAATCTAACTGAAAAGAATAGAAGGATACAAGTTTATTTTGTGTATATTGTTTAATATTTTTAAAGCATTTGATTTTCTATCACAAAATGATCTTTAAAGCTTCTCCCCACAATATTTCTCCATTCATATTATAAAATCATAAAAGATTCCTTCAAATATGTAACAAAACTATTTTCTTCCACAATCCCCCTTATTATTATCAAAGTATAAAATAAAGTTATATTCCCATCAAAATTATTTGATATCATCCTGGAGGTTATAGAGCATTAAGTCCAAATGGAAGAGGGATTTTCTGTACTGGTGAAATTTCTCAGACATTCCTGTTTGCAGATGACATTTTATTGACTGTATCAAGAATGAGAATCCTGTAGAGCCCCCTAAATGAGATCCATAGTCCCTTAAATGAATATGGCCTAATTATCTGTACAAAAAAAATCAAGTAGAGAAAGAATACCTCATTGTCCATTCTCTGATTTACACTTAAATGAACGACCATAAGAGCAGGTAAGTACATACACATATCTCGAATAGACACTGCCAATGTGCCATGAGATAGACATGGAATTTAAAAGGAGGAGGAGAATATGTTGGATTGCTTTTGGTAAATCATTCAGTACTTTTAATGACCTCAAGCACCTTCCTAAATCCAGAGTTTGAATTTTAAACAAATTCTTCTTCAGGTAATACTGTATTAACTATAATTTATAGAATAGCAGAATCTCAAAAAATTTAAACATATAGATCACCCAAAAGCAACAGAGATATACATGGTAGGCAAGAGTCAGACATAGCACATTAACAATGAAGAATTTTATTGGAAGTAAACCATGTGAAATCGATAATAAGAGCTGTACCTGTGGAAAAGGCAGTCAAATCACTTAAGAAGTACAAGAGACAAATAACAGACAGAGTACATTTCTCTATTAATACAAATATAGTGATGAGATTTAATACAGAACTGTCTATAATAGTTTTTCCTCCTTGGTCGCCTTTTCATTTTTATCACTCACAATCTAACCCCTTCCCACAAGGAAGGAAGAAGAGGGATTTCTTTTGTTAAGGGCAGCCTGCTACAAGAGAGGTGAGACAGAAGAAAATCCAAAGAGATTTTTTATTTTCCCTAAAATGTCATCAGTCAATCCATTAATTAACATATCAATACAGTTCCCAAGTTATAATTTACATAAATAGATGAGGACATTCCAAACAGCCATTCACACCCTTTATATTCCAGGTAAACTAGATAAACAAACTAGATAAATAGCTCTTTACTCTTTTTTTACTATTTCCTGAATGTTATTTTGCCCAGGTCTGGAATTTACCCATGCTTTCAATTCTTCTCTGGATACCTACTTCTTCCCAAGGCTTACTTCCATTTTTTTCTGCATGCTTTCTGCAAACCTTCCAGTTATTAAAATATTTTCCTTCTCAAATATTTCTAGAATTCTTTGCCTCATCTCTTTTACCCAATGTCATCAAACAATATTATCAGAATTTTTAAATCTTCAAAATGTGGATGAAAATTACATTTTTGTAAAAGATACTTAATGCTATTTTGTGACATTATAACAAGGCTTTAAAATAGTTGACAACATAAACAGTGTAATCTGTCAGTTTTGGGACTATCAAGATATCTACTATGGCTTAGAATTTGTTTTTTAAATCCTTACATTTTGTCTTAGAATTGATGCCAAGTGTTGTTTCTAAGGCAAAAGAATAGCAAGGGCTAGGCAACTGGGTTAAATGATTTGCCCAAGGACACACCACTAGGAAGTATCTGAGATCAAATTTGAACTCAGCTCCTCAGGAAGACCTGCCTTTCTATCCACTGAGCCGCCTACCTTCCTTTGCATATAGTTCTAAAATTGTGCTTTTAGCCCATCATGAAGTATGTCATTGATGAGTCTGTAGGTTTTCCTCATCATTCTTTTGATGAGAAAATAGAATTCTGGATTTGTGGTTATTGACATGTTTTTTGTACCCTTCTGTCCTTCTGATCAGTGCTCTCAATTTTTTTTTCTCCCAGCATAAATTTCCTGCATATTTATTTGGTTCTAGCCCATTTGCTTTTCTCATTTTTGCTTTCTTTACTGCCATACAAAATATTGTTCTCATGTAGCACATCACAGACTGTGATGGTAGAGGCCAAATGTAGTGTACCATTTTCAGTGATAAAAAAAGAAATTGTTGTAAAAAATCTTTATAGATATTTTCTATTTATCTTCATTGTCATGATGATTTCTTCTTTAAATTAAATACCTTCAGGATGATTTTGCCTAATTGAATTTCTTGTTAATCATTCTGTAGACTTGTTTTTCTGTTTTTTTTAAGACAATTCATGACAATCATTAATTATTTGTCTGAGTCCTTTTTTCTTTAAAAAAAATTCTTTCACTAATTTCTGAGGAAAATCAAAACAGGAAAAAAATTCTCTCTTTTAACAGAATTATCCAAGTAGAACTATTCAATGACAGCGACTCTCATCTGAAATATATATGGTATTCTATTCTTGAAGTGCTATACTTCTTTGCCATAAACTTACATTTTATTAAATATTTCCCACAAGTTTGCTTTAAAAACAATTTTGAACTTGAAAACTTCCAATAAAAGCATAGGAGGGAGGATTGTGTGTAAAATTGTGAATTTTCAGTATCTATTTTTAAGAATATATATGAAATCAGGGGTGAGGGGATCATGAGAGCATGATAGTGGCAGGCCTTGCTGTGAAAGGCTATCATGTGAAGGAATTAGTATGATTTTTATTTTTTGTTTTGTAATATTTAGCATCAGTGGGCAGAGCCAGGAACAGTAGGTATAAGCTGCAAAGAGTCCATTTAGGCTCATGTCCCTAACAATTAGAGTCATCTAAGAATTGAATGAATGGGATTCCTGATGAAGTTCTTCTACTGAAGAACTTAAAGCAGAAACTGAATGTCATGCTTGTCAAGTATGTGATAGTGGGGATTAATAATAATAATAATAATAATAATAATAATAATAATAATAGTTAACATTTATATAAAGCTCACTATGTGCCAACCACTGTGCTAAGTATTTATAATTCTTATCTCTTTTGATCCTCACAACAATCCTGGGACCTGAGTGCTATTACTATCCCCATTTTACCAATGAGGAAAATGAGGCAAGCAGAGGTTAAGTGACTTGCCCAGGGTCACCCAGCTAATAAATGACTGAGAACAGATTTGAACTCGGGTCTTCCAACCTAGTTGCTGTACCTGCCTGCCATTGGATCATAGCTCTGGATCTAGAAACCTTTTAGTCCATTTCCTTCATTTTCATAAATAAGGAAACTGAGACTCACAGAGGTGATCTGACTTGTCCATTGTAAATGTCAAAAACATGATGTTAACCAGCCAGGTCTTCCTGACTCCAATTCAGCACTTTCATCCCTTCACTATGATAAATGGTTATTGAAGGAATATTAGACATTCTCTGCCTAAATAATGTCAATTCCAATTCTCTCAGGTGACATGATTCTCCAAAATTTAAGAATGTGGTCAAATTGCCATGTTTGTTTGTGCCCTCAGTTTCTTTTTGTTTTCCTCTGCAGATTTTTTAGGATATTTAATTTACTGCTTATCTTCATAGCATGTTTTTCCTGACTCTTTTAAAAAAAATTTCTGCAGCTTTAGATCACTGATGCTATATACTCATCATCTATTCATCTCACTTGACCTTAGATTTGGATACACTGCTAAGTTGGATTTGGTTATCTTGATACCATGTGATATTTCTGTTTTCCCAGGAGGGTTCTATGATGTGCTACAGAGACCAGACTTAATACATGATAGCAGTTTACAAAAACTCTTGAATGACTGAAGGGGGCTGTTCTCCCCTGTGACCTAGAATTTGGGGTTCTTAGTAGACAGGAGATCAGAAATATTCCATTAAGGCAAGTATGTGCATGGGCTGAGAGTCAGGGTCTAAAACGAGCAAAGGAGTTGGTTGTCCATTAAATTCACAGCGAAGAGAAGTGGTAGGAAATTTGTATAGAATAAATTCCTGGAGGTCCACCTCAGTGTGATCTACCAGTGAGGCTTCTTGTGGACAATTTTTCTCTTATCCTATCCTTTCTTACCTGGTTACTGGCAGAACAAGCTATGAGAACCCCTCTCTCTTCTCTGCTTCTCTCCAACCTTTTCAGTGGAGCCCTAATGTTAGTAGGAGCTGACCTTACAATCTTCCTAACGGGTGGGGATTTTCCATTTATTTGTTCCAACCCACAAACAACAAAGCAGCATGGTTTTAGCTAAAACACTGTTACTAGAGCTAGATGGCTTAGTGTATAGACAACGCTGGGCTGGAAGTCAGGAAGACCTGAATGCCATTCTGCCTGAGACACTTGATAGTTTTGTGGCCTTGGCCAAGTCACTTAGGGATTCTAAGCTTTGATTTCCATATCTCTGAATTAGAGATAATAATTGCCACTACCACCTAGTCTGTTGTGAAGGTCACTGTGAAAGCTTTTGTATAGTTCTTTGAAAACTTTAAAATGTTGTATCAATAATAACTATCAACATCATCATTACTATTATTATTACTGGAAATGATACTAATAGTAAGAAGTCTGTACAAAGTGCTTGAAATACAAATTCCAACAGAAAGAAAGGCAGTTGATCCCCTCAGGGAACTTACAGTTTCCTGGAGGTGAGGGAGAACATCATTGGTACAAGGTGAGGGGCTGAAGGAGAGGGGGTCATGAAGGTTCCCAGAAAGAAGGCATTGAAGAGAAAGTCTAGGAGAGTAAGTTGTCTAGTCTTGGAGAGGAATAAAGACATGGTTGGCCCTGGCCTGCTTCCTATAATGAAGTTCCCAGGTAGAACTAGAAAATCAGAGAGAGTGAGGCCCAAAGGGTAGATAGTACTTCCAGTGTGTGAAGTCTGGCAAAGTGAGCTTCCAGGGTGAAGAGGCACCGGAGGTGGTGTATAGAAATTCCTGATCGAATCATGTGTTTCATGAAGAATTGACGAGATTTCTGAACATTTAGATAAGATTTGGTTATAAAACATAACTAATGATATATTTTGTTTTAATATCACCTTGATTTCTGAAGTGGCAGCATGTATAATCAGTAGTTGGTCTCAAAGACAGAAAAACTTGAGTTCAAGTTCTCTGTGTCACATACTCCTATGAGACTGAGCAAATCCCACAATCTCTCACTGATCTGGACAACTCTTCAAGAGTAACAGAGAAGCTGCTGGTCTGAATTCATGTAGGATGTTTCCTTACTCAGGGTTCTGGGTTCCAGGGAAATTATGTGTCACACCCATTATCCCTACCTTCATTTCTGATTACATCTCCTTTGTTAAGGGAACTGATCCTTAGAACAAAGGAAAAAAGAAGAAAAGAGAATGGGAGAAAATAAGCTGTTTAGCAAAACTCACCAATCCATGAAGGGAGGCTTATGGTATTAATGATGTTCTATATCTATATTTACCCTACCCCTGTGAAAAAGAGGAAGCACATTTTCTCATACTTCTTTAAAACCAAACTTGTGCATTATCATTACCCTGCTTTCCAGTTCATATTTGCCATTGCTATTATTTCTTTCCAGTTACATTTTTGTGGTCATTGTGTATATTTTCTTTTCCTTGTTCTGTTTCATTCTGCATCAGTTCATAGCAGTCTTCCCATGCTTTTCTGAATTCTCCATAGTTATTTTCTTAAAGCTCAGAAATATGATGACAATGTATTTATCAGTGATTGATCACAAAGTGACTTTGATCTGGACAGCAATGTGTGATGCTGAAGTCACTGTATAGGATACCTGCCTTGCGCAAGTGTTTTCTTGATGAACTCACCTGGGGCCTGAAGGGAAGACAAAAGTAGAGGCAGGAGAATTAATGTTTAAAAGAGGGTGTTAGAAATATCTAATTGCTTTTTGTTATGGAAATCTAAAGTAATTTTATCATTGAACAGTTCCAGATATACACTTTGGCTCTCTCTTCCCTCTGAATTAATCAAAGAGTGTTGCTGCTTTAACTCACTCAGTTGGAAATCACTCACTCTCAAGACTCCAGGCACTGAGTAATGCACACATGGTGTGCCGAGAGTTCACCACAGAGACCCCCGAGTATGGAGATGACACAGTATATTCATAAAGTCATTCGGCACATTTCTCAGGAAGGTAACCCCTCAGCAGGTCATTTTTCTCTAGTGTCCATAAAATCAAACCTGCGCAGCAGCTCTATCTGTGGGTGAGAGGAGATTTTGCTGATGATTTTCAAAGTGGTTTTTAAAAAATATTTTAATATGCATTTCACTATGTTGTTAAAAACTCAGCATTCTCAATGTGAACTAAACTTTATTCCACCTGTTTCCCATTTGCCAGATCACTTAGAATCCTTTGATTCAGAGCTCCAAGGGACCTTAGAGATTATCCAGTCCAGGCCATCATTTTGTAGAAGCCCATCGAGGTTTAGTGTATTGCTCAGGGTCACACATTAAGTCAGCTGGTTGGCACCATACTGCATAGGGTACGTATGATAGGACATGGAATCAGAAAGATCTGAGTTTAAATTGTACCTCAGGCATTTTTTAGCGGTGTTGTCCTGGGCAAATGACTTAACCTAACTTAAACTTAAGCCTTAGTTTCTTCCTCTTATAAAATGGGAACAATATCATCTACCTCCTAGGGTTCTTGCGAGGGCAAAATGAGACATTTTTACAGTGCTTTACAAACTTTAAAACATGAGATAAATGTTGTTATTGTTAATATTAATCATTTCCATAATTAGTAAGTGTCAGTGCCAAGATTTTGACACAGGCCTCCAGATCAAGATCTATTTCTCCATTTATGATGTTTTCGAACTTGAATTTTGACATTTACATTTGGATTCATTCAGTCTGACAATTAATAACATTTCATTCATTTCACACTTTTCAGGGTTTTGGGTTCAGGGATGAGAGAAAATAGAAAGTGGAAATGAAAGCATGCCAAAGATATCAAAAACTAATTTAGAAATGTAAATAGACCTTGTAATGGTGTTACTTCATAGCTATGTTTCTAGGAAATTCAATTCAACAAACATATAATAGAATAACAATAATAATAATATCTCCATAACCTCCATCACGACTTTTCTTTTATGCCTCCTGCCATGTATCTGACCCTGCATTCTTGAAGACCGTCAGAGGAAAAGGACAAGCTCTGACAGGTCATACCAAGCCAGGAAAATTTTAAATTCGGGTCTGCTAGTTGTCCATAGAGAGAGATTCTCAGAAGACTAGCCTAGATTAGTTCAGCTGAGGGTTGGCTACTAGGGAAGGAAGATTTTAGCTCCAGTAACTTATTAAATCACCCAGTAATCTTTATAGCAGTTGCCACTCATATTGGGGGGAGATTATCTGCACAGGTAAAATCACAAGATCTTGACATATGGTCAGAGTGTTGTGCTCAGCACAAACATAAATACTCTGATGAATAAGCCTTAACACCTGCACGTAGAGAGCTTACAACATAGTTATTAATGCCTATGTAGCTACACCCTGCCGCCTAAACCATTACTAGCTTCCTTGAAAACACAGATGAGTTTAACTAGTGCTACAAGTCTATTTAGTGACAATGTTATAAAAAAGAGAGTGAGCAGGGACTACTGACAGTCAGGGAACTAACTCCACTAGGACTCAATTACCTTGACTGACAACTAGTTGATATTTGGGTGACTAATAAAACAGTATATGGCAGATTTTTCATAGTCATGGTGGGGTTTGATTATTATATATACATATATATTATTATTACAAGACAACATTGGTAGGAGCATATAAACAGGCAATAGGAGAAGG
The DNA here is from genome assembly GCF_016433145.1 of Gracilinanus agilis. NCBI lineage: Eukaryota > Metazoa > Chordata > Mammalia > Didelphimorphia > Didelphidae > Gracilinanus > Gracilinanus agilis. The sequence goes on from NC_058131.1 coordinate 79,140,124, forward strand.
GAAATAAAGAGCATTTAATTTAAGCTCAATTTCTTTTAAAATCCACTGGAAAGCTTCTTAGAATCATATGATTTAGATCTAGAAAGAGACCTTATAGATCAAAGAGCCCAATGCTCTTATTTTGCAGAAAAAAGAAATTGAGGCTTAGAAGGGCAAATGGACTTTCCAAAGTCACTTGTTAACAATAGCACTAGGAATCAAGCCCAGATTTTTTGACTTTAAAGTGCAATCAATGCTCATCACTTTATCAATTATAAGATAGCTCTTCTAAAATAATTGGTTTCACCGGGTTGTGTGAATAATAATAATACTAAGAGTCACACATCCATGCAGATTGGATTTACTGTGAATTTATATCATTTAATATAAATTTGGGCTTGTTGACTCTCTATAGCATTCTCTTTATTTTTCCCTGAGGGATTCTCTCTCACACTCTCCATAGAATGTATTCCAAATTCTCTTCTCAAGTCCTGTGTAGAACCTCTTCTCTGACAGTTAAGGACACTGTCTCTTACATTACTGGAAAAAAAAATTAATCCTCTTTGAGCTCCTTCTCTGTCCTGCCCTTCAAAATCCTCCTGTACTCCATTGGCCTCTCTGTGCAAAAGGTTGTATTTCACCTTCCAAGGCCAATCTATTTGTGCCCATGATTCTAACCTGTCCTTTCTCCTATGTAAGTCTGCCCCCTAAATCTCCATGTCAATTTAACTCTACTTATCCACTGTCTTTTTTCTGATGCCTTAAAACATGCCTATTCTAAAAAAATAAATTCTTTGACTTTTCCATACCTTTCAAACTATTATCTTAAATCTTATATCCTTTTTTAAGGAGGTGTTGGACTTACTTCCTCAAAGATAGTCTAGATCCATATGCTGTTCAGGTGATGATCCAAGACCTTTCTTGACATCATGGGTTTATGCATCACTTTCCCCAAAGAAGGCCAATCTGGGAAGAGCCAGAGACAACACATTGTCCCCACCTAGATGCTGTCTTCTCAACGTTCCTTGTTTGCATCTTCACATTCTCCACATTGAGGGGGGCAAGGTACTTCCATTAAATTTCATCTTGCCTTTCTGGAATCAGGCTTCTCAACCGCTTTTGTGTGAGCAATTGTGTCTGCCCTTCCAGCTCCTAGAAAGAGACTTCTCCATTTCTTCCCTTGTCACTTATTACGCAGTTTCTTATGACCTCATTTCAGATGTCAAAACTTAACAGCTCCTGCTTGCACCAAGATTACCAGTTATCTTTTAACTGATATTCAATTTTTTTTCTCAATCCTTTCCGAATATTTTGGCACTATCCACTTTTCTCTCTCCTCCTAGCTATTCCATTATCCTTTGCCTTTCAAAACATTTTTTTTCTTTTAGTTTTCCTCTTTCATTTGTCAGTCTCCATTGATAATTTGGCATCAACACCCAAGCCCTTTCTGTGAGTATACCCTAGGGATCTGTCTTGGATCTTTTCTTTCTAGAGTCTTTCTTGGTTCATTTATACTGTAATTCCTGTGCTGATGACATTCATCTGTATAGCAAGCCTCAAACTCCTTCTAGAGATCTACTTGTTCGTCACCAACTGCCTGTGGAAAATCACAACTTGTATATCCAATTGGTATTTCAAATTCAATGTGTCTGAAAGGTAACAGTTATCTTCTACCAATAATCCTATCCCTTCACTATATTTCACTATTTCTCTTGAATGCTACAATTCTTCTAGTTAACCACCTAAAATAACCTCTGAATATCTTCCTCCCTCCCTCCCTCCTTTCGTTCCTTCCTTCCTTCCTTCCTTCCTTCCTTCCTTCCTTCCTTCCTTCCTTCCTTCCTTCCTTCATATTAGTTCCAAGGCAGAAGAGTGGTAAGGGCTAGGCAATGGAGGTTAAGTGACTTGCCTAGGGTCACACAGCTAGGAAGTGTCTGAGACCAATTTTAAACCTGGGTTTCAATTCACTGAGCCACCCAGCGACCCCTGAATATTCTTTTTTTCTATCATCTCCCCTGTCCAACCAGTTGCCAAGTCTTGTCAATTCTCCTAAAAAGCTTCTCACAATTCTTAATCAATTAATGTAGCCAATTAATTAGCATTCAGCTACCTATAATTTGTAGAAAATATGCCAACCTGAATCAGGAAAAGGAATTCCCTTATCTAGGAGTTCCCTATATGAAGGAAATTACAGATCTAGTTCCTATCTTTATATCTATATACTAGCCACTTTTTAGGCACTAGGAACACAGAGATAAAAATGAAAATAAACCTTGTTCTCAAGGAACTTTCATTCTATTATAGAATAAAATATGTGTATTTATCTCTCTATACATATGTGTACACACACATACCTCTATGCATGAATGCTTCCATACATATACACATTAAAGAACCCACTAGGCATGGTAATAAGTGCTAGGGATACAATCACCAGTTATACAACAATTTTTATTCACAAGAAAGTAACATTCTAATGAGGGAGAAAAAACTACATGTAAAATGTAAGCAACATAAAAATAAAGTGAATAAGCCTCCAAATATAAAAAACACTTATAAATACAAGGTGGTTTTGGAGAGGGGGCCTAGGAGTTAGAGAGAAATAAGGAAAGATTTAATGGAGGATTGCTGTTTGAACTGCACCTTAAAGAAAAAGAGGAACTCTGAGGCACAGCTAAGACAATTCTGCTTTCCAGGTACATGGAATAGTGGAAACTTGAGGGGAAGGAGTATCTTTGTGTGAGAATTGAGGATTTCTGTCTGGAGGTAATCTATGAATTCTTTCAATTTCATTTTCTTGTTCGAGAGTCTCTGGGCATTTTTCTTTGATAATTTCTTGTAATATGATATCCAAAGTTTTGTCTTGATCATGACTTTCGGGTAGTTCAATAATTCTCAAATTGTCTCTCCTAGATCTATTTTCTAGGTCACTTTTTTTTAATAAGATATTTCTTATTTTCCTTTTTTTCATGCCTTTGATTCTGCTTTATTTTTTCTTGATTTCTCATGAAATCAGTAGTTTCTGGATGCTTAATTCTGATTCTTTAAGGCCCGATTTTCCTCTGTCAGTTTTTGGTTCTCCTATTTCAATTGGCCCATGACTTTTTGCATCACTTTCATTTCTCTTCCCCACTTTTCTTCTGCCTCTTTTAATTGGTTTTTGAAGTCTTTTTTTGAGCTTTTTCACAGTCTGTGTCCAATTCGTATTTTTCTTTTGAATTTTGGCTGTGTTTGCATTGCTTTCACTGTCCCTTTCTATGTCTGTACATTGCTCTTTGTCTCCATAAAAATTCTTTAGAGTTACATGCTTTTTTGTTGTTTGCCCATTTTTCCTATCTAATTATAGGTAGGCTCTGTTTTCTGGGAAGTTGGGGTATCCTCTTAGACTTTGGTCCTTCCTTGATGCTATTCTCAGCTTATTTTCTAGGTTTTTACCAGTTTCAGTTCTTGGAGGATGATGTGATGGTCTGAGGGATGAGAACTTTGAGAGACCCCTCCCCCTGCTGATTCAATTGACCCTTGAGATCCTGATTACTCAAAGTCTTGCCTTAGGCTTGGTTGTAAGCTTTTGGTCTTACTTTGATCTTGATCAGGTTAGGAACTACTTAAATTATAGCCTCAGGCTTAGGTGTAAGTTTTTGGTCTTACAGTGTACTTATTCTAATCAGGCATAACCTTGATTGCCCTGTCCTGGAGCTCTACCCTGAGCCTAGGTGAAAAGATCTGGGCCCCTCTTTAGTACTATCAGCTACACCAAATTGTGAACTATGCCCTCATCCCAAACCCAGACTTGGATTCCTGGCTTTTCTCTGGGCCCATGTAGATCAGCCACTTTAGCCCAGACTGCCCTGGGCTGGGACTCTGGACTTCTCCACAGGTTTGAAATTTCAAAGAGTATGGATTAGCTTGGACAAATATTTGCCCAGGTAGGATCTCAGGGTCTGAATGTTGTTTTGGAATTAGATTCTGAATCTGGGACAGCAGATATGGGGTCAGGGTGTGTGGCTTCCTCTTGGCTTGCTCTACCCTCCTTGCTATTGCCTCTTGCTGGCTCTCTTCTCCTCTCACCCCAGTGCCCTAGATATTCTCTGCCTACCTTTTGGGTTTTTCTTTTCTTGAAAGTTATTTCACTCTCTTCTTGTTGGTTCTTTCACTCCTGTATTTGTTTTGTGGCAAGATTTTAATATTGGTTGGAGAAGATTCTCTTGTTAACTCCGAGCTACTCTGTTTTACGCCACTATCTTGGCTCCACCTCCAGAAGTCCTGTGTGAGAAATAGAGAAAAAGACCAGATAAGTAGGAAAGTAAAATCCAGGAGGGAGAGTAAAATCCAAGGAGATTTGAAACTGTGTGGATTCAGATAATGTTGCACTTCCTATACAAAGTAAATTCAGAGTCATTATTGGGGAGGCAGCACTTGAACCAGAGGTAATAGTGGGAAAAAGGCCACACCTAGGTGGTTCTTGACCTAACTCCTCTCCTTTACTTACATTACCACTAACCTGCTTTAGACCCTTATCATTTCTCATCTAGACTTTTGCAGTAGTTCCCTCATTTTGCTCCCTGCTTTTGTTTTCTTTTCTCTCCAATCCAACCAGTTAGCTGTTTAATGAATATCCCAAAGACTTAGGTCTTAGCATGTCCCTCTTCTGTTCAAAAATTTTCAGCAATTTCATGTTTCTTCCAGGATAAAGAGACTTTAGCCTGCAGTAAGTTTATATGCTCTCTGGCTCCCTCACCTTTTTTTCCAGACTTACTTCATAGACTTCCTCCCCCTTTGTTCTCCATTCCAACCAAACAATTGACAGCCTCACATCCTCGGTCCCTGTCTACTTTTGTGACTTATTTTTGTCATGTTAACCCTTTACAATATTTATGTTCCTTTAAGGGTAAACTCAGATAATGCTTCCCTGATAAAATCATTCCTGATATTCTGAGGGATCAGGAACCTCCTAATTCACACCTCTCTCTTCACTAGTTTCCAGTGGTTTTTTTCCTTCCTCAAATTATTTTGCATTTTTTATTCACATGCACATTATATCTCCCAATAGATTATAAGCTCCTTTGACAGTAGGGACTATTTTCTTTGATTTTCCAGAGTACAGCCAAGTTCCTTTCATGTCATTTGTAGTTAATAAATATTTGCTGGAAGAAATTGCACTGGAAATGATGGTAAAAGTATCATTTTGGGGCCATAAGATGAACAGGTCAAAAGATCATGGACATGATGAGCCTGAAAATACATCTAAATAAATCATTAGCTTACAATACAATCTTTATATTAGCTTTGTTGATTTAAGGATCTTAAGATACCAGACAGTGGCTGAAGGTGTTGTCATTTTTAAAGACCTTATAATCCCAAGATAATGTAGTTTTCATATATGTATATATGTCTACATATATATGTACATTTTATGTACATAAACATAGGCATACACACAAGTATAAAAACAAAATTCAAAATGATAATTGATGTATTAACCATTTATACACCAGGCTCACTTCAACCTATTTTCCTTCAAGAATCATCTAGGCTCTGGGATATGGTCCTAGATACTTCTTATGACCTTTATTACTTTATTACTTCTCTTAAAAGAGAGAATTGCATACAAAGTCTTACCATAAGAGATTAAGTTGGCAGTAGTTCCAGATATAATTTGTCTTAATACTTTCATTGTACAGATGGGGAAATAGCAACTTAGAGAAGAAAGGATTTGTTCATGATCACACCATGGATTTCTGGCAATGCCAGTGTTAGAATTCAGATATCCTAGTTTCTCATTCTATTTCTTTTTGCACTACACTACCTGCTCTAACTGTAGAACATGTCCTAGTTATGTAAATCTGGACAATGTATCAACCTTTTCATATAATGCAAATAAATCCTAATAAGAAAACATAGAAATAAAAATTCAATTTAAAATATCTATAGTTTATATTTTATAAAATACTTGGCAGTCTATAAAATTCACTTTATGGAATATAAACCTAAAAAATTGAAGAAATGTCATTGTTTATGGATAGACTTTGCTAATATAAAATAAATGATAACTTTCAATTAATTGACTTACTCAGTGTCTAATTGAGGCAGTTGGTATCACAATCAACTGAATGTTGGATGTGAAATCAGGACTACTTAAATTAGAATCTGACCTCAGACACTTTCTATGTGACCTTGGGCAAACCTTTAACTGTTTGCCTCAGTTTTCTCAACTACAAAACAGGGATAATAAAAGTACCTACCTCTTAGGTTTGTTGTGAGAATCAAATAACATAATATTTGTAAAAATGTCTTAGAACAGAGCCTGGCATATAGTCAGTGCTATATAAATTACTTTATTACCTTTTCTTCCTATACCAATCAAAGGCCAAAATATTATTTCATAGAACTACAAAAGGTAATGAAATTTCTCTGGAAAAACCAAAGGTCAAGGATAGATATCAAGGAAAATGATGAAAAAAAGTATGCAAAGAAAGAGATCCTAGAAATACTACTTCTCAAACTGCTGCAAATTATTAATCATCACTTTGGTCCTTCTTTAAAAATACAGAGGTCAACTGGTAGAACACATACCTTTTACAACATAGAAAAACATGTTTTGTAACTACCCACATACTGACAAAGAAGTGAGGCACACAAGCAGAGTGAGACAAACTTTTGGACTTGGACAATATGGGAAATTGTTTTTCTTCACTATCCATAGTTGTTATTAGGATATTTTTTCTTTTCCCTGAAGGTAGTAGTTCAGTAAATGCAATGATTATAGCTATTGGCATAAGGATTTACTATTAGTTAAAAAAACTGATGAGAAAACTAGAAAATAGTTTGACATGATTAAATTTAGTGAACCAATACCTCATACCATATACCAAGATAAGTTTGAAATGGGTATATGACTTAAATATAAAAAGTCTAATCACAAACAAGTTAGAGGAGCAAGATAGAAATTTTCTGTCAGATCTGTATATAGGGAAAGAGTTTATGGCCAAACTATGGAGAGGGAACATCAATGAAAATAAAATTTCTATTAAATAAAAATTTTGACATGTATAAGCAAAACCAATTCAACTAAAATTATGAAGCACATAGTTAAATGGAAAAAATATTTTTCAAGGAGGTGCAGAGCTAAGATGACAGAGTACAAGCAGAAATCCACCTAAACTCTTTCAACATTCCCTTTTAAACAACTTTAAAATAACTCCTCAAATCAAATTTATTTTGGAGTGATAAGGCTAACAAAAGGTCACAATGAGATATTTTCTCAATAAGAGACAATTAAAGAGGTCAGCAGGAGAGATCTATGATACTGGAGTAGACGCCACTCTTTTTGTGATGGCAAAGAATTGGAAATTGAAGAAATGTTCATCAGTTGGGGAATGGCCAAACAAACTGTGATGTATGACTGGAATGGAGTACTGTTGTGTTATAAAAAATGACTAGAGAGACTGTTTCAGAAAAAAAAGAACACATAACAAGACATATATGAATTGATGCAAAGTGAAATGAAAAGAACTGAAGCATCATTGTGCACAATAATAGCAATATTATAATGATGATCAACTATGAAAGACTTGGCTACTCTGATCAGTACAATGATCGAAGACAATTCCAAAAGATCCATGATGAAAAGTGCTGTTCACCTCCAGAGAGAGAATTGATGGACTCTGGGTACAAACTGAAGTATAATTTCCTTAAAGTTTTTTTTATGATTTGGCTAATATGGAAATATAGTTTGCATGATTTCACATGGAAGGAGATAGAGAATTTGAAACTCAAAATTTAAAAGGAAAATAATATTAGGAGTCAATAATACATTAATTAAAAAGCAAAAAATGTATGAAGTATCCGAGAAAAATCTCTAATATATAAAAGATTGATTCATATTCATGGGAAACACTAGCTAGTCCTTTCTCAACTGATAAATAATGAAAAGATTTCAACAGATATTTTGCAAAGATGAATTCCACGCTATCAATAAGTAATTTAAAAAAATAATCTAAACAATTTATAATTAGAAAAATAAAAATTAAAGTAACTCTGAGATTCCAACTCATATATATGTATATATACTTTCCCTTAATTATTTGTATAATAAAATGTTATTGGAAATTAAATGATGCTCCTCTGTTGGATAATGGCTGAACAAACTATGGTATATAAATGTAATATAGTATAATTATGTCATAAGATACTACCATTCCTCTGAGTCTTCCAACAGACTTTTGGGACTTTGGCAATGTGGGAAGTTGTTTTACATGATTGTTCATAGATCTAATAAAGATTTCATTTTTTCCCTTTTCCTCCATGAACAAGGACAAGGTGCAATGAGAGAAAATAAAAATAAAATTAAAATAAAATTAACAACAAAAAGACCAAATTGGTGTTACTCTCGAAAAAAATGTTGGTAGATAGTCAAGGTGCAGTTTCTGTCTAGTCATTCAAGAAAATGATCCAGAGTAAAATAGCTCTAGAGCCTGGATTCAAGCACTATTGTTTGGCTTGTCGAATAATATTTTTCCCTAGCCCCAGAAAAGGGTAGTTCTGACTTTGATATATTTTTGACTGAGATCTCCCACTAAATAACCCTTTAGATATTGTTTCATTTATCTTTTGCTCTCTTTCCTTTACATTAGTAATTTACCTTTATGAAGCACTAATTTTTAAAGAAAATTCATATTTTTATAATAGCATTCTAAATCTTGCAAGTAGTGGAAACATTGACATAAAATAATTAGAAATGAAAGGGACCTTAGGATGTCAGAGCTAAGAGCAATCTTTGCGCTTAGAATATCTGATCTCAAAGAGAATTTGAGAACCAATATTTAACCTCCTTAGTTTTACGTGTAGGGATACTGAAGCCTACAGAAATTAAATGTTTGTCTAAAATCACACCATTGTTCATTGCAGATCTCAGGTCCTACATTATGGACACTGAGCTCAACATTTTTTTCCACTACACTATGCTCTAAGCTGAGAAGAAAGAGCCCTCAACTATTATTTAAGTCAAGAATCACTTCCCAAACCAAGGCAGTGCACAGACCCAAAGGGACTCTGGAAGTCCTTCCATGAATACTTGGAATGTACCCCCATGTAAAAATATACTGCAAGTGTGTTGGTCCCACACTGTGAATTATGCCTTATTTACGGTCACTGAACCCTGTGTTTTTTCCATTATGATTTAGAATTATGGGCTAGGGTAGTTCTTAATACTCTATTTATTTTAGGGGAGGAAAATGTTTTTTCTTTAACCACAACATTCATGCAATACCAACTGCTGGCAGTTTCGCCTGCATTTAAGGAAATATTGTTGTACAGCTTTTATGTTCTGTACTTCAATCAGCCCGAGCCAGCAGTATCCCCACAGAAGGACCCTCAACAGACCATTTTCAGCATTTTGCTGCAATTAAACTCCTCTGGTTTTAGCCCTCAGGCAATTTAGTACCTTTTTACATATGCACAATCTGAACTTTTGACCAGGGCCTGGTAGTCATATATTAGAGAGCAGCTTTTGAAAGCAGACTTAACAAGTTCCTCTGAGTATTGCAGTTGGAGTCAGTTGTAGAAAAGGTAATTTAAGCAACTTGCAGTGAGGCCATTCAGGATCTTACTGATGATCCTAAATATGTCTTTTTTCTCTCCTTGTTTCCTCTGGAAGCTGGTGGCAAGAGCTCTCAAAGTCTGTGATTGATCTTTTATTCAGTAGCTAACGAGGGCTGTGATTCTATTAGTGCTCTACAAGGCAAGGGAACAGTGATTTAATGAAGTGTCTAGTGAGCTGCCCATAGATTTATCCTGTTGTCTCTAATTTGCAGTGCCGTTGTGAGTATAAAAGAAACTGTACTCACACTGCCATTAGGCAGGTATTTCCTTAGTAAATTGTTGTAAGGTCAGGTACAGTTATCTGAGCAAAGGCAATGCCTCCCCCGCCTCCCTGTCTCGGGATGACAGCCGCTGGGCTAAGCATTCACTGAAGCGGAAACGTGGAGATCAGAGGTCTGTCTCCAAGTCCCCCTTAGCTGATGCAGGAGCAGATGAACTGCCAAGTAGGACTAATAGAGTCATAATTGGCGATTAGAACTGGAAAGGTGCAATAACATCTTAATACAAACTGGCGGATTGTAGAGTCACTGTCAGTTGTTGTAAAGTTACACAGTAGCTCCAGTTAGTTACATAGAAAACACTGAGCCGTAATGGGGCACCTCTTAAGAGTCATATGTCACCAAAGAGCAGAATATCAAAGGAGGTATTGCTTTGAAGGGACTTGATCTTCTCTGTTGGTTTAAATGGGTGTGACACATAAATCAGCTATCTTCTCAGACCAGATGTACTCACATTTCTCCATTGCTTGGAGAAAGCACAGATTGTAAATTATTTCTTTGATTTCCAGTCAAAGCTGGGAATAATTGGTAAAGTTGGTAGGCCAGTCCAGTAGTGAGAAGAAGAGAATACCGTAGGTGGTCCTTTCATAACCTATAGATAATGAAAGAACTCTGGGTATATTGCTGCGGGAAAGGCAGAAGGAGGACTTGGTACAAGAGACTGGAACAATAGCCACACAGGATGAGAAAAGGAGGTGATGTTGGATTCTGAATTAGTAGAAGGGATACCCACACTGAAGAGTATTCAGATCTATGGAAGTCTCAAAATAAAGGTAGAGCTGCATTTAGCCAAATCTACAGTGAAGGCAACTGATCTTGTTTTGATGTTTTTGCTAAGGCTGTATCCATGCTGTTAGAAAGATATAAGCAATAAAAGACATGGAATAAAGTCATATACCACACTTATGAAGAATGATCACAGGGTGAAAGGAACATGCTTAAGAATTAGTCTGAAGTACAGCACAGCTGTATATAAGAATTCCATTTTTTAGAGACCAGAGAAGGATTTACCTCCAATTTCATAAGAAAAAGTTAAGAGAAGTGTTTGTATTCTTGGAGTGGCTGCATTATAAGGAAATACAGTCCCTTGGCCACCTGCAGTGTTCTGAGCCTGGAGGGATTGGAAGGATATTAAATAAATCTTTTCAATCAGAGAAGAAATGAAGAATCCAAGGAACACCACAGGGTTCTTAGATTCAGTAACCTAAAGACTGCACTTCTATAATTGGGCTTCATTCAATGAGAATTTACTTATTAGAACTGGCAGTGTAATGAAAGGCATATCATACTAGATTTGGAACCATATATAAAAATACCTAGGTTTGAATCTTGCCTCTTCCTTTACATGCTGCATGTGAGACTTTATACTACTTTACACTGGTTCTGGAATCTGAATATCTGGGTTCAAATTCCTCTTCTAGCTTTCACTCCTTCCTGACACTGGAAAAGTTGCTTAATGTCTTTGGCTCTCACTTTCTTCATCTTTAACATAAAGATGTTAGATTTATAGCCTTGAGATCCCTCCTAAAACTGGAGCTATGATCCACCGACCTTGGAGACGTATTTCATGTCCCAGGGCTTCAGTGTCCTCAACTCTAAAACAAACTAGTTGGATTATATGATCCCCAAGAAGCATTCTAATTCTACAACCTGTAGTCTGGAAAGTGGCTAATATATATATATATATATATATATATATATATATATATATATATATATATACCATATTGAACTAGAGGAAATACAAAGATAGAAGGAATTCTCTATGTCCTATCAATGTAGTTGGTGGAGTTCGTGGGGTAGGTGGATGGGAGGGCAGTATACTGGGAAAATGTACCTTTAATTCTTCAAAGATCTATAGCTTTGCAGTTGTGGATAATGTCTGCCCTAAAAATACAGGAACTCTTCTATGATTTATTAGATGGTCTTTGAGGGTTGCTGGGACTAGCACATTATGTCATTAAGTATTTTTATGCCTACTGTGCTCTAATGCTCAGTTCTAAGCTCTGGAAATAGAAAAAGAGGCAAAAGGAAGTATTTGTCCTCAAGGAGCTCACAATCTAACAGAAGAAACATCATGCAAACAACTATGTACAAACAAGCTATATTTAGGATGTAGTAGATATAGTCAAAAGGGAGAAGGGACTAGAATTAAACAAGGGGGCTCAGAAAGGCTTCCTGATGAATTGCAATTTTAGTTAGGTGATGAAGGAAGAAGCTAGGAGCCAGGGATGGGGAGAGAGAGCTGTAAAGTGTAAAAGAAGATCATAGGGGGAGGAGAGAAGGTTATGGAGAGCTTTGAATGACAAACATAGGAGTTTATATTTGTTCATAGGGATGTTTAGAAATCATTGGAATGTAGTGAGTAAGAGAGTGACAGTCAGACCTGTGCTTTAGGAAAATCACTTTGTAAGCTGTGACCTGGAGTGGGGAAAGCCTTGTGTTAGGCAGACCAACAAGCAGAGTATCATAATAGTCTAGGCATGAGGAAATGAGGACTTGCATCAGAGGGTGTGCAGTGTCCAAGGAGAGAAGGAGGCATTTTCCAGAGATGGGCATTGGTGAAACTGGCTTTGAAAACAGATCAGATCTGAGGACTGAGAGATGGTGAGGAATTGAGGATGATATCTAGGTAACCTGGGAGGAGGGGGGTGCCCTTGATAATAAGAGGAAAATAATTAAGGGGTGAAGGCTTGGGGAAAAGATAATGAGTTCAGTTTTAGAAATGTGCAGTTTAAGATGTCTGTAGGACATCTTAATTTGAGATGTCTAATTGGTAGTTGGAGATGTGAGACTAAAGGTCATCACAGAGGTCAGGGCAAGATTAGTAGACTTGAGAATCATCTGCATAGAGATGATAATTGAGTCTATAGGAACTGATGAGATCACCAAGTGAAACTGTATAAAGAGAGATGATGTATGACATGCACTGATAAGTTTTATATAATAGTAGAATATGGCAGGTGCACATAGGGGAATATAAAATCTGAGTAAGATGGAGTGATTCCTACAGAAGGATCAGAGAAAGTTTCAAGGAGGTATACTAATGTTGGCAGGTGGCTTCCTTGTATATATTGTGGTTCAGAGTAGCTCCAATAAAGATTTCTAGTCTTATATGGATGAGTTCAATACTGAGGGGGTGGGTGGTGTCTGAACCAAAATGATCTGGCTCTGCACTCACCCTAGATTAAAATTCTAGGGCAATCTCTAAAATAGAGCTTAAATATGGTTTATATCTAGAGTTTCCCTGGATTGTAGGTAGCAGATACTCAATGCATAATTTAGGTATTAGATATAGGAAAGCCTTTATTTCTCCACACAGAAAATGCTAAAGATGCATAGGTCTCAAAGGAATTCATGAACAAACGCAGAAAACATAAAATATCCCAAATAGCCCATTACCCTCATTATACTCCCCCTCCCCCCAGATACTAATGACCTTTTGTGGGACTGATGAACAGACATTTTGCATTCAACGCAGATCTGCATTGTCTGAGGAACTCACAAGGTCCAGATGTCTTAACTAGCCAGGGCATGGCTTTCTTTAGCATTCCAGCTGCTAGTGATGAGGATACTGGTGGTGATACTTTTTTTCCCCTGAGAAATGTACTATTACAGAAATCTGTTCCTTCTGGTCAACTGATGCCAGAATCTCAACTCCCAGCCAGTAGAAGTCATTTTCTTTTATTTGAGCCTCATGATTCCATACATGCTCACAGTGTTTATAAAGAAGCCCTGTTCTCAGCTCCAAATTCTTCATTTTCTAATATGGACTTGTTCACCTTACACAATCAAGTAATGGTTTTAATGTCTGCAGGCCCATGGTTTCATACAGAAAGACCTCATTGGAACTAAGATAACCAACCCTTTTAGTCTATATGTCATTGCACTAGAAATATCAGTAAATGACTTATTGTAGATTGGATGATGTGGATCAGAGCACATTGAAATCGATACAAAAATAGTCAAAACTTGGCAAAGTGCTCTGTCTTATTGTTTTCAGTGGGTCCTGCTTTTTTCTAATACACAGATGCAAATCTAAATGCTTAAAGTGTTGCTTTTAATATCTAAAAAGCATTTCCCATTCTTTCTGGATCACCTGACTAAATTTCTGTGAGCTGAATATATTGTATGGAGAAGCAGGCCTGGTATTAGATACTGGAGGGGGCAGATATCCATAGGTTGGAGACAAGAAGTCAGATTTGGCTCCAACAGTTACTTAGTTGTGTGTCCTTGGAGAAGTTACTCACTGAGCTAGGATTATTTTTAAATTTGTTAAAGAAAAAAAGAGGGGTGGGTGGTGATAGGGATTTGCTCTTGTAGTATCTGTCTCATGGGGTTTTTTAATGAAGAAATTGCTTTATAAACCTTTAAGCACTGTTTAAATGGATGCTATTATTATTAATACCAATGGTAACAATTGACATCATTATCATTTTTGCAGCAAATGAGGAGGAATTGGGGAAATTCTAACTTTATGACCAAGGAAAACCTGTTTCACTTTTGAACTAATGTCTCTCATTACAGTCTGCTGAAAATAAAAGCAATAGAATTGTTAAATCTATTTCCTACTAAGTTAGTAGGGATCACACAGAGAATTGTTCTCCTTGTATAGCTACATGCATGGACTATTGATAAGGCTCCTGGACTGTGGCCTGGGAAAATGAGTAGGTCACTAACTAGATGAGTTATTTCGGTCTAAATATTAAATTCTTAAGTCATATTTTCCTTATATGTAAAATGAAGGTGCTCTGTTCCTTCAGTATTTTATTGGTATCTAAATTAGAGCTGCTTTCTGCAGCATTTGGAATGAGAGTTCTCTGAGTTCAAGGAATTTAAATATGAAGGGGAGTCTTGATCAGTTTCTCCCACTTATTATATTTCTATAATATAGTTACAAGAAAGGAATGACAGTAGCAACCCTCTATCTGCATTATAGTAGTAAAAAGGAAACCTATGGGCATGATTTCCATGACCAAAATAAATTTATTAAAGGCTATTCTTTATAGTGGCTGGTGAGAAGAGTGAAATACTGTGACCTGCAAATCAGCTTGAAGATTGTGGTGATGGTGTGGCAGACCCCTTTCATTGTGGGCAAGAATTAGCTCCAAAGATGCCTTCCCAGCTTCCTCTTTTTGGACAGGAACATAATCCCATCTCTGATATATGTTAGAGATGTTCCCTAAATTTGGGTCAGGTTCCAGGATGGTCATTTGAGAACTCAGGTCCTACCTGCTACCTTGGCTTGTAGATCTACACTTTGGGATCTTTGGATAAAGTAATTGGTTGAGGAGGATGAAAGTATGGGGATAAGCAAGTCAGTCATCAAGCATTTATTTTACTATGTGCCAATTACTGTGCTAAGTATGGGGGGATACAAATAAAATGAATCTCGAGACATGCTAAGATCATATGAAAAGGAGGCACCACTGTGGTATACATGAGGTTCTTACTTTGGGGAAAAGATATTCTTCATTATTGTATTAAATGGATAAGATTGTAAAATGTTAGATGATTAATAAGGTGGGAAAGGGGAAGAATGTGAAGGACTTTAAATGTATCTAAAAGTTCTAAATTGCTCTCTAAAATGGTCTAATTCAGAACTCAATCAACAATGCACTAACATACCTGTTTTCCCATAGCCTCTCCAGTATTTGTCATTTTCCTCTTGTTATCTTTGCCAGTCTGATAGGTGTGATGAACCTCAGAATTGTGTTTACTTGTATGTATTTCTCTATCAGTGGTTTTGAACATTTTTTCATGATAATAAATATTTTAGATTTCTTCCCTTTAAAAATACCTTTTTGATAATTTTTAAAAGAAATCAAAAGTATAGTGATAGGAAAATGTCTAAATCACTTTTGATAAAAGAAATGCAAATTAAAACAACTCTGAAGTACCAGCTCACACTTATTAGATTGGTTAATATGACAGAAAAGGAAAATGATAAATCTTGGAGAGGTTCAGGAAAAATTGGTACACATACTTTTGGTGGATTTTAAACTGACCCAGTTGTTTTAGAGAACAATTTGGAACTATGCTGAAAATGCTATATAACTGTGTATACCCTTTGACCCAGCAACACTACTACTAGATCTATATTCTAAAAGAAATCAAAGAAAAAGGGAAAAGATCTATATGTACAAAAATATTTATAGTACCTTTTTGTGATGATAAAGAAGTGGCAATTCAGGACATGTCTTAAATTGCAGAATAGTTGAACAAGTCTTTGCATATGATTGTGATGGAATACTATTATACTATAAAAAATAATAAGCAGAATATTTCAGAAAAAATGAGAAGACATATGAACTGGTTCAAAGTGAAGCGAGCAGAACAAAAATAACACTGCACATGTTAACAATATTGTATGGTGATCAAGTGTGGGAGACTTAGGTATTAGCAATACAATGATGCAGGACCATTCTGAAAGAGTTACGATGAAAATGATGTAGTCTGAATGCAGATTGAAACACAATTATTTTACTTTCTCTTT
Source organism: Gracilinanus agilis (assembly GCF_016433145.1). Lineage (NCBI taxonomy): Eukaryota > Metazoa > Chordata > Mammalia > Didelphimorphia > Didelphidae > Gracilinanus > Gracilinanus agilis. The sequence continues at coordinate 79,156,477 of NC_058131.1, forward strand.
TTGTTCTATATTTTCTTTTGCAACATGCTTAGTTTGGAAATATTTTTTACCTATCTGCACTTGTATAGTCTATATTAAATTGGTTGCCTTCTCAAGGAAGGGGTAGCAGATGGAGGTAGGGAAGGAATTTGGAACTCAAAAATAAAAAAAAAAGTTACAACTGGTCTTTATATTAATGATATTTTTTCATTATATCATCATATCATTTTATCATCATATCAATATAAATTAATAAAAAGGTAAAATAATGTTTTGAAAAAGAAAATGAAAAATGCCTGTTCATAAATTTAGACCACTTACCATGTGAGGAATGACCTTTATTATAATTTGAATCAATTCCTTCTTTATCTTGGCAATGGTAGTATCAAAATTGTCCCTTTTACCTTGTGTTATTCTCTCTATCACTGGTTTAGTCATGGACTCTTTCCTTATCAATAAATAATATAATTTCTTCCTTGCTTCTCTAATTTGTTTATGATGTGATCTTTTATAACTAAGTGATGCATAGACTTGGACCTTTTCTTGGTGATGTGAGCTGTTTGTTTAAACAGAATTTCTCCAGGCTGCTGTCCAGTTTTACTAACAGCTTTATCAAGTGGTCATTTCTTCATCCAGTCCCTAGGGTCATTCATTGGTTTTTATCAAACACTGTACTACTACATTGTTTATTTCTATATGTTGTGTACTTAATCTGATCTACTGGTTATTTCTATTTTTTAACTGTACCAAATTATTTTAATGATGACTTCTTTGGAAAAATTTCAGCCTTATACAATCCTTTGTGATCATCTTTCATATGTAACTATAATTTTAAACGATATTCATACTCCTGTACTTGGAATCATCACTGGAGATGACATGAGAAGTACAACTTTAAAAAGCTCTACTTTCTTTTAAGAACTTTGCATATTAGCCAAACTCACTCTAATCATACCGTCGTTTCTTTCCAGTCATATGTGATTTCTATTTCTATATTTTGAATGGGTTTCTTCCACATTCCTACTTCATTGGAATCCTTTTTTTTCAGGGCCCAATTTTGTTACCACTCTCTCTATGAAGCCTTCCAGGAACTGTCAAAAAAAAGGGCTCCTTCTCTTATAAAATTATTCAGGTCCCTTTGATATCTTAAATGAATGCAATCACATACTAAAGTAAATTATAGATATTTGTGTATATTCTATTCCCTCATGTATATCACCTGTTCCCCTCACCACCACACCAAGCAAATAGGATTATAACATCTTTAAGGATTATCTCTCTTTTCCCCATCTTGTTATTTTGTGAACTATGCAATACAATATTTTAAAAATATTTGTTGAATTGAATCATATTGAATCGATGGAATTCATCATTTCTACAATATTCCTGATCAGAGTGCACCTTTCTGGCCAGTGCTCTCCTACATCTGTTGTTTCTGCCATTAAAATAGAAGTTCTTTGAGAGCAGGGACTGCCTTTGCTTTTTTAAATGAATATTCAGTGCTTAGCATATTTATTAGCACATAGTAAATGGTAAATTAATTATATTTCATCTTATAATCCTTTACTGAAAAAGAAAAATAACCTGCATAATATTTCTTCAAGCCATAAATTATTTCTATTAGTCTACTTCTCCACCCCTCAACTCAAAAAAGAAAGAACTTTCTGATATATAGGGAAAATTCTGAACATTCTTCTATCCATTCAATGTCTGATAATTTTTTTCTTTACTATTTGTCACTAGCCAATCTCCCAGCAGAGACATGGTATGTCTCTGGGATTTCCTGTGTTGATCTTCATAGGAATTTTTTCCTTATTCAACATCGTGTGGAAGAAGTTGATAGAAATTCAGTTTTCTTTGAGCCCAAAAAAACAAATGTGTGAAATGTTTGCCTTCTTTTCAAAATTTCTTTTCCAAATGAAATGCCAAAAACAAAACTTCAAAATAGTGTTTTTAGTTTTGAAGATATACTCATATCACCTTTGCCAAAATTCTTCTGTGATATTGATTAGAGGATGTTTTCCAAACACTTGATTGACAACAGTACTTAATGCCTTGTACATCTGGGGTATGTATCAACTTATTTTTTTGAAAGTATTTTTGTAGGTCAAATAGACTGCATCTATTTTAGATTTAAATGAGGCTAGTGTACCAAAATGAATTTAGGTCATGCCATGCAACCTTATTTTTTTTCCATCAGTGTTAACAAAATACTCCTATCATAGTGTGGGCTACAAATGATTGGCTACCACGTTTGAAATGAATCTGAAAAGAGTGCCAAAGATGATAGGAATCTATAGTGTGGTCAAAACTATAGAGACAACACTCTCAGCTGATCATTTCTGGGCCATGCTATTGATCAGTTATGTGTTTGCCTGGGTTATTAATAATGTATATCTTGAAAAAATCCATGTGCATTATGGTCTTTGATCTTGTCATGAATTTCAAAGCTAAGATTGCATTTTCTTTTTTTTTTCATAATTTCCACAGCTAGAATGGAACATCATTTTAACACTTTTTTTTATATTCAGTAGAAGTTCTAACTGACACCCATCCATGTTAATGAGGTCTGTACATTAATACGGCCTTAAAAGAAAGTATTCCAAACTAATACAAGGCTTTTACTGTAAGCTGCAGGTGAAGAATATTTGAATACAAGACTTATCCATCGAATAGATTAAAACAGAAATTAAAGACTTTAGACTAAGAAGAGATCAAAGGCTCTCTTTTCATTGTTCCTTATTGTTTATTGACTTCAAAAAGACTTTTTAGTTGAAACTGACTTTAATGTCTCTTGAATGCTCTTTTGTAAAGTGACTTTGAAAATTCATGGATAATGTCTTCATTAAGTAGAGAAAAAATCTTCAGGAAAATATAACTGTATCTTGGTTTCATTAGAGCAGAAAGAGGTAAAGCTTTTCTTAATTAATGTCTATTTTCTTTCAGTTTGTAATTCTAAGGGGGAAAAAAGAGCAGTTGAAATTAGTATTGATAAAAGCTTGAAACTGACATGATATTCCTGAATCCTTGTTTTCTGTTGACATTGGGAAGCATGAACTTTTCAGCTCTGTATATAAACAAAGGTTCTTGTATATAGCACATTTTCTTTTAGGAAAATGCCCACGAATCCATAAAACATTACCATATTTAGATTAGAGAAGGTGAGAATTTGATTGGGGAAGGTAGAAGATTATTGTCTTCAAGTTTTATAGGTTTGATATGTGGAAGAAGAGATATATTCATTCATATGGACCTAAAGGATTATATTAGAAACATTGAGAGGCAAGTTCCAGATAGATTTCCTAAACACTGAAATTGTTTAGAAGTAGATTGGGCTATTTTATTTTATTTTATTTATTTACTTTTGTTACCATTTATTATATATATAATATAATAATACATTTCATTATAAATATGTGATATTTATAATTAATATGCTCATCCCAAAAGACCATAGTCTCACATTAGTTATATCCAAAAATCTGTCTAATTTTTTTTTGTTCTCCTCCTTTCTCCGTGTCCTCATTCCCCAAGAAGGCAAGTGATATGATATCAGTTGTAAATATATTATCACATAACATATTTTCTTGTTCATCATGTGAAACAAAACACATATTGCTTATACTAGAGGAGGAGGAAATTTCATGGAGGAAATAAAGTGAATAATGGTGGGTTCCAATTTACATTCAGTCTCTGTTACTTCTGTGGCCTTCTTCGTCATGAGTAACCTTGGAATTGTTTTGGGTTCTTGTATTGTTTATAATAGTTAAGCCATTCACAGCTGATCATTGATCATTATTGTTGTTACTATATACAATGTTCTCTTGGTTCTGCTAGTTCAGGATGTAGTGAATTTTACTTTGCTGGAGAATTTTCCGAGGAGGCTGATTTCTTACTTATTGGAGGTACTATAGACATTTTCACTCAGATAGGTGGTGAGCTATCACCAACTGATATCTCTTTTACTTCTCATATTCTACGACTATTATGTATCTTGCCAGTATTTAGGCTCAAATATCCATCTCTGCTTTTGATGTCTGCATTTTTGCTTATTTTTTCTGTTACTCTATTAGAAAGGCAAGGATTTAGAGTAAGAGGATTTGTGTTCAAATCTCAGCCCTCTTACTACCTGAGTGACACTGAATAAATTTATGTTAGTTCTTTGGACCTCATTTTCCTTGTTTCTGAAATGAAAGAGTTAGGCTAGATAACCTCTAAATTTCTTTTCCATTCTAAATTCATGATCCTATGTCCTAATGTACTATGAGATATATTCAGTCTTATTTCACATACTTCTCCTAGCATATGCTACTCTCCAGGTAAACTGCTCATAAGTGACATTCCTTTTTTCTGACTTCATACTTCTTCTACTCTCCCTCCTCAAGTTGAGCTTTTGGAATATCTTATTCTTCATAAGGCTTAGCTGAAATCCTGTTCTCTTTCCTGAACCTCCCAGGTATTAGCACCTCTCAAACTTCAAAAAATTTGTTATATTTCATTTCTCTGTTTTATATTTCCTTAATCTGTTTAGATGTAATTTACTGTGAGTAGAATAAAAGCTTCTCAAGGATTGGGACATTTTCCTCTTTTATCTTAGTGTCCACTGTGAATAACATGATACCTGGAATCTAGGAAATATTTAATACTTGCTTGTTAAATTGAATTGAATATAAATGCCAAAAATGTAAGATGACTTCTTGTGACCCCCTTGGAACATTTTCCCCCCACTAATATGGGTAACTGAAGTTCCAAATCACTTGAAATGCCTGTGCAAATGCATGTGAAAAATAGTAAGGATATCTACTAGATACATGTTTCTATTTCATTTATAATATTTAGAAATAATAACACTAGTCAAATCCAACCAAAGGCAGTTTCATAAAGTTAAATGTTTAAAGATACAATATCTGTTCCCAGTAGCAAAACAGTAAGTGACTAACTACAATCCAAAAAGAATTCAAAAATGTTCAAATTCTCCTCTGCAGGTGAAATGACAAAACATCTTGATGCTAAGCAATGAGAGTGCCAAAATTAGTATTAAGCCAGACTTTCCATGGAACTATACTGGAGAGTATGTAGAAGAGTTTTTGAGAAATCAATCCTGTTGAAGTGTTGTTAATAAACCCTCAAACTTTAAAAGAATCAACATAGTTGTCAAAATCTCTACAAAGCCTTCATAGACACATGTAATAGTTTAATGATCCCTGTGAAGTTTGAAGTTCGCAACTGAGAACAAGGGCAGTCAACTGTTCCCTGTTCCTTCTGTTTGGGAGTGTATCCTACTTTAACATAACTCAGTAAAGTTTTTCAAGCTTAATCAGGAAACAACTACAAAGAATGGCTTCTTGTAGAGTCCAAGCAATTAGAAAGTAACAATTCAAATGACTTTTTATAAGAATTGCAGTTGTTCTTTTTCATGCAGACTGTATGTTCCTAATTTTTTCCTATTATTTTAGTTCCAAACATTCTCCTCATCACAGAGAGTGATGTTAAAGATCTCTAAACAAATATCTGATATAACAGGGAATCAGAGTACAAATAGGGATTCAGAAATAAATTTTTTTAAATGAAGTATCATTTTTCAAATGAAACTAATCCCAATCAAATATCTTGCTTTTCTGAAGTACTTTAAGATTTTCAAATTGTTTTCCTTTCAATATCCTGTGAGGACACTAGTGAAGGTCTTATCATTGCCTTTTAATCATTATAAAACTGATGCTCAGAATGGATATGCGATTTGCCCAGGGACACGTGGCAAGGAAGTGGCAGAGCCAATACATGGCCTCAAGTCTCCCTGACTACACAGAGAACACTCTTTCTATTAACCTACATTGTCTCTTTGTTATCTCACAAGTTTCAGAATAAACTTCCTGAACAACTATTTGGTGTTGGTTGTATGAAATGGTTATCTAAGTAATCAAATTTTTCTTGTACTGCCTCCTGTTAATGGTGAAATTTCTAAGCATTCAGTACAGTAACTTAATAAAACATTTGTTTTTATAATTAATGGACATTATGTCCTCAGTTATTGCATTTGAGGTATTCAAATGCAAAGTCATTGTAGTCCTTTAAATAATGGAAAAGTTTGTTGTTTTGATAAATAGCTCAGTAGGGTACATTAGAGAAATGTGAGAATATGTTAGTTGAAGCTAAGTACCATTTTTATTCTTGCTGTAACCCTTCAGAATACCTGAAACTCATTTATCTTGTTACATTAATTCATTTAACAAACATCCATTAAATATGTACTATGCTAGTTTGGGGTGGGGTTCAAAATAAATAACACATGGTCTTCCCCATGAGGATTTTGTAGGTTAATAGAGGGTCATAATAGACATAAACAAATACAAATTATAGTGCATTAAGATTCAGAGATAATTTAAAAGTATTATTAATCTATAGAGGGAGAAAGTACTCACAAATAAGGAGATCAAGGAAGTTTTTATGGAGCAAATGGCATTTTTATTGGGTCTCAAAGAGTATGTACAAAGTCAACTAAGTATTATTTGGAGGTTGGGGAAGAATGGTAAGAAGATTAAAAAATATAGGACATGGTTCAGGGAAGATAATTAATTTAGATTGCTTGAAACAATAAACAAGGGAAAATATGTTAGGATAATTTTAGTCTCATAGTTTTTTTAATAAAATGTACATAATTCTTCTTAATTTCATGAAGGCATTTTATTACTTTGAAGGTAGTAATATATTGCATAATTAGGAAATATTTCTACATTGTGTAGAGACACACATAAATGTGGTACTATTTTATCCAATTATCAAATGAATATTAGATATGGGTAAAGAAAAGTAAAATCTGAATCAAGATAATGGAAAAAAGAATGGATTTAGCGAACCAGTCAGATTCTAATTTAGCATATGGCCTTGACCAAATGTGAAGAAAACATAAAGGAGGATTTGAGAGGATGAAGAGCAAAAGACATTATCAAGTCATCTCTGAACCTTTTCTTAATACCATGAAGTCTCAAATCTGAATTTTCTTAATCTATTCCTAATTTTCAGCTTGCATATTACCTAGAAAATATTATCAGCACCTCTTCACACTAGAAATACAAGGTTTATGAATAATATTGCCCAATTCATAGGTAGTCTGTTGACTTAGGCTATCTATCTATTGTAACGATTAAAAAAGATAAAGGCTGATATTATGAGGAAAAGTAATATTTTAATTAGGCCCACGTTGGTAGAATAAAATTGGACCATGTGTCTGGCTAAGATCTATTCAAACTGCCCGCCAGTCCATATCTTCTATCCCCTTTAGCTTTACCCCTAATTTAAGTCATGCTCTACATTGGTTCTCGTTGTTTGACGTCATCATGTCAGAAACCAGAAATCCATTGGATCACGGAAAATGTAGTCTCAAAGTCCCCCACATGTCCACAAGAAGTTTATCATATATCTACATATCTTGAGGCTCACATGAGCCCCAAAATACCTCTAAATGGAACCCCAGAAATTCTAAATAACCATCTATCTGTCTGTCTATCTATCTATCTATCTATCTATCTATCTATCTATCTATCTATCTATCTATCTCTTCCAGGCAGGTACTGAAAATGGCCATTGAATTGAGCCCAGAATTGAGTAAGAGAGATTGGGTTAGATCATATTTGGGAAATTGTGTTCTGTTTTTGTGATTCTAAAATACTTAATGTTAAAAAAAGTAATTTTACTTTAATACCAAAATGAGTACTCTAGGTTTGTGAATCTGTATTGTTACATTTGAAGTGTCATTTCTTATAAATTATCAGCATGTACAATATATAGGTAACACTTAGCAAGAACAAAACATGAGATGGATAACCCATGGTACTTCTGGGATACCAAATAAAAACTTCTAGAATGTTGGGTGTATCCTTTCTTCCTGTCTAATCTTGATCTTCCTCCTAGCTTTTCTCTTTCTGTTGGGGTGCCTGTATCTACTCTATCACCAAGGTCTGTGACTTTGGAATTATGCCTTATTCTTTATTTTTTCTCTTCCCTTATATCTCATGTCTTGTTAATTTTACATTCACAAAATCATTGTTTCTGTTCATCTCTATCCATTCACACTGTAGCCGTACTGTTTCAGACTTTCAACAGCTCTCAACTGGACTACTAGAATAGGCTCCTACTTTATACATAGTTTTCAGTTCTTCCCTTTTCTCCAATTCATCCTTCAGAAAATTCCCCAGGTTTCCTTAAGGACATTTCTAACCATGTTGCTCTCCAAATCAAAATCCTTCAGGGATTATTCCTCATCATCATTGGGATAATATGCAAACTCCTTAGCTTGGTGTGTAAAGCATTCCCTTTGCTGGCGCACACTTAAATTTTTAACCTTATATTACATTACTTTGTTTCATGAATTCTGTAATTTGAACAAATTTGGTTCATTTCTACTCTTATTGACTTAACTTGATTTTCCTTCTCTGCCATTAATGCTTTTTGCACAGACTGTTCTTTATGCTTACAATGTATACCTACTGGAGAAGGAAATGGCATACCAATCCAGTATGTTTAACAAAATAATCTTTTTGAAAGCATTAAAATAAAAAAGGCATGACATGGGAAGATGAGCCCCCCACCCCCCACAATTACTGGGGAAATAATAAAAGATCTTTCTAAATGTTACTTTGCTGAGGACAATTACAAGTAACTCCAGAAGGAAGGAACTGCATGAGCCAAAGGCTAAAGGAAACTCAGCTGTGGATATGTTTTGTGACAAAAGGAAAGCCAGATTGTGTAAAAATAAGATTGCAAAGGAACTTGGAATATAACTTCTCTGAACCAAGGTAAGCTGGATATGGTCAAACAGTAGATTGAAAGTTTAAAAATCAACACCTTGGGTGTCAGTAAACTTAAATGGATGGGAATGGTTTATTTTAATTCAAGTTATCATTCCATTATACAACTATGATCAAGAACCCCTTAGAATACATGAGTAACCCTCATTGTCAGTAAAAAGGTTGAGAAAAGTAGTACTGCAGTATAATTTAAAAAATGAGAATGATATTTGTTAAAATCCAAGACACATAATTCAGCATCATAGTAGAAAAAGTCTGTCCTCCAACCACTGATGCCAGAGAGGCCAAAGTTGTTCATCTCTATGAAGACCTGCAACATCTTCCAGAAATAATGCCAAAAAAGATGTGTTCATCAAAGGGGAATGGAATGCTAAAATAGAAATGAAAAGATAATTGGAATAATAGACAAGCTTGACCTTGGAGTACAAAATGAAGCAGGGTAGAGCCCAAGAGTTTTGTCAGGATAACTTGCTAGTCATGACAAACACTTTTACAACTTGAAATGTGACTCTACATATGGACATCACCAGGTGATCAATATTGAAATCAGATTGATTGCATACTTTGTAGTCAGAGGTGGAGAAGTTCTATACTATCAATTAAAACAAGACCTGGAGCTGATTGTGGCTTAGATCATGTGGTTCTTATTGCAAAATGTAGACTTACATTGAAGAAAGTAGGGAAAGCCTTCAGACTGTACAGGTATGACCTAAATAATGTCCTGTATGAATATGAAGTGGAGGTGATGAACAGATTTAAGAGATTAGAGGAGGTAGATAGGGTGCCTGAAGAATTATAGATAATGATTCTCAATATTGTACAGGAGGCACCAATAAAAAACATTCCAAAGAAAAAGAAGAGCAAGAAAGCAAAATGGCTATTTGATGAGACTTTACAAATCACCAAGTAAAGAAGGAAAAAGACAGGTAAAGGAGAAAGAGAATGATATATCCAAATGAATACAGTATTCCAGAGAATAGGGAGGACAGATAAACTTTTCTTAAAAGAGAAATGCAAAGAAATAGAAAACTTTAGAAGAAAAACAAGAATAGATCTCTTCAAGAAAATTAGAACTATCAAAGGAATATTTCATGCAAAATGGGCATAATAAAAGACAAAATGGTAGGGATTCAACAGAAGTAAAAGAGATTAAGAAGAGATGGCAAGAATATGCAGAAAAACTATACAAGAAAGCTCTTAACATCACTGATATTCACAATGGGGTGGGTACTGAACTACAGTAACCTAGACATCATGGAGAATGAAGTCCAGTGAGCCTTAGGAAGCATTGCTAATAATAAGACTAGTGATAGTGATAGAATTCCAGCTGAGCTATTTAAAACCTAAAAGATAATACTGTTAAAATGTTGTAGTCAATATGCAAGAGTATTTGTACAAATCAACAGTGGCCACAGGATTGGGAAAGATCAGTTTACATCCCAATTCTAAAGAATGGCAAATCCTGAGAATGTTCAGATTACTGAGCAATTGCTCTCATTTCACATATGAATAAGGTTATGCTTATTATTCCCCAAGCTAAGCTTTAACAATATGTAAATTGAGAATTAACAAGCGTGTAGACTGATTTTTGAAGAGAGAACAACTAGAGACCGAATTGCCAACATTTGCTGGAGTTTCTGGAGAAAGCAAAGGAGTTCCATAAAAAAACACATTTCTTTTTCATTGATTATATGGAAGTTTTTGACTGTGGGGATCAAAACAAAATGTGGCAAATACTTAAAGAGATGGGAGTACCAGATCATCTTACTTGTCTCCAAAAGAAATTGAATGCAGGGCAAGAAGCAATATGTCAAACAAAACATGGAACAACTAACTGGTTTGAGATTGGGAAAGTATTATGACAAATTTGTATATCTTCAGGTGACATGCTAGGCTGTATGAATCAAAAGCCAGAATTAAGGTTACCAAGAGAAATGTCAACAATCTCAGATATGCAGATGATACCACTCTGATGGCAGAAAGTAAAGAAAAATTAAGAACCTTCTCAATGAGAGTGAAAGAAGAGATTGCAAATGCTGACCTGAAGCTTAATATTAAAAAAAAAATTATTAGATCATGGCAACTGGCCCCATTGCTTCCTGACAGATAGAGGGAGAAGAAATGGAAGCACTGTCAGATTTAGTATTCTTGGGGTGAAAGATTAATGCAGATGCTAACTGCAGTGATGAAATTAAAAGAAACTTGCTTTTTGGAAGGAAAACCATGGCAAATCTGAACAGGACATTGGAAATCAGGGATGTCATCTTTTCAACAAAGGTCTCTACTGTCAAAGCTCTTATTTTTCCAATAGTAATGTATGGCTAAAATGTTGGACTATAAGGAAAACTGAGGACCATGAGGACAATGATTTTGAACTGTAGTTCTGGAGAAAACTTTTGGGGATCTCCTGAATACCAAAAGACCAAATCAGTCAATACTTAAAGGAATTAATGCAGACTATTTACTTGAAGGATAAGTACGGAAGCTAAAGCTCAAATACTTTAACCCCAATATGAGAGACTGAATTCAGTGGAAAAGCCTCTGATGTTGGGAAAGACTGAAGGTTAAGAGAGAAGGGGAAGGCAGAGGATGACATGGCTAGATAGGGTCATATAAGCAATGGATAGGCTTCAGGAGATAGTGGAGGGCAGAAAGACATGGTATGCTATGGTCCATTGGGTCAGAGTTGGACATACCTGAATGACTGAATAAGAGCAACATAATGTATGCTTTCTTCATCCCTTTCTTCCAGAATACTTAGGGTGTTTTGTTGTTCATTAGCTACAAGTGCTTCTTTCTTTTTGAAGTCTTCCCTCCTCTGTGCTGCATTGTGAATTCTTATTCCTTCATTGAATTTATTAAGATCATCAGAGCATAGCTCTAGAATTCAAAGGGATCTCAAGGGTCTCCTGGTCTTATTCCCTAATTTTACAGATGATGAAAGTAAGTCTCAGAGGGGTTAAGTGACTTGCCCACTGTCATAGAATTAGTAAGAAAATTAGAGGTAATATTTGAACCCAGCTCCTCTGATTCCAAGCTAATGGTTCTCCCCACCCTCACCCCATTGCCTCCCATATACACATTAAGGTCATGGAACACAGGGACTATTTTGCCTTTGCATCTCCAGAACTTATCAAGGTGTAAGACACATATTATGTGCTTGATATATTTTTGAATTAATTTGATTACTATCAAAAAAGTTTATAAAATATATATAGATATAGATAAATAAATAGACAGGCACATTTCCCTTTAACATCTACTATAGTTACTTTGTTCTATGGATACACAATATTAAACAAAACACAATTACAGAAAATAGTTCATCAGGAACAATGTTACTTATAGACCATTTGCCAAATGATGTTATAGTGATGTCATGGTAGGGTTTGGTTATGATAAATTAGTGCAAATGATGTTGACTAAGGCAATGCTCTAAATGATGTGCCCCTATACACTGCAGAAAAATGTGGTAAAGGTGTAATAAGAGTGATCTGTTCTAATCAATTAATTCCTTAGAGAGAGTTCTGTTCCAGAGGAATCATCTTGAAATAAGTAATAAAGTTACCCTATCCAAGTTACCATTTTTACAGGGAGATTTAAATGTGATTGGAATCTAAGAAAAATAAAATGACATTGAGGGCACCTTCCTGTATAATAGTTATTAGGTTTGACAGTTGAATGTACTGAAAATGATTTTTATAAAACTGCGACTTGCGGTAGTGCTAATGAAATTTGTGTTGTTAACATCAGCTGTACTTCCATTAACAAGACTCCACATTGCTATAGAACTATTTTTTTGTTTGACAATGCACAATACAAATTAGGAAAATTTTATAATTTCAGTGTTTTTTATAGTAAAGGATTATTTGCTTTCATTTTAGCACCTTTCAATGAGGAAAGAACTACGTATTGTGTTTGTATGTCTTATGCCAAAAAATTCCACAAATTATTTGTTACTGACAGTGGATGTTAGTGTCTGAATGTTCTGCTAAAAGTTGAGAGGAGAAGAATTTTTCTGTAACCCGTAATCTTCATAGGTCCAATATTTATTGCTTCACCTTCCATTGAAATTATAATTTACTGAATAAACAGCTTTTCTACTTTATTTTCTGTTTTTGTAAGATAAAGCAAATGTAGCATAGTGGAAAAAGCACAGATTTTGAATTTAATACATTTGGGTTCAAATCCCATCTCTTTGGTTTACTACTTATGTGAAGTCGGGCAAGTCAATTAATCTTTCAACCTCAGTTTCTTCTGTAAAATGAATGTTGTGCTAGATGATCTCTAAGGTTCCTTAAAGTTCTGAATTTTTATCCAATGTAGATGCTTTTTTAAATTGTAACCTATCCTTACAGACCTAGCTTAAATTCCAGTTCTTCTATAACACCTTTCCTAATCTTTCAACTGAAAGTAAAATTTCCCCTCACCTTTTCTGACAGGATTGTGTATTTATTCTCTTTTAATTTGTGTTATATTTATTAAATGTACAACTAGGTAGCTGGATGATACAGTGAGCAAAGCTATCAGATCAAAAGACTTGATTTCAAATATGGCCTCAGACACTTTCTAGCTATGTGACCAAAGGCAAGTCACAATTTCTATCTTAGTTTTCTTATGTATAAAATGAAGATTATAAAAGCTCCAACTTCCAAGGGTTGTTGTGAGGATAAAGTGAGATAAAATTTGTAAAGCTCTTGGGTAGTCTCTGGCACATTGGAGATACTTGATAAATGCTTATCATTATTATTGTTGTCTCCATTATTGTCATTGTTGTTATTATCTCATCTTCCATCCTAGATCTTAATTTTCATGAAAAAGAGACCATGGTAATGGAACATATTTAATAGTTGTATTCAGAAGACCTATCTTTGGGGACCTTGATTTTTTATCTATACAATGTGGGAGTTGGACTAAGTGACTTCTAAGGTTTCTTCCAGCTCTTTGATTCTTGATTCTTTGAGTTCATTTTTAAATCTACCCTCAGAGATTTTATAGGTATTTCTGCATCATATGTAATGCATAAATATTTAATAAAACATTATTAAATTTAGGTGACAACTTGAAATGAATGAGGATTAAAATATGTGTATGGGTCTCAAATTTTCAAATGTCAGACTGTCTTTACCCTGTATAACAGCTGCCATTCCATTTCTTCAATTCTTTTACACCTACTATACAAAACCAAAAGTTAAACAATTCTGGTATTCTTTTAACAAATATTTTGGGCTTTGTTCATGATAAATGCTTGATGAGTAAACAAATGAATGTATAATTTAACCAGCCTAACCCTTCATTTTTACTTTCTTGCTATTTCTTTTCATTAAAAACTTGAGCTCCATCTTTGGGTCTCCTGACTCTGCTTTATCTTGCCTGGTATAAGCCCTCCATGATGCTTCCCAGAATTTTCCTCACTATTTCCTCACTATTCCTTCCTTACCCCCTTTCCAGTACTACTTTTTATCCTTTCTCAGTAGAACTAAGCAATTTGAGATTCTGCTTACTTGTATCTGTATTTGTATCTCCAGGGCTTAACACTGTGACTGACATAAAGTAAATATATAACTCAAATAGCAAAACACTAACAAATGCTATAACAATAAGAAAATGACAGAAATAATATCTACATAACTTTTTAAAATTTTCAGAATACTTTATTTATTTATTTTTAAAACCCTTACCTTTCATCTTAGAATCAATATTTTGTATTGGTTCCAAGGCAGAAGAGCAGTAATGACTAGGCAATGGGGGTTAAGTGCCTTACCCAGGATCACATAGCTAGGAAGTGTCTAAGGCCAGATTTGAAACAAGGACCTCTCCCCTCCAGGCCTGTTTCTCAATCCAGTGAGCCACCCAACTTCCCCCCAGAATACCTTTGAATTGAATTTCACAACTACTCTCTGAAGTAGGTGCTCTCTTATTATGCCCATTTATCAAGATTTGAACTCAGGTCTCCTTATTTCCAAATCCATCACCAAATAGCCATGACTTGAGGTTTTTTTGCCTTCCTAAAGACTTACTAGAACTTAATTTGTGGCAGGATCTAGTAACTTAGACTTTGAATACATTTCCAAGAGTGAACTCCATATCTGTCTTTATTTTTCATGAACCAGCTAAACTAAATATACAGAGTCTCATTACAGAAGGGCTAATTATCAGGGTTTTGGGGAGAAGGGGAATATATTGTGAAAGGGGGAGGGAATGATTAATTCTTCAAACCCAGAGAGATTGGAATCTGTCATTGCAGTGAACATCTCCAAATGTGAAACCTTGAATCTTTTTTAGTATTACTGTGACATTGTGTTCCTTGATGAGTTAGAAGTGAAAGACCAAGGATTTTTCAGATGCTCTGGACTTTCTTTTACCTGTGCATTTAGAGGAGGGAAATCCTATTATTATACTCAGACTGTCATCCCCTTAGATTGTGATAGCTGCATCAGCAAGTTCTTAAAGTCTTATTGTTGCTGAGGTAGGGGGTTTTGGGAGATAGACAAATTTTTGATCCTTAAATACTTTGTTTTGTTCATTTCATTATGTTGCCAAATAGAAGAAAGTAATATGAGACGATGTCACAAATTATTCACTTAAAGTTTTAGCTATTTGCATGGGAGTCCCACGACAGAATATCAAATTTAGATCTGGAAGGCACCTTAGAGATCATCTATTTCAACTCATTCACTTTACCGAGGAGAAACTTGAGGTTCAGAAAGAGGACCTGTTTCATTGTAACCCCCTTGGTGAATTGATTGCTGAAGATCATGGGAAATGATAATCAGCATTTTTTTTATAAGAACCCTAGTAAGAAGGATAAAAGAACTGGCAGATCTTATCTGTCCTTGTGCATAAAAGCCCTTGTCTACTTCTATCACTCATTCTCTGTCTGACCTTGCAAACATCCAGTCAGATCTCTGAACCTCAGTTTTTGCCCTATAATAGACTTAAAAATTCTCGCTCTGCATACCTTCAAGGGCTGTTATAGCAAATAAGATAATATCTGGAAAGTGCTTTGTAAACTGTAAAATAGGATAAAAGTGTGAGACATTTTTATGAGAGGCAATGTTATTCAGTACAAACTTGGAAATTGGAAGGCCTGGATTCTTAACCCATGTCTGTCACTTACAAACTATGTGACATTAGACAAGTCACTTAGATTTTCCTGTGCCCCAGCTGCTCATACTGTGAACTGGGGTTAAAAAAAACCCAACAACAACACAACTTGCATTCCTTATTCTAAAGCCTATTCTGAAGATAGTGCTTTGTAAACTTTAAAAGGGATATTTACATACCAAGATTTTTATGGTTATTTCTCTTGATTAAAGTCTTGTTTTTACAGCCAATTTTTAAGAAGGGGCTTTGAATTAACCATGATCTTTCTTCCTCCCTGACCTTAGTTCCCTGAAAGTTTTGGCTTTGCTCATTGACAAAACCTTTTATTGGCTCTCAATGATGAGAATCCAGGTTCATTGATTATAAAAGGCCACCACACCATACTTTCTCATTCCTTTTCTGAACAGTAGAACCAATGACTTTTGTGTTTTCAGACTCCCAAACAGTTACTGGTTTCATGATTCCAGTTGCAGATGGTTCATTTAGTGTCTATTGCTACCACCCCAATATCTGAGCAGTGACTCTTTAATCTACAACTTCTCCCCAACACATGAACTCTATCCCCCTATCCTTCTGTGGAATCATTCATTTTTCATACTATCCATTCAGGAGAATGTGTTCATTCCTCTTTCTCTATAAAATCCAGATCAAGAAAGAACTATAGAGAAGATCTAGTCTAGCACCTTTATTTTACAGAAAGGGAAATTGAAGTCTAGAGTAAGAAGTGACTTACTGAACCTCCTGTGAATACCAAGTCCAGAGCAGAAATTTGGACCTAGGCTTGGAGGTTAAAACCAGTATCATTTTCACCACATCATGTTGCCTTGAAAGTTGTCGGTTTTGTTAGGAAACCTCATGGGGCCATGTGGCCAAGTGTTTGGTAAGAGAAAGATGGTGAAACTTCTGGAAAATGTATGTCTTACAAATCCTTTTGTCCTTCATTATCTCAAAGAATGGAGAATAAGTGTTAGTTATAAGCTAATTGCTTCTTAGTTGGCTACTTAAATGTGTTTTTATGAAATGTATGTCTTAAAATGCTGAGGAACTGACACATAATAGTCAGTTAATATAGAAAAGACATGTATAGAAAAGGGTCTTTGCATTTAACTGATAAAAATGTGATCAGATTGTATCACTGGCTACCTTGGCTATTATTATATTTCAAAATCATGGGTTCTTACTAGTAATTAAATTAATTATTTATACATTTTATACAATCTTGAATTACACTATGATTATCTTTGGCACTCCAACATCTAAGAACACTTGAAAGCAAAATCAGAGCATAGATATTCCATAGCACGTCTTACAATCTAAATATTGCTCTTAGCCTAATCGAACCAGCCAGAGTAGTCACAGCAGTTGATGGACTATTTTTCAAATTGATTTCAAAAATGTATTTAAGGGGATGATCTTCTACTCTAGATTACCTATTGATTTTTAATATGAAAAGCTCATTATGTAAGCAGTAACTGCATATAAAAACCTAGCAAACCTTTGCATAAATCCTTTAATTGAATTTCCAGAGCCTGTGGTTCTACTTTTTTTTAATTAAATCTATTTCTTTTTGTAAGTGTTACTGTGTAATTTGCATGCTGTGAAGTGGCCCTGTCCCAGATAAAGTGCCATTGATCCTTATTAAACCTCACCTCTGGGCTTGCTTAAAACTAACAGGAAAAATTAAAGTGTTCATGCCGCAATGCACTTATTGCTTGTGTGATAGGATTATGGAAAAAATAATAAAACTAATTTCCAGGAGAGAATTTATAATGTAAGATTTTATTTTTTTCCAATTTGATAATTAATAGTGAAATCATATCATATCTATAAATCATATTTGAGCCCATAAAGTGCTATGGCAATTAGGAAAGATAATATATACCAATGTAAAATTATCATGTTATACATGGATAATATGTTGGAATTTTAATTTTTTAATTGGCAGAAGAAATGAAAGAATTAGTCAAATGCATTTTAAGGGAAATTTAAATAGGACCAAGACATTGTTCTTATATAATGCTTTACATTAAGATAGTGCTTTGAAAAATATATATTTGATAAATATTGAAGATAAAAATTATTTTTTAGAAATAGTCTTGTTAAAATTTATGTGTTAGGTCTAACATGCGAAGGAAAAATATAAAAGTTACAATTGGTTTTTCTATTTTTTATAATACCTAACATTTGTTATTTTAAAAGCAATAAAATCCCCTAAAGAAATATTCATAATCAATAAGAACACAAAATATGGAATATATTAACTGAGTTATAAAACTGTTTGTAGGATGGCACAAAATGAAACGCACAGCGAGTTATGTATGGTTTAAAGTGTAATCAATTTTGAGGTTGTATACAAGGATATAAATGATAAACACAAGTACTAGCATTTTTAGTAAAGGCTGTTACAAAAATACTGTATTTATGGCCTATTCCATTCTTTTTATAGCTCATTAATGTAGAAAACAAACACAGTGGATCCATCTTCTTAGACAGCTTAAAATTCCCTTAAATGATATTTTTAAATGTAATGCCAAGCTCATTTAGAACCCTCCCTCCTCCCAAACCATGCTTTGCAAGCTAGCTTTCTAGCAAGTGTGCAGTGTTACCACAAGGATCAGTTCCAGTCTACAGAAACAATAAATGGCAGTAATAACATCATTGTCCTCCATGAGAAAAGCCCACATTTACTGTTCAAAGCCCTTGCTGTATTGGAAACTGCATTCATTCTTCATGATAATAAGTGGGACCACTGAGTTCTGTGGTATTTATTTCCATTGTTATTCAACAGGAGAGGTCATATCCACTCATCAGTGGATTTAAAATTTTTTTAGTATTTTAAATCTTGTACTTGCCAAACAATTTATAATTATGCCTCATAGTGATATTTTTTTAGTTTGAGACATTTCATTGAGGCATTGTGATTTTTTAAAACATTGAAGACCAGTGAACACTTCTCAGACTTTTTATTTGGGCCAGAGTATCTATCTTTAGGGAGGCATGGTCAGAGGCGTGTTAAAGAGGCAATTCACAACCAGCACTTGGCCATTGGAATATCCTTGGTCCTGCCTAAGTAGGGAGAGTGGGCATCAATGATAGAATAATTCTTAGATAATAATTTGGAAAATTATTCTAATTAATGTTCATATTTTACTTACATGTCTTAGTAATTCACATGTTTTCTTATTGTCAAGGCCTAATATATTAGAACAGAAAAATAAAGTCTCTTAAATTCATCTCTTTGGGCTTTTTTCAGTCTGTCACTCAGGATACATTTATTAAACACTTAGTGTAGAATAGATTGTCAGCAAAAAAAAATAATGATTCTAAGAAAGAAAGAACAAACAAAAATGGCTCCTTCTTACAAAGAGCTAATATTCTTGTGTGTGTGTGTGTGTGTGAGACAACATGTAAATAGCTGTATAAATAGCTACAATAGGATATATACAGTCATTTTTGAGGGTGAAAACTCTAGCAGCTAGGGAAACAGAGAAAGGCAAACCATATTTGAGGTTTGAAAGAAGTCAGGGGTGTTACCACACAGGTGAGGAAGAAGAACATTTCAGATAAAGGGATATCCAGGATGCAGGATATAGAGCATTGTCTTTGAGGAACAGCCAATAGCCCAGGGTAATTGGATCATAGACTAGAAAGGAGTAAAATGTAAAAAGCCTGGGAGGATAGGAAGGGTCCACATTTTAAGGAACCCTAAATGCCAAACACAGCATGGGATGATCATAACTATGTTTTAATTTAAAAAAAAAACACTTCAGATAGTTAAGGAAGAATCTTTTGTCATGGGGGAGGGACTTGAAATAGGAAGACCAATTATAACGTTATGATGGTAGTCTATTTAAGAAGTAGTTGGGAGGGAGGGAGAGAGAGAGAGAGAGAGAGAGAGAGAGAGAGAGAGAGAGAGAGAGAGAGAGAGAGAGAGAGAGATTTCTTATATAGGAAATGTTATAAAGTTTAAAATTATAAACATTTGGCAATTTATTGGATATATGGAGTTATTGAGAGCAAAAATTTGAGAATAACGCTGAAGTTAGAAATCTTGGTAACTGAGCTGATATAGTACTTTCAATAGGAATGAGTAATGTGGAAGTTCAGAAAAGAAGAAAAGTTTTGTTTAAAAAGATACTACTTCTCTGGTTAAAACACTGTTTGTTTGAGATGCTTCCTAGATAACCCAGGTTGAGATCTTGAAAGGCAGGGGGTTGGTGGGATGTGGATGACAATCCAATGAGATCCAAAAAAGAACAGCTTGATAGGCAAGAGGAGAAAAGGTAGAGGGCAGTGTCCTCCAAACACAGATTGTAGTCAACTATGCCAAATACTACACAAAGATTAGGAAGGATGAGTAGAAGTAAAAGTCTATAGGACTTGGCTGTTAAGTGGTTATTTCTAACTTTTGAGGGAGCAGGTTCAAATGAATCATGAGAACAAAATGAAGAACCCATTTTCCTGGGACCGAAAAATGTTTGAAGGGAAAGGAATAAGAGACAACAAAAGCAAACAGTATTTTCTAGTAATTTGGCTGTGAAAGGAAGCAGAGATATAGGCTGATAGCTTGAGAGGGTAAGATCAAATGAGCATTTTTTAACGATGTGGAAGAATTGAGTATGTTTGTAGGTAAAAGAAATGAATCAAGTAAGGATAGACTGTAGCATAGAGAAGAAGAGAAATAATTGTGGAGGCAAACTGATGATATAAGGTGAGTGGAATAAAGCATACAAGGGAGTATTAGAGTAAAGGAAAGGACAAGATCTGATGTCAAGAGGTTTTGAGTTATAGTATACCAAAGAAGAGACAGTTCTAGCCAGATATCCTCTATATTTTCACAAAACATGAAGCAATTCTCATAAGAACACAGGAGAGGTATGGATTGTTTAAGGAGAAAAGTAGAGTTTAGAGGAGAAAAATAATTGCCTTGAAGTATTGATGCCCAAGGTGAGATTAGATGAATAGACAGTTTTTAGAATAGACAGCATATTTTCTTTTGGAACCATTCTGCAGCATGTGAGTAAGAACAGATTAAAGGGGTAATGGGAATTTTCTATTATGGGGATTTAATGATATGGGACATTAGGGTCATGGATTTGAGAGAACAATATAAGCATTAAACTAGTTGGCTATAGATCTAACCCAGACCTTTATCTATAAAGTCAATATTCAATAGGGAGGAAGGTGAAGGTAGAGCAGGTGCGATGGCCTGGGGAGTACTGATGAGGTTGGAAGGAAGGTAGAGGTCATGGTGAGCAGGAATAGTAAGCTTAAGAAAACTGATAATTAGGGAGTGAGGAAACAAAAGGAGGGTTTATAAAAATGTCAGAATTTTTTATCATACAAGTATAACATTTGTGAATGATGGCAAAATAGAGAATGTGACCATTTCTGTGTGTGACTGAGATGGAATAAAGGAAGAGGTAATTGGAGTTGTGAAGATAGAGAAACTGGGATGCTAGGGTGTCTGAAGGAATATCACCACATACATTTTGTCCTAGTATAAGGGCAGGAGTTGGAGTGATTATGAGACACATCCTTGAGAAAGTAGAAAGAATGGGTATTGTTAGGTAATATCCACTAGGATCTAGATTAAGTGATATAGCTCTATGGAGTCATTCTCAAAGGATGAGAGGTAGTTGAGTGATGATCACACAGGGAGAGCTAGAAGTTGCAATAAGAAGCATGGTGTGTACTAACTCACCCCCCAAGTGGGCATGAATGAAGAAACAATCAATGCTGATAATGATAACCAGAGAAGTAGTATCTTTTTAAGCAGGAGTTCCTAAACTGGGGTCCATGAACTTGTTTTAAAAATATTTTCAATATACTCTCTCTCTATATATATATATATATGGTATATACTACATACTAAATATATACATACTATATATATATTTTTTCACTATACTATATATGTGTAAATGTGTATACACAACCATAAATAACTACAAATTAATATATAAAATAGTTTTCATTTTTAATTTTATGTATATTTGTGCATATTTTACATCTGTGTGTATAAGGGGTTCAGGACACACAAAAAGGTTAAAGACCCCTGCTCTGGAGTCAGCTGGATCTTCATGAGTGCCAAAAGTTGGAAGGAACACAAGCAAGAGTGGTAAAAATAAAAAAATTTATTTGTTAACGTTGTAATAGGGATTCCAGAGGGACAATGGAAGGAGCAAACAGAGCTGATTTGGAATATAGGAGTGGTAAGACTAAAAGAATCAGAAATGGAGACAGGAATGCAGAAGAGTTTCTTCCTTTGAGGGGTACACATACTACCAGAATTCTCTAAATTTCTATCCACAGGACAGATTTGTAGTCTGTGATATATTTTAATCACCATATCTTGGTGTAGTAATTATATTATGTAAGCAAAACCATGCTTGACATAATGATTAGAGAGCTGGGTTAGAGTCAGGAAGAACTGGGTTCAGATACTGCTTCTGATAAACATTGGCTTTTTGACCCTGAGCAAGTCATTGTATGACCTAGAAAATAATCATAAACTGTAACAGAAAAATAGCATATTCTTGGGAGAAGTTACCATACCAAGAGTTTCCTTCATAAATAGAATCATAGGTTTAGATTACCATGACCACCACCACCACAAATAATAAAAACACCAACTACTAAAGGCATCTATTATCCTATTTTCTTGATTCTAATTTTCTGAATGTCCTTCAAGAAAGGGCTATCTTCTTCATTTGTTGAAATTGTTGGGAAGTTCTATTTATACAACCATTCTCTCTCATAAGTAGCTCTGTCTTCCTAATGACAGCAAAATAGGTGTACTGTGCTTATAAGCAGAGGCTAGCTGACTTGTTGGAGGGCTGCTAAGGTTTCCGGAAAGTTTTCTCTCTCAAATCATTCCCGGACAGAATGCTCTATTTTCTGTTTGTATATTGGTGGATTTGCTGGAGTTTCCTAATGGTCTTTAGTGAAGGAAGTAAGTGACACTGATCAGTGAAGGCGGACAGTAAGATTTATAATGTATTTGTGCTCGCTGATTGCCAACAGAACCTGTCTTTCCCAGTGGTGCTCTGCACAGACTTGAAAATCAATAGGGATTAACCTCTGACCCCCTTCACATACTTATACTGTGGTCTGCATTGCTTACCAATATTTCATCTGTTTCACTTAACTGCTGTTACTTACTCAATAATGTGTGGCCATTCTTGCCAGATTCTAATTAATTTTAAAAAATGCAGCCTCACTTGAAATTGTGATAAAATATCACACCTTCAGAAACTAGTGCCCTCTCTCTCTCTCTCTCTCTCTCTCTCTTTTTTTAATAAACTCACATTAATTAGCTCTAATATAAAAAAAGTAATTGATAGAGACAGAGCTACAGCTCACAATCAAAGCCTGGACTATGTCCCATGTAAGAAACCCCTTTGAGGTTCACAATAGGGGTAAATTTGATTTACTGCTGCACTTGCTGTGACAGCAATGCAAGTAGATGTGGGGGTCTCTCTAGAAAGGAGAATCTCAGTGAGATCATATACATTTTAAGACCAAACTAATGTTGATAAAAGATATATACAACAATAAAAAATCAGATAAATATCTTCCTCAAAATAAGTTATTTAATTATTTTTGAATTTTATTTAGTAATTTAATTTGAAGACTTGATCAATACATTTGTTGGGAGGGTATTGTACATCTTAATGGCTAAATTGTTATTTCAGAGGATGCACTATTTTTTTCTAGATGCTTGCTGCATGAGGACAGGGTCATAGCCTTTTCTAAATTTCCAGTACCCAACTTGATGTTCTGAACATAGAAGCAACTAAATAAATATTTGTTCAATGAACAAATGAATACAATATAACAAAGAATGGCAATGTCTCATGAAACATATACCTACATAGTCATTGAAAGTTCAGGAGTATCACTTTATTTTGCTTAATATTCTACTTCATTTTCCTTTTAAAAACAATTGAAATTGTGACATATTTTCTATTTGTGCCTTTTATTTTCAGACCCACCTTCCCCAACCCCCACTGTATACCTTTTCCCCAGAGTTTACTTACAGTTTGCTATTGATCTAGTAGCTGGTATTTGAACTGGTCGATGTTCTCGGTAACTTGTTTAAGATACCTTACCTGAACTATTAGTTTAAATAATGTATTCATAAATTGATTAATCATTACAGTAAGACTTATTAGCTGCATTTATATCTGTGTTGTCTGCAATTGACTTGTAGCCTAATAATTGTGCATAATTAATCCAAATTTTGGTTTTACTTTACAATTTATTAAATATCAAAGTACAAAAACTGTAATATTTGTTTATGGTTTGAGAGCTAATGCATTGAGTTTTAATGGAAATCTCACATATTTTTGGATTCATTTAATGTTAGCACTGTCAGGGACCTGGCAAATACTTGACTCTAATTCTTCATTTTATAGATGGATGACAAACTCAAACCCATCAATTCATTAGTATATCCAAATATTCTAGCTCTCTTCAGTGTAATTTGAGCTATAAATTTTGTCTCTACCAAATGTACTGAGTCTTTTTTTCTTCCTATAGTTCAACTAAACTTGATAATTACATATTAAGTCCTAGAAGGATATAAAGGAAATACCACTGGATTTTGAATTGGGCAACATGGATTCAAATCCTACCTGCCAGATGTGTGATTTTTGAGCAAATCTCTTAATCTTTCAGGGCTCATTTCTTATCATTTAAAATGAAGGACCCTTCAAGGTCACTTTTAGCTCTAGATCCTGTGATCCCCTGAGAGTCTACATGCACAAGCCTGTGCCAGCACTGGAGGAAGTATGGTGACAAAGAAAACATCCCATCTCAGCCACTTTCTAGCTGTGAGCTGAGAATCCTGTCTTTTCTCAGTCAAGCATACCTAGTTATTTCATCCATTCTTTGTGTAGTAGCATCTCAAATTTCTTTGACATCCTAGTTCCCCTTCTCTTTAGATATTCTGGAACCTACCAATGTTAAACCTCTTTCATTCTCAGATTTTGCCAATATGGAATTTATCATTTCATAGGGAATTACATATTTGCTTCGGAAAACTTGAATGCATAAATGTTTTGCAGCTATATTAATTCACTTTTTAAACATCATTTCCCAGAATATTTGGTTATTATATATGGTAAACTTGTATTAGTCAGTGGGAAATTGTTGTTCATCCTTTCTTTTGAAGAGGATCAGTGACCTCATCAGGTGATGTCTTGACTTGCTCGTGAATTGTATTTAAGAGAGTTAGAGTCGCACAAAAAACATTAGCTTTACTTTTTCAGTGTCTTGAGTCTAGTGGCAAGACAAGGACAACTAGTGATAGCCAGGGATGCAGTGGATGTAACTGGCATCTTTGATGTCTGACCAAGCTCTAGGTGCTCTACATGATCTGCTTCAGCCATCTTTTTTTGCAGTTGGAACAAATATTCCTATCTGCCCATTTTTCTGCAGGAGGTCTTTGCATGCTTGGGGTAGACATCCCTCTGAGTCACTAACATTTCAGTTACCCAGTTATCCTTAACCTGGTTTAGCCCACTTGCTGAGATAGTTTACCAAGGTATGGCTGTTGTACATGTTACAGCTCTGTGGAGTCACAAGTGAGAGCTGAGTGGAAGGTGGACACCAAAGGTAGATGAACAGCCCTGAAAAGGCCTTAGCAAGAACTCACACCAGCAATCCTAGGCCTCTTTGAACACCCCGTATACCCAGTATATATGGGGAACTTACATTGATGAGTAGTGAGCCGGAGATTGGACTTTTGAGAAAGTGTCACCCACTGTATGCAGGACACCTGCTTTGGTGCTTTGTGCTCAACATAATGTTTCTTTCATTGTTTCCCATAGATAAAATCCAGCAGCATTCTCTCGTCTTACTCTAGTTAAGAGACAACATGGCAGAGTAGAAAGTGCTGGATTTGGAATTAGAGAACCCGGGTTCAATGATCATATCTGCCTCTCAGTAGCTGAGATAATTTAATTCCCTGGGCCTTGTTTTCCTCATTTGTAAGATAAGGAAGTTGAACTATTGATCCCTCAGGCCCCTTCCAGCTCCAAACCCATGATCCTGTGAGGAATCTTTGGCCCAGCATCTTCTTTCCCATATCTGTGAGACAAAAGCCACTCTATATACAGCCCTTCTTTGAAGTACTCTTCTGTTGCCGGTCTTATTCTGAATGTCAGCATGGATTGCTTCCCTTCAGATAAATGAAAGACTCATCAGGACACTTAAGCAGATAAATTATTTACAATGTTTAATTAGAATTATGCAGGTTTATTAAACCTTTTGGTTACCTAGGAGCCTATCACAGCAGCTGCTAGACAGAGGAGACTAAAATTTGAATGAGGTAAATGTTTAATGAAATACAATCCAGTTATGAATGACACATTCATAAAAGGCAGCACTGTGCAAAAAGACATGAGAATCAGAAGAAACTCAGGTTCCAGGCCCAACCCAGACACCTTCTAGCTGACACTGGTTGTCAAGCAAATTCAGAATTCATTTATTAAGTTCCTACTATATGCGAGGTATTGTGCTAGGCTTTTGGCCTCTTACAAAGATGAAGCCATTTCTCTCAAGCAGCATTCATTATTGAGCCATACCCCGTGGAGCGAGAAATACGTGCAAGATAATTGAAGGAGGAGGGAGAGAGTACTACCACTGGGTGAATGAGGGATGACCTCCTGGAGGAGTTGGTACCTGAGCTAAACCTTGAAAGAAAAAAAGATGCACTCCAAAAGTTGAAATTGCAGTGGGAGAGCACACTAGTTATGTGGGGTGACTTCTACAGGTGCATAAGAGTGGGAGCTGGGAGATAGAATCTCAGCTTTGGACAAAAATAGTCCAGTTTTCTAGGATGTAATGTGTATTATTAAAGCCAATAAAGGCACGTGGATCCAGATTACAGCATGAATTGATGAAACATTTTAAGTGCCTATCTACTATGAGTACTACATTAAACGCTGAGGATACAAAAAAAAAAGGAAAGTAAGACATCTTTGGTTTCAAGGAGCTCACTTTCTGAGGGAGATAACACACATTGAATGCCTCAGGGACAGAGATGGTCCTTAAGTACAACAGCAAAACTGGTTTCCCTGCCTTTTTGTTTGTCATTTCTATTGATAAAATGATAGCAGTTTCTGTGAATGAACCATTTGAAAATATCAAGAACTTTGGTAGGAAGAATTTTCTTTTCTATCTTCTATAGCTGTGGCTATCTATAGATGCACAGTTGCCAGGTCTCAATAAGAGGCTGGATGTATTGTAATTCCCAGGATTCTTGGGTTCAGGGTCCTTTTGCATTCTTGGTTCAGGGACCTTGGGTTCAAGCTGTTTTTATCAGGTTCTAAGGGGAGATATTGGTCAAACTGGTAGTGGCAGTGGGACCTGCCTGGCACATGTGGCTTGCTATTTCTCTTTCAGGGTGCCTTGCTACTTCAGAATAACTGGTATGCCTAATTTGTGTGTCACAGTTGATGGAGATGATTGGTTTCTTCTCCCACAGGAGTTACTTCCCTGAATCATGGCTGTAAGGGCTGAACTAAAAGAAGAACCAATGATCTGGAAAGTGCTGCTACTCAGGGCCTCTGTGCTTATCTCACTGTTGATGCCATTTGGTCATTAGCTGTTAATGGTGATGATGAGGAAGATGAACCCATTTCTGCAATCATTCTTCCCCTTAACAATGGCTGTGACATCTGGCCTGAAGCAGATTTGGTGGTACCAAGTAACTAAAATGCTAGGTTGAGGAGTATTTTTTATGCTTTTTTCTGTACTAGAAGTTAATAAGGAACCATTGGAGGTTTTTGAGTAACATGGTCTGAATTGTGCCCTAAGACTATTTTAAAAACTGTGTTGTACATGGGAGAACAATTATGGGAGAACAATTAAGAGATAATTAGAATAGTCCAGTTGAGAGGTAAGGAGGGCTTGAATTAAGGTGATGATTGTGTGGATGGAGGGAAGAGAGGGAATGTGAGATGTGGACATAGAATGTATAGGACCAAGAGAGTGACTGAACATGGAGTTTGAAGGAGAGCCAAGAATGACTCCAATGTTGTTAACGTTTTGATTGGGCAGGTGGTTGTACGATTAGCAGAAATTAGGAAGTATGGAAGAAGGACAGATTTCGGGGAGAAAGACAATGAATCTCTAGTTCCAGCAGATTGAATTTGAGATGCCAACAGGGGATCCAGGTAGTGATATTCCACAAGTAGTAAATGATATGAAATTGGAGATTCAAGCTAGACATACTGTTTTGAGATTCACTAGGCAGAAATGGTCATTGAAACTAAAGCCACGTATGAGATCACCAAGAGTAGGGTAGAAACCAGTGAATAAAGAGAGATTGAAAATGAAAGAGGAAATTATCTAAGGGGCAACCTTTTGGCGAAAATGGAAAGGCTTGGCATGAAGGGAACAATCAAAAAAGGTCAGCCTTGGAAATGAGAGGGGCCATTTCTTTTGAAGTCATAGCAAATGAAGGTTCTGAGGAGAGACGAAAGGGAACCAAGGAAGCTCACAGCAAGTAGGCTCTATTTTCTTAACAAATTAGTAGGTAAGAGCAAGTTTTGAGGGAGAGGAGGAATTAGGATGATATTTATGGTTTGTAGAAAGAAGACATCTTCACCGTGATTCATTTTTTCCCTCTATATAATGGAGATAATAATATATCCACTATCTGCATCATAGGACAATCAATCAATGAGTATTAAACATCCATTATGTTCCTGGTTTTGTGCCTAGGCCCTGAGAATATAAAGACAAAAATGAAGGAGCCTCCCTGCCACCCACCCCCAACAACTTACATTCTAATATGGGAAACAATTTGAGCACATCTAAGCATATAACAGATTTATATACTGTAAATAAATGAATGCTATTTTGGTGGTGGTAGAGGGTCACTAATAAATATTTGGAGAAGGATTTTTGAAGAAATCAATCTTTTTAACTGAGTTGTGATGGAAACATGGGAATAACATTCAGTTAATGGAGAACTGACAGAAATATCCAAAGGCAGGAGTGCAGTGAGTGAACAGGCTAGTGTGACTGGAGCAGAGGGTAGGAAGGGCAGTGCTATTTATTGAGCCTGGAAAGGTAAGTTGGGGGCAGATGATGAAGGACTCTAAAACCAAACAGAGGAGTCTATATTGCATCCTAATGGGAATATTGAGCAATTGGAATGCATTGAATGTGTGTGTGGGAGTGAAATGGTCAGACCTGTGCTTTTGGAAAATTACTTTGCAGCTATTTGGCAGATGGATCAGAGCAGGGAGAGACCTAAGTCGCCGTGATGAATTAGGAGACTCTTGCAATAGTCTGGGCAAGAAGTGATGTAGGTGAATTGGAGTGGTGGCTATGTGAGGGAAAGAAGAGGATGAATGGAAAAGATGTTGTGGAAGAATGACAAGACTTAGTTATTAATTTTGTAGGTGGGGCAAGAGAAAATGAGGGAGCAGAGGAGAACATTTATTCTTATTTAGAATGGTCCTATCTTTAATAGAAACAAGGAATTTTATAGACGGTGGTGTTTTGAAAAGAAATGGCTTCTGTTTTAAACATCTTCTGAAAATCATACTTTGTAAACCTATAAAGTTCTATGAAAATAGTAGTGGTTATTGTAAAAAAATGTGTAATCTTAGATTCTGAATTGGAATGGACTTCTTTGGCATCTAACCCAAACATTACCCATCTATAATATTTTCAGCATGATCAACCAGGATATGTTTGAAGATTTCAATCAGAAGGGAGCCTAATTCATTTTAAATGTAATTTATCATCTGATTGGTGATTGCACCTCTCTGTTTTCAGAAAAGCTCCCGCCATGATTTATTTAACTTCCTAATTTCTTTTATCCTCTATAGAACTTGTTTGTATGCAATTGTTTGCATGTTGTGTCTTCCCTCAGATTGGGAACTCCTGGGGAGCAGTGCCAGTCGTACTTTACTTCATATCTCCAGTGCTTGGCACAGCTGCTAGCACATAAAAGACACTTTGTAAATGTTTATATTTGTTGGTTATGTTTATTTAATTTAAATTCTTAGCCTATTGATATAATTTTAATGATATTTTCTGATGTTTTGTCATCTGTGCTCTTTCCTAATCTTCCTCTTCAAGAAGGTAAGTAATATAATGGGTGTTGTACATGTATTATACAGTACATATTTCTATGTTCAACACATTATGATAGAAGACATATATCCCTTACACTAGAGAAAAATTCACGGGGAAAATAAAGTGAAGAATGGCACGCTTCCATCTGTATCTGGATTGAGTCAGTTGCATGTATGGCGAGGGATATAGCCTTTTTCATCATGAGTCCCTTGGAGTTATCCTGGATTCTTACTTTGTTGGCAACAGTTAAGTCATTCATAGCTGATCATTGTACATTATGTGTACAATATTCTGGTTCTACTCACTTCACTTTGCATCATTTCATATAAATCTTTCCAAGTTTTTTTTTGTGATTGTCTTGTTTGTCATTTTTTATGGCACAATTCCAATATAATCATATACCATAACTTGTTCAGCCATTCCTCAATTAGTGGACAACCCTTCAGTTTCAAGTTCTTTACCACCACAAAAAGAGCTGCTATAATTATTTTTGTACAAGTAGACTCCTTCCTCTATCTTTGATCTCTTTGGGTTATAGATCTAGTTGTACTATTGCTATACAAGTTTATTGAAGGAATGACTCGCTGTTGTGATGTCTTGCTGCTTTTCAAATATCTTTTCCTTTTCTTCCCCCATCCCTAGGTTTTGAAATCATGAACCATGATCCTGTAAACTCTTGAATGTAGGAAGAACAAGACATTGTTATGCCTTATAAAGATTATGGGAAGGAGCTAAGGATGAATATTTTGAAAAGAGAAAACTTGGTGGGGAACATGAAAAGAGATCATTATTGTCCTTAAGTATGTGTAGGGTTGTCCTTTTGATAGAGGGATGAGGTTTGTTATGCTTGATCCTAGCAGGTCTAATTAGCAATAGTGTGTGGAAATTTTCTTTTATCTTAGTGTCTTTAGTGCCTTGTAAATATTTTACCCATTGTAAGTGAATTCATTTGAATAGAACTGAGATGAGTTGCGGGTTCTGAGGAAATAGATTTCATTTCAGTCAAAAGAACAATTTCTTAACCATTAGAACTAACTTGAAGTGTGATTCCTTTTCCTTGGAAATCTTCAAATGAATGATCCCTTATCAGGGATGCTGGAGAAAGGATTCCTTGTACTTCAAATCCTCTGAGGTCCCTTCCAGGTTTGAGATTCTGTGGTTCTTTCTGTGGTAGCGACCCTGCTGTCTGCAATTACTTATTTTCCTAATCTTTTTCTCATTCATAGTTAGTTGTTCCTGATAGCAGATCCCCATAGACTTTTCTGCCAGAGTGACTAGCAGTTTGGCATCCTGCTAAGTGTCCTGGACAGCAAGCAGACATCCATGGCATACTTGGCAAATCTCAGAAGGTTTTGTCTTAGTGATGTTAAGGACAACAGTGTTTTGCCAGAAGCTATAACAAGATGATTTTGTAACAACAACATTGTGACACCAAACTATGTTTTGCAATTTTCTTTAATATTTATGCCAGATAAATTATTTATCTCTTTTTTCCTTCCATTTTTTTCATCTCTTGCAGGTGATGTAGACAGGTGATTGGCTTCACTAAACCACCAAAGTCAGGATTTTGCCTTTTTTTTTTTTTGGTGTAAAGAACAGAAGTGTCAGCATAGTCTGTCCTCTGAGAATTGATTCCCCAACAGTGTGCCCTATCTACTAATAGGAACTAATGAGCTCTATTAAGGATCTGCCACACTTTTGAAGGGAGCCACTTATTAGTCTATCATCTTTGTGGACTTTTCGAAATTCAAGACAACTGGGCACAGAAGACTTGAAAAATTCATCCACTGCCCATGTGTTTTCTATGTGAACTGTGTCTGTTCTGGGCTTTATCTTTCTTGACTATTCTAAATATATAATATGAAAAGGAAGGGAAATCCCCTTTTCTATGGACTCTGCATATGGACTCAGAACAATAGCACTTAAATCTAATTCAGCCATTTAATAGCTAAGTAATCTTAGGAAAGTAGTTTAACTACTCTGTGCCTTAGTTTCCTAATCTATAAAATGAGTATAATATCTACTATATTGCCTTCTGCATGGAATAGTTGATAGAGAGCTGGCTGTGGAGTAAGGAAGACCTGAGTTTGAATCCTTTCTTTACAAATGTGCTGCTTATGTGACCCCAGACAAGCCATTTAACAACTCTGTACCAAACATTTTGTTATCGGGTGCCATGATGCATTGGTACAGGCAATTTCCCCACTGAGAGTTCCCTGTACCAGTAAAGAAATAGATCTGTTTTAAAACCTATCCTCCTTCCAAAACAAAACAAAAACCTAAAATCTAAACATTCAGCTATATATCTCATAGGACTATTGTCAGTGTAATTATCAAATGAAATAGTAGACATAGGATATTTTGTAGTTGGTAAAGGATCATATAAATGTCAGCTGTATCATCACTTTAGTTTCCAATAATGCCTAAAAGAGCTATTAACAAGGGAGAAATGTGCCCACCAAATCATGATTGATAGAGGTGGAATACCTTGTATGAATGAGAATATAACTGTTCTATTTTCCATCTCTTCCCACTATCACCAAAATAACATGTAGATAAGTGACTGTTTAAGTTTTGCATTTTTATCTCTAGTGTCTAACATATTACCTTGAGCTTATGTATGTTTAATTGAAATGAATTGAATATTTCTCAGCATCATATCCTAATCCAACCAGCACTGAACAGTTCTTTTAATAGTAATGCTTAATGTATAGTCTGAACTAATAAACTGATTCATTAAATTGTAAGCTTTGTGAAAAAGGGGGCTATTTATTTCTCTTTATGTCTCCCTTAGTGTTGAACAGAGTACTTTGTACAAAGTAGATACTTAAATGATAGTTGAACAAATGAATTAATCTTTTCCTCCTCAAACCCAACTTTCTTTTGAAATTCCTTGCTACTTTCAAGGATACACTCAGCCTTCTAGGATCCAAAGTTCTAACCTCTCATTCTATCTCATCCTACATATCAAACTAGTCACCCAGTATTTTCATTTCTACCTCTACAGCATCTTTTACACCCATTCTCTTCTTTTTACTCCTCTGGCTTCTATACTAGTTCAGGAATCCATCATCTCTTGTCTGGTACAATTCAGTTGCCTTATAATGGGTCTCCTTGCATCAGACTTATTTTACTGTGATCTTTTTGTCAAAAAAAGTGCCAAAATAATTTTCCTAAAGCAGGAATCTGACCATATCCCTAGAGTCTACTCAGTGGAATCCAATGACTCCCTATTACCTTGACAATTAGATTAGAAACACATCTATTTGGCATTTAAAGCTCTTTGCAACTTGGCCTAATCCTATCTTTCCAGCCTTTTTATATAATAGCCCCTTCCACAAATTCTTTGTTCAGCTGTACTTGTCCTTTTGCGATTCCAAACATGATAAGAGTTCCATCACTGTGCTCTTTTGGTTGCCTGTCTTTCATAGAATGCTCTTTCCTTTTTCCTTCTACTCTTGGAATCCCTGTTTTTTTTTTAAAATTCAACCCAAGCACAACCTTATATATGAAACCTTTCCTCCTCTCCTCTCTGCTAATTCTCTCCTTCCCTAGGCTACCTTGTATATGTATTCATCATATGGACTTACCCATTGTCTCTGCCATTTGAAAGGAAGCTCTTTGAAGGTAGACTTTCACTTTTGTCTTTAGGTAACCAGTGCTTACTGTACTACCTGACACTGTAAGCTCTTTATGAAGGCTTTTTGACTGATGAATGAAGAGTCTATTTGAGGTTATAATCTACATTTTCCTAGACTAGTTTAGCTCAGGGCTTTACATAGAGGGCTGTGTGTAGCATGAGTGTTTTAGAAATGGTCTTTGTAATATTGATGTCTATTTTTCTCCATTTTTGTCATGTTGTGAAAGAAGACTTATATAAAAAGGCAGTACACAAATGTACTCCCCTTATAGAAAATAAAGTGAAAAATAATATGCTTCAATCTGCATTCAGACTCCATCAATTCTTTCTCTGAAGATAGTTATAATTTTTCATCATAAGTTCCTTGGAATTGTCTTGAATCATATTGCTGAGAATAGTCTAAGTCCTAGGTTGATCATCATATGGTATTGCTGTCACTGGGTACAGTGTTCTCCTGATTCTGTTTACTTAACTCTGCATCAGTTCATATATGTCTTTCCACACATTTCTGAAATCATTCCGTTCATCATTTCTTTTAACACATTAGTCAACAATATACCACAATTTGGTCAACATTTCTCTATTGATGTTTAGATGTCCATTCATTAGTGAATGGCTAAACAAATTGGGATAAATGAATGAAATGCAATTTTATTAAGTTGTGAAAAACAAAATGATGGATACAGAGAAGTTGGGAAAAAAAAATATATATATACATATATATATATATGTAAACCAAAGGAAGTAGATCCAAAGATATATATACTTAATTATTTCAATAATGTAACTGCAAAGTATAAAAGGAACTAAATATTAAGTTTGAGTAACCACAATTTGTTCCAGTGTAGATATGAGAATACAATCTCCCCTCATCTTTTTTTTTTTGGTACAGATGGCAGCTATGAGTATAGAATACTACATGCAATATTAGAGTTGGCTGATGTACTTTTGGTTTTGCAGAACTTTTTTTTCTTTTTCTCCACTATAGTTCTTTGAAATGAGAAGGGAAGGATATATTTGTTAATATAGGGAATTTAAAAAGCAGATCAGAGTTCTGTGGGCTGTGGCCTGGTCTTACATATAGATAATACTTTTTCTCTTCTGTCTTTTTTCATTTTGTGTCCCTGTACTGGCCCTTTTTAAACTACTGGATCTATTAAAAAGGCTTTAGTGGAATGATTGAACTTTAGTTGGATTGAAATCCAACTCCTGATGCTGGTACTTCTTAATTATTTGTGAGATCTTGAGTAAGTCACTTTGGGCCCCAGTTTTCTTATCTTGGAAATGTGGGATTTGAATTAGATTATCTCCAAGGATTCTTCTAGATCAAAATTATGTTATGATTAACATTGATTATGAGCCTAACACAAATTTGTACCTATACTCTCATGGTAATCAGCATGGAAAAATTCTGGCTTTCAGTGATGACTGGTCTTCTCTCAGGGTGATATGCAAGATCTGAATTGGTGACCCAGTGGTCTCAACTTTGCTTTCTTGGTAGTGCCCTCTCGTGCATCTTTGCCATTTAAAGTTCATTTGAATGACTTTCTCTAAGTTGTCTACATGACCAAGAACTGGATCACCAATTCAGATCTTGCATATCATCCTGAGAGAAGACCCTTTTGGAAAGGAAAGGAAGTCAAGAGTTATCTGCTTATTTTTCCACAAGAGATGAGATTGTATTCTTGATTCTCTTACAAACCAATATCTAAACTACATTCTTTGAACTTTAGGCAACAGTCATTTATCTCCTTGAGCCTCTGTTTCCCTGTCTGTGATGTAAGTTTGGCAACAGTGTTAAGGAAGAAAAAATCAAATGAGGTTGACAGTAAAGTGTTGCCTTCTGTTTGGATTTTCTAAAATCAAAACCTCTTCAAATTGTCAATCAATTTTCTGTAATGCACTCTCAAAAAATTACCTTTTGGCTTCTAAGCAGACTCCTAGAATGCCAGGGGGTGGTGGTGGAAGATATTGTTGAGATTCTGTTTCAAAATCTTAATTTTGGAGAGTAATACAACTCTTACCTCAGTGACTTTCTTAAGGCTATACAATTAGTTGGTGCCTCTCTTCTTCATAATATAATACCTATATTGAAACTTCTGTTCATGTAGCTTATATAAGCATATTATTATTAGAGGAAGCCATAGAATATGATGTATTTGTCTCTTTCTTTTCAGTTTGTAAAACCTAATTCAATTTTCTACCCAACACTGGAATTTTTCAAATATCTATTCAGCTTTGAAATATGCTTTAGGATTAGTCCTATGGGGATAATTTGAGTAGATCTATATTTATATTATTTTAAATTGTAAAATATTTCAAAGTACTTTGATTTCATTGGTTTGGTTACTCCCTTCAGTGATCTATATCATAAGCCCCTTATCCCTTAATGGACTAGACTTAGTTGTAGTGAAAAAAAAAAAATCCATGACCTGGTGATCAACACTTTACTGATAAGCTTTAACTTAAATGTTGGGGAATAGCTTTTGATAATGGACTGAATGTCTCTTGTTAGGCCCATACACAAGAACATTCAATCTTGGTAGGGCTTTTGAAGCTTTTGTTTCATTAGTTTAGCTTTCAAAAACCAGCCAATTGGCCTCTTTCAGAACTCTATGTCATAACAAGTTATCAAGGTATCTTGTTTAGAGAATACTTCATCTAGCTGCAGTAATTATACTTAGTCCTTCAAGAGCCTTTTGCTTGACTCTCAGCGCATATTGCAGCTTAGAAGGCCAGAATTTTAGGAGGGTTTTCATAGGACATCTAGTTCAAGATGCATCTGTGGTCTATTAGTATCCTGCTTCTTCCTAAAGAACTAGATAGTCTGGCACTCCATTATTTGAAAGAAATGTTAGAAAACTTTTATTTTTTTAAATTTCCTTATAGTCAGCTTCTTGATAACTTCTCTTTGGTTGGGAAAAGTATATATTTTAATTTTATGCACATGCACACATACATATATGTATATATGAGGAATGATGGCCTTTAAATAGCTATGGGATAAAATCTCTATTTGACATTCATAATAGCATGACTATTATTTGCATGTCTCTGCATTAGTAGAATTGAAGTTTGAGAAGTCCTTTGAATAGGTTGGATAAAAACTGGAACATTGATTCTGACTGGCACACATACATGTTATTGTTAAAGCAGCTGATAACCAAAGGGTGTTTTGTTGATATGGATAACAGTTGTGGGGAAAGGAGGGGCCATAGACAGTTGGGTGATTTTAATGTTTATATTCCAGTGGGGTGAGCTCTGACAAAGGACTAGCATTTCCCAAATAACTAATTCTTTTAAAAGAACATCTGTTGAAACTGGTAATTTACATTCTTCTTAAATAGAGAGCGACATAATTAACCCTCTGGGGAGACTAATATTAGTTTATTAGAGACTATTTCTAGTTCTGTTTATTTTTACACTAAATTATTTGTTAAAATTGAAATAGGTATTTCCATTTCTGCATCTTATATTTCCATTAAATGATCACATCTTATTTCATTGTGAATAACCAGCCTTTTCACTGAACCCATAGTAACTCAAAAGAGATCTCTCAGAATCCTCACTGGTGAGTAAAAATGGATGAAATATGAAAATAATTCAGATTATGACATGAAGCTGGATAGATAGCCCGAGGAATAGCTCTGTCACCACGTATCTTGGATAAACTCAGAAGATCGATAATGGGTTGGCTTAGATTTGATCAAGAGCATGACTGGGGATAGAGTATATTTGAGGGACTGCCTCCAGTGACCCACAAATGCTTATTGCTACAAAAGTCTATCTCTTTAACATTAATACTCTTCCACTGATATTATATGGGTTCAATTGATGGCATTACACTCATCATAGGACTTAGAATTCGAAGAGACCTTTAAGAAGAATTGATTTGACTCTTTTGTGGTACTAGAATTTATGGGGGAAAAAATAACCCATGTTATAGTAAAAAGTTACATGGTCAGCATGTATAAACCAAAATGTGCTACCAGTGATGGTTTGATTTTAAGAAGTATTATGGAAGACATCACTGAGAATAGAACTGTACCTGGAGCTAGTTTTAAAAAAAGGCAATAAGGTCAGGGCATTGGAAAAAACCCTCTAAAATCAACTTTTTTTTACATAGATCTAGGTGGAGTCTAGATTAGCAGAGAGGCTACAATGCCTTGAGTTGGGGACGGCTCACATGGTTCATAACTGCTAGGGAAGAACTATTTGATAGCTTCCTATCTAATTAGTTATTCTTCCTGACTAGCTGTTGAACTTGTTTGTTTCAGTTTTACTGAAGGAGTGTAAGTACTGTCAGCCTCCAAATTTCAGCCTCCTAGGCAGATCCCTGGTCGTTTCCCCTTAGTAATGTCTTGTTCTGAAGGCATGTACAAGCAGAAAATCAGATCAGGCAATCATATACAATAGACCAACAATCCAAGTGCTGCCTTAGAATCCATTTGACAATAAAAAGCAGAATAGTTTGAGCTCCATAGTAGTATCATTGCACAACCTGACCAAGAGACACATAGGATGAGAAAGTAGAGGGGTTATTAGAGATTGGGGCCCATACATCTAGGAAATCATAGCTTTTTCTGTTTTCTAAACATGATATTGGGAGTGAGAGGGAAAAACAACATTCTGATACAGAGTGGCTGAATTAGATTACTTTAACTTATCTTTATTTAACCATTTAAGATCTGAAAATAATTTTACATATGTGATCTCATTTGACACGGTCACTTAGGAGGTAAGAAATGTAGTTATTATTATCTTCATTTTTGTGGGGAGAAATCTAGGTTCAACAAGATACAAGACTTACCCTAGATCATAGCCAGCAAGTAGCTAATCTAGGAATTACACTAGATTTTATGATTCCCAATCTAGTGTTCTTTCTGTTACATTCCCAGCTCAGCACCTTTTCACCACCTGTCCCTTGTGTCTGGAATGCTCTTCCTCCTCACTTTTGTGTCCTGGATTTTTTGGATTCCTTCAAGGTTCAGTTTAAATCCTGCCTTTGCCAGGGATCTTTCTTGCTCCTTCGTAATCCAATGCCTTCCCTCTGAATTACGTATGCATATTGTATGTACAATGTTATCTTCCCCATTAAAATGGGAAGTCTTTCATGGCAGGGACCGTTTTGGCCTTTTCCTATATCCCCAGTGTTTAACATATTGCCTTCTCATATAATAAAGCATTTCATAAGTGCTTGTTTACTCAGTACAGTTGTATTGAATGTTCTGAGTGTAGCAGCACCTGAACATCCTGTCGGAGCCTGGGGTAGGGCTCAGACCAAGCAAGTTGATCCCTTTGGGCAAACCTTGATAGCAGAGAAGTGGGAACAGAAGAGAAGAATAAGCAATATCTCATCAGAGAAAGAATAGGTGAAGACCAGGGTCTGTGAAGCAGCCAAGGGATCTTGTCCATTGGGCAATCAATCAGACTGAACAAAGTACTTGAAGAAAGAGCTCCCAGAGAAAGAGCTTCTCAGATCAGGCAAGATCCAAGTATTAAAAGAGGACTAAAGAAATTGGGTAGCTCAATGGATTGAGAGCCAGGCATAGAGATTGGCAGTTCTGGATTTAAACCTGGCCTCAGATACTTCCTAGATGTGTGACCCTGGGCAAGTCACTTAACCCCCATTGCCTAGCCCTTACCACTCTCCTGCTTTGGAACCAATACACAGTATTGATTCTAAGACAGAAGGTAAGGGTTAAAAATTTAAAAATAAAAAGAAAGAAATTGGAGTAAAGAAAAATGGAATGAAACTGTAGAGCTATAGTACCAATTCAGCACTTTGATTCATCCTTCTTGGAAAGGTATCTTTATGCTAGAGTTAGCCATACTCCTTCCTATGCTAGAGTTAGCCATACTCCTTCCTTTGTTAAGTGTTCTACTGCCTTCCTTTGAAGGATTTGTTCTAGTTTCCAAAAATTTTAATGTTCAAGGAGGCTTGTGGAAAATGAGTTTTCATTATCAAAGCAAAGTGGTCTTTCTAATAATAACTCAAATTTCTATAGCTCCTGAAGACTTCTAAGTGTTTCCACAAAATTAATAAGAGACAGATCCCAGATTTGACTAGATTCTAACTATACTGTTCTTACCATTGCACTACCCTGCTGCTTGTCTATGATCTATACCAACAAACCAGGCACATTAGTGACAATTATTTATATTGATTCATTTTGACCTGTATAGGGGAAAGTGTCTAGCTAATGAAAGATTCACTGAGATTCCTTTAAGTAGAAAAGTTGCCATGCTCATTTTAAATAGAATTACATTTAAATAAATGTTCCTTTTCAGAAACATCTCTTATGTAAAGCAAGGCTTTCTTATGGTCATTGATTCATGTGTACACCATTGCCCTCCATTGGATGGTATGGGAAATGTATGTCTGCTATGTCAGCTGATGCTGTTTGTAAAATCTCTCCTTATTTTTCATATCCTGAGTAATACTTACGTAGTTGGGTTACAATCTAATTCATGTGGAGATATCAGAGGCTGCTGGTGGCAGAGTAGATAGAGCATGGACCCGAATTCAGGAAAACCTGAGTCTGATTTGTGTCTCAGACCCTTACTGGCTGTGGAGCCCTGGGCAAACCTTTGAACCTCTGTATACTTCAGTTTCCTCAACTATAAAATAGGAATAATAATATTCCCAGGATTGTTGCATGGATCAAGTCAATTAGTAAATGTTTATTATATTCCTAAAAAAGCACGTAGCAGATTTTCTGACATATAGTACGTTCTATATGACTGTTTCTTTCTTTTTCCTCCGTATCAGTGGTTTTGGAGTCAGATTAACTTCCAATTACTAGCTCAGCAGTTTAGGGGAAGGTATTTAACTGAATTTTTTGTTGTTGTTGTTGTTATTGTTTTTACTAATCTGTGAAATGGCAACAATATGATTCAGCTTGTAAGGATCAAAGGAAATAATGAAAAATATACTTAGTAAAACTTGGAAGTTTATAGATTCCTAGGCTGTTTGAGCTAGAAGAGCCCTTGGCACTCATCTCCTCTGATTCTGATTTCCCTTATCATTCAGCATATCTACTACCTTCTCCACTAAACCTCCTTCCCCATCTCACTCCCCAACCCCTAGGGAACTTCTTTCCAGTCATCATCCATCCCTATGGCTTACCTTTTGATTCATATTTAGCGATTCCCTCACTAGAATTTAAGCTTCTTGGGGACAGAAATTGCTTATATTTTTGGTTTTTTTTTTCCTTTTTTTATTCATCACTTCTGCTTAGCACAATACCTGGCATATTTTAAGCATTTTATTAGTTAATTGATGTTTCAGAGGATTTCAACCCAAGCTGAGTGAGGGAGAGGCAAAGTCATACAGCTAGCTTTTGGCACAACCAGAGCTCCTCATTCCAACGTCTCCTGTGTGGTAATATAGAGTTATTTTTGTTAAGACTCACTACTTGAAGAAGGCAATGTAAATACCAAAGACACACAAACTTATTTTCTTGACTTTTCTTTATAGTTTTGTGAAAAGAAACCCTTTCTAAAATCAAAAGGAAAGAGGAACTATATGAATTGATTCTAAAAGATAACACATTTGGGATCCAGTAACCTAGAGAATGAACTGAATCCCAATAATGAATGGGGGTGCGTTTTTAATATATATGTATGCCTTGGGCAGTCTTTAAAAAAATCCTTTACAGTTGTGAAGTAATTTCCCTTCATTTGGCTACATTGCTTTTCAATAAGATACTAGTATAGGGCCATCAAATACTAGATCTGAAGCCATGTTGCTTATATTTCCTAACATAGGGTGACTCAAATCAGGAGCTTTTCCAACTAAGATTGAGCCTCTAAGTTGGCTCTTTGTGCTTTTTTAATTGGGCCATCTAGATGGCAGAGTGGACAGAGTGCCAGACTGGCATCAGGAAGACCTGAGTTACAATACAAGTTCAGAAAATTGCTATCTGTGTGTTCCTGGGCAAGTAATATAAACCTGCTTGCCTCAGTTTCCCCAAATGTAAAATGGTGATAATAATAACACCTACCTCCCAGGATTATTGTGAGAATCAATTGAGATAATAAATGTAATGTATTTAGTATAGTACCTGGCATATAGAAAGTACTATATGTGAAGTGAAAGTTTTAAAAAAGATGGTCATTATCAATATTTTAAATTTATTTTTGTTTTATTTATTATTATTTAATCAATTAATTATACTATTAATTTAATTACTGTTTATAGTAATTTGACAAATATACCTTCAATTTTTATATAGGGCTCTTGATTCAAAACTGAGTAGCAAACAGCTTATAATGGAACATAGTCCTTTGCCTCATGGAGCTCATAATCTAGTAGTGGTATTAGACTCAAACACAAATAAATATAATTTGTAGCATCATATAATAATGCACTAAAGAAGTATAAAGAAAAGACTTTTTGAAGTTGGAGCAGTATGAAGAAACAGGGAAGATAGGTAGAATTTCAAGTGGGAGAAAGAAAGAACATTTCCATCACTGATAAATAATGAACCTTTGTTAAGCACTTAACTATGGGCCACATATTCTGCTAGTCACTAGGAACATAGAGACAAAAATGAAATATTTGGAAATAGGCATCGGGACAAGAGATTTTAATGGCAGATAGATTTGGGTGTCACCTTAAGGAATCTGAAATTGTTCCTAGTGGCAGTAAATAAGCAGTGCGTGTTTTTGAGCAGTGGACTGAGGTGGTAAGTTTTTACTCTAGGAAAATTATTTTGGCAGTTTGGTGGAAAATGAATTAGGAATGGGAGAAACTGGAAGCAGAGAAACTCTTAGGAGGCTATTACAATATTCTGAGCAGCCTTAGCAATGTAGAAAAAGGTGCAGAAACCTAAAATGTTATGGAAATGTAATCCACAGTGCTTAAGAAGTGGTCAGATATGGTGAGTGAGGGGAAAAGGAAGAGACTGAAAAATCAAACCTGGGTCACTAGACTCATGTGTAGTGTCCTCACCAGGTACATGTGGATTTAGAGGTGAGGCCCAATTGGGAAAGGAATAAAGAAATTCATTTGAGATATTTGGAATACTAGTGATATATTTAGGTGGAGATGTCTATCAGACAATTCAGGAAAGTGATTGAGGCTGGATATATATCTGTGAGCTCCAGGCCCAAACTTCCAAATGTCTGATAGACATCTCCAGTGAGATGTAGTACCACTGCAATCTCATTCTGATGATGGTTAAATCCACTCATTATCTTGATCCCAAGCCTGCATTTCTTTTAAAAGGAAAATGCTTTAGAATTCTTTACATCTACA
Source organism: Gracilinanus agilis (assembly GCF_016433145.1). Lineage (NCBI taxonomy): Eukaryota > Metazoa > Chordata > Mammalia > Didelphimorphia > Didelphidae > Gracilinanus > Gracilinanus agilis. The sequence continues at coordinate 79,199,372 of NC_058131.1, forward strand.
TTAATACAACCCATTATTATTATTTCAGCTATTTCTCCTTTTACATACCTTCTTTATATGTAAAATCTATACTTGTGTAAAGTAAGCACAATAGTGATTTATTCGAGACATTATTATAAAGGCTAAAAGATTAATTCTTAAGACTTTTAGTCTATTATCTATATGAGATTTATTTTAATAGTTTGGCTTAAGGCAAAAATGACTTTATTCTAGTTTCATCCTTATTGAATCAATAATTAACTTATAACCAAGTTTTGATTAAAAATAAATTTTACTAAGTTAAAATTAATTCCGAGTTTTTCTCTATAAAAGCACCCTTAGTTGTGTTGCTATGTGGTTCATACTAGCTGTAATAAAAACAGCAATTGGCTTTTAATATGGTACTTTAAGGTTTGCAAAGTACTTTGTACACATTATGAAATAATAGCAAGAACAATGAATTAGAATCCAGAGGGCCTCAGTTCAAATTTGACACTGCTTAAGTGATCTTTAAGAAGTTCTTTATTCTTCCTGAGCCTCAATTTGCTCATCTGTAAAATCAGAGGATTGAACTAAGTAAACTGCAGCTCCTTCCTCTCCTCGATCTATGATCCCATAATCTATAATCCCTACAACAACCTTATAAGGTAGTTAATTCAGAATTTATTATCCAAATTATATAGATTAGAAGAACCCTCAGAGGTGTTATGTAAATGGCCCATGATCATGCAGCTTTTAAGTGTCAGGAACAAGTTTTGAAATCCAATATTCCTGGATCGAAATATGATACATTCTCTTTTATGCTATGTATATGTCATTGAGGCTGAAGGTGTGGATACTTAAGGCATCCAAGTCCTGTGAGATTAGGATTAACAAAAAAAAAGGCATGGGATCACATAGAATAATGGCATAAAATGGAGTCTTGAGTCTTGATTGGCTGAGTATATTCAATTGTGCCTATTTCTCTCTTCCTTCTCTCTGTATTTTGACCCTTGGTTTTGGCTTGTGGCATTTCTTTCCAACATTTCTACCTTTATGTAGAGCCACAGATAGACCTTTAGAGCTGGATGAGACCCTGGAACAAAAAGCAGAGATTCTTTGGCAGAATTGGAGTGAAGATTTAGCGTGTTGTATGTAGCAAAACAGAGCTTTTAAGGGCCTTGGATTATTATAAGACACATAGAATAATATGCTGAGACAGATATTGTCTTGTTTAAAACTTTAGGTGTGATAAGGATAATGACTTTACCTCTGATGGCATTTCAAAAAAAAATATACCTTATTGCTCGTGCCAATAAAAATGATTCTGTAAATACCAAGTAACTTCTACTTTGCTAAATAGAGATGATTAATGATTATTGCTCCTAAGTGAGTCTTCAGGGTGGGGACAAATTCTACGCATCACAAAAAGAAAAGAATTATAAATCTGGAGTGAGTTTTTACTGAATGTAGGTGATGTGAATTTTCATTTTATTCATTTTTGTAGATGTATAATCAGTTACTCAAGACATTTCATTATAATACAGTAAAAATTGCCCAGGATTTAGAGTCAAAAGACCTGGGTTAAAATCTCTGTTTTGCTACTTTCTGACTGCGTGACTTTGAACAGTCTATTCCATCTACCCTCTCCAATAAGGCATACATCTTGCATTTGTAAACTGAAATATTTTGACTAGATTATCTTTCAGGTTTCTTCCATGTCTAAATCCCATGATCTACTATGACCATTTTGTATTAAACATTTCTGTTTGTCTGGCTACCTGGTCCATTTACTCATCCATTGAGGTTTTGCCTTCCCAGTTGACCAGGTCTGATGGGAGCTAGTTGAAAAGCCCAAGTAGTCCATTATCCTAGCTATATTATATACTTCACATCCCTTTGTAAATAAACTGCACAATAATGGAGTCTCAGTCTCCTTTGCTGGATGTTCATTTGTGTTTATCTTTCATTTACCCTGGATACATTTTTTTATGTAATGCCTAATTTTGGTATTGTCTTCCCTGTTTAGAATATGAACTTCTTGCGGCTAGGGACCATGTTTTTTTTTTTTTTTTTTTTGCTTTACTTTGTTCCTCGTCTCAATTTGGTGCCTTTCACACCAGTGGTTAATAAATGTTTGACTTGTTGAATGGATGATTTTTAAGTTTCCTCAGTCTGTTTAATATTTTAATATGCCATCTAGCTCTGAAATTCTCTGCTTTATGTTCTAATAGCTCTAACATTCTATGTTCTAAGGTTTTTCTAGCTCTAATGTTCTTCAATTATAAGGGAGTGTGTGTGTGTGTGTGTGTGTGTGTGTGTGTGTGTGTTTATGTGTGTGTTGGGGAAGGTGGAAAACTCAAATACAAGATTATGCTTGTCCTTATGATAGGGAGAGTTTAAAATTGAGCTCTCTTAGGATTAATTCACTTGCCAGTATAACATTTGAATTGTTCCTGCTGTTTTTCCATTTACTCTGCAAAAATCTTTTCCTTTCTACCCTCCTCCCTATTTTTTTCTTGAAAGTGGCCTATTTCCTGATTTTTCCTCATGTCAAGCCAATTGTAGCAAGAGTTGCCAGACCCTACTGCTCAAACACATGGCTGATACTCTGGGATCATCTTCAGATGATGAGGGCGCTAGAGGGAGGTAGATCGTGTGCAGAACTGAGCATGTGTTGCAGTTTCTCAGTCTTTGTGGTAAGATACAAAAAGGGGTGCCTGTCATCTTGACTCTTCTGAGTGCCATTCCAGCTGGACTAACATTTCAGAAACACATGTATGTTTGTACTGGAAGCCCAGGGAACATCAGCTAATCCAGAAGCTTTCTTCCATGATGAATTATTCAGGCGATGTTTTCCAAAAATGTCATTGATCAGTGTGCAGGCCCAGATATCATGTAGTACAACTTGTATGTCAGAGCCCGTGCACAGTCAATATTTTCTGGCACAAAGAATTTCCAAAAGAAAGATTTCAAGGCTTCTTTTACATTTTCTACAGGCAGTTTTTCAGGGGGACTCCACCCTTTTTGGGGAGAGACAGTACAGTGTAGTAGAAAGAGTACAGAACAGAAAAATCCAAAGACTTGGGTTCAAGACCCATTTTAGCGATTTAGTTTCATAGTATCTATAATAGGAAAGAGCTTTAGATTTCTTGAAATCCATTATTTTTCTATAGTTCTCCTATTTCCTAGATAAGTAAACTGAGCTTCAGAGAAGTGACTTTCTTAAGTCACACAAGTAAGAAGTGGAAGAGTTATGACCCAAATCCTGTCCCTCCACCTCCAGATTTAGTGACTTCCCACCACCCCTATCATGACTATAAAGATAGCTGGGTGGTACAGTGGATAGAGTGCTGAGCCTGGAGGTAGGAAGACCTAAGTTAAAATGTGGCCTCAGACCTTTCCTAAGCTGGGTGACCTTGGGTAAGTTACTTTACCCTGTTTGCCTCAGTTTCATCATCTCTAAAATGAGCTGGAAAAGGATATGGCAAGATACTCTGGCATCTTTGCCAAGAAAACCCCAAGTGGGGGTCATAGAGATTCAGATGTGAGTGAAAAATGACTGAACAAGAACAACAAATCATTATTAAAGGATGAACTTGGGTAAATCACTTCTCTAAACCTTTGTTTCCTTATTTGTGAAATAGGGAAAATATTAGCCAAGCTATTGAGGTATAATGAAGGTGCTATTTTGTAAATGACAAAATGTTCTATGGAGTCAAATGATTGTTATTTTGTCCCTGGAAACCATTTTGAAATATGTATTATCATAAAGTAATATTACATGAAAAGAAATAAGAAGTGTACTATGTGTATGTGTTTATTTAGGCAGCACAGACTGAACAGAACAGGAACCGTTGGCCAAGCTGTTATATCAAACTAATATTTCACTAAGTTTTTAGAATGTCAGCTCCTAGAGAGGGAGGATTATTCTGGTTTTTTTTTTCTTGGTATTCTCAGCACCTATTATATAGGTCCTGGCACATAGTAGGGACTCAGCAAAACCATCTTGACTGATTAATTATGTTTTGACTTCTAGTGCTTTTTTATCTGTATCACTGACAAAGCCTGTACCAGAATGGCCACCACAGTATTTTAATAAATTCAACAAATGTGAAATCACCCCCCTTTTTTTCCAGAAGACAGAGGGTAGGATTCTTAACTTGCGGTTTTATTTTGAGGAACTCCTAGTAGATAGAAACCCCTTCCACCAGACAAACCATTAACTTATCTGTGATGTGTAGTTTGGGAGAGTTGCCACTGATATCATGTGTTTTACCAATGGCCACATGTTTTGCATTCATATCACTAGTACTCAAATCCAAGGTCTTCTTGACTTCAAGGCTGACCCTCTATTTTTCATGACATGATATATCTTAATTAGATTGGCAAATTTAAATATACCATGCTGGTTGAGATGGAAAGTTTAAATATGACAAAAGTCACTGCTCTTCTAGAGCTTACTGTCTAGTCACATTTCAAGGGACCATGGAAAGAACAACTTCTTAGCTGTATCCAAAGAAACCTTTGGAGAATTTTATCCTGCCTAGACCTATTTTTTCAAAACCTCCCTAGAGACTACAATTTAAAGTTTAATATCTGAATGGGATCAAGACATTAGAATATTATTGGTCATCATCTGTGTCTACTTTGCAACTAATAGAGTTTTATTATTCTTCTTCCACTTCAGGGAGCTAGGCATCTCATTAAAATAGAATGGAGACACCATTGGATTTAGAGTCCTATGAAGTGAATTTGAATTTTAACTCTTCTCCTCATTGCTCATTTAAACCTTCACTTTCTCCAACTGTAGAATAAAGGTGTTGTTCTAGAACTCTAACTCATATCTCTCCTTAACAGTTTTCCCCTCTATAGAGGAACAAGTTGGATTAGATGACTTCTAAGATCCTTTCCAGCTCTCATGTCCATTATCCATAAGGTCTTTTCACCTTGGACCTGCTATCAGTTATGTGACATTGAAATTTTTGGGTCTCAGTCTCCACAGGGAAAATGGGCATATACTTTTTTGCTCCTGGCTTCCTTTCAGGTACACGGTGAAATATTCTATCAATGAAAGGAGCTGCATTCCCTTATTACTTCAAGGTATCATGATTGTTCTTATGATTAACGAGCCAGTGTTTTAGACATTCACATTTAATGCATTCGTACCTTCTAATAACATTCCCTCTCATGTTTAGCTGGCTGGTTTGGTGATTTATTAGGCCTAACTCACAAGCAATGTGTGTCTGGATTAAGTAAACCAGAGAAGAACTATTTATGTCTGACCCAAGGAAATTTCTTTTAAGCTGCTTATCTGAGGTGCATGCTGAGAGTCTGATGGAAAGATGGTGTCCTTAGTCCCAGTAAATCCTGGATCTGCTCTTGCCCCACTTTTAGGTAACTGCAAGTAAGTACACAAAACCTTAATGGCCATTTGTCAGATTTTGCTGACAATTTTACTCAATAAAAAATAGCACCCTCAAATTCACATTTATTTTCTCACAGTCTAAGCCTGAATAATAAAAGCAAAATAAAGTTCTTGCTCTTCATTACTTTGATGGCTACATAATCAGTTCAGTATGAATACGTCCTCCGTGGCTGCAGATGGCCGCCTCTCCATCCCTGGCCGGCCTGTGCAATGCTTGCTCCTGCCCTTGCCTGCTCCGGTCCTGCCCGAGGGTCCACCTACTGACCCAAAGGTCCCGGGTGCTTTTACAGCGTCGGGGTCGGTGATCTCTGACCCCTCGCTGTAAGGACGTGCTTGGGCTGCTTTCTTTCTGCTTGTACCTAGCATTCCCTAAATGTTTCATTCCGTTTCTTCTCAATAACCGGACGGAGAGGATGAGACACTAAATGACTAGAAATCGATTAATCAGAAAGAACCTTTTTAAAAAAGAAAAACCTAAAAAAATAATACCGATATTTCCTGATTCTTTCCATATCGCTGTAAAGAGGTTACTAATCCTGAAAAATTCCATTTTCTGTTCTCAGTTAGCTCCGAAGTGTTCTGTTTGAAGTGCTTATCAGGCTTCCTGATCTAGTCCGGAGTCTGAGCCGGCCTGAGAGCAGAGGAGCTGCGAGCTGAGCCCTCCCATGTTTCCTTCCTCTATAGAATGAGAGGGTGCGAGGGAGGCCCTGAAGGTCCCTTCTCTCTCCCCAAGCCTGGGGCTGCCCTGCAGAGCTTGGACACAGCCCTGCTGGAGAGCTGTTTTCTGCTTTTCCCCACCAGGGGGCATTGTGGCTTGATGGTCCATGCCGGAAAGCCTGTCTGCCTTCCATCCCTTTGGGTGGAAAATAGAAGGCCAGGCAGTGTTTCCATTTCCTTCCAAGAAGGAATCATATCTGGTAAAGAACAGATGCTGATCCTTTTTCCTCACTAGCAAACACTGGTGTTGTCAAATTTGCTAAACTTGGCCAGTTGAAGATTAACATGCAATATAGAATGTGTATGTGCCGTACGCTAAGATAAATAGTAAATCATATTTCTATGCTTTCTCTGAACCTCAAAGCTGAAAGACGTGTGTGTGTGTGTGTGTGTGTGTGTGTGTGTGTGTGTGTCTGTGTGCTTGTATGCATGCCCACGATGTGAGGAAATAAAATTCAAATACATTTTAGTGCCAGTCAGAAGATACTTAGAAACACATGGTGATATTTCTCTTTTACAGTGACTTTTCCTGTTAAGTTTTTATGTCTTTAAAGATACAAAACTAAAAATGCTTCATAAATGACATGAATAATAGTTATAGAGAAACAGATTGATATAAAAAATCCTGCAGACTTGGCCTATTCACCATGGTCATTCAGGAAATGCCATAGAAGAAATAATTTTTTAGAAAAGGTAAAAACGAGAAAAAATGGAAAGGGAGAATTTTTAGAGTCGTGATAGCAAAAAATCCTCCAAACTCAGTAATTCTTTTCATCTTAAACAAAAACACAGTCCTACACACTGTCTGTGAAATATGTATAAATGCCCAGTTTTTCACACAAATGTTCTTTGACATCTCTCACGCACACTACTTTACATTCCCACCCTTTCTCATTCACAGGATTACAAATAAAAACACTTAACTCTTCCTCTCACAATTGCTTTTTCTCTCTTTAGAGTGAGGGACTTGAAGTCAGGGAAAATCTGGGTGCAAAATTTGGCTTCAGCATTTATTTACCATTTGTGTGGCTGTGAGTAAGTCAACTTCCCTGAGCCTCAGTTTTTTGATCTTTACATTGGGAAAAATAAAATTGTAGTGTGTAACTTAGTAATGTTGGCATTAGCCTTATAGGAAAATATAACAGCCTCGACTGAGAAAATAAAGTATTTTGCAAATCTCCAATTGGCATATGATTTTCAATTATTGTCATTTTTATTGTTTCATATATTGTCTTTGGTACTCCTTTTGCCCAGTCTCATACACACTCTCACAAATATGGTCTGTCACGTGCACACATTCTTTCTCTAATTCACAGATGTAATTATATAATCGATTCAGACCAGCTGGCTTGTTCTGACAGAGTGGAACCCTCTAAATTAAATTCTAAGAAAATTTTCCATAAACTGTCAGAAATTCCCTTTCTTTCACAGCTCCAATTTGGGGACTTTGTTGTTATGTAGAAACATTTACCTCTTTGCAGCAAAATTTTTAGAGGGCAAGGATGATTTTCTAATAAAATAACAAGTTTTTGCAATAAAAATAATATCTTTTTGAATACCTCATTTCTTCTGAAATATCTGAAGCTCATACTTTTACATCTTGTTCTTTCTCAAATCATCTCTGGGAAACAGAGACCACAAACAAGTTACTCTCATTTATTAGATTAAAAAAAAAAGACCTAGAAAAGTTAGAAATGAAATGACTTATCTTAGCTACATAAAACAGTAGCATCAGAACCAGGGACAGAGGAATGAAGACCATGTCACTTACAGCCAAACCCTGAGTAATACATTTATGCGTCCATGACAAAGTCTGGAAATAGCATGATTTCAAAAAGGCATTACTTAAAAAATGTCCCTTATTTCTCCCCTGCTTCATGTTACATATGAGGCAGCTGCCTATCTTGATTTTCTGTAGTCCTGACGTTATACCTAGCAACTGAACATACACATGATAGGTGTTCATTAGGTGTTCTAGCTTTGTAGAGAAGTGATAATTTGGTAGCCCTGTGGCAGTGATGAAAATTAGAAAAAAATGAAAAAAAATATTATTCAGTTAAAATAATATTAAAAAACTATATATATAGGTAAACACAGTTTATGCAACATCTTTATGTAATTTATATAGTTTATATAATCATTTTTATTGTATAACTTTTTATTTTTGAGGGAGTTTGGTATTGGGGAAAGTTGCTGTGTGACTATGAGGCAACATAAACTATAAGTGAGTCCTGACTCCAGTATTCACTAACTGTTCAATCTTGGGCAAGACACTGTAGCCTCATTTCTCCTGTAAGATAAGAGTAATATTTTAATGTTCTGTCTGTTAAGTATGTTGTGAAAAAAGTGCTTTTATTAAAATTATTTTTGGTTTAGTTATTTTGTTTTTTTATTTATGCATTCATTCACATGTTTCTTTATGTATTTGTTTATTCCTTTATTATCAATTCATTCATTGGTTCATTTGTTTGTTTTACCAGATGTGATTTTTTTTTTGCATGCATAGGCAGCTCACATTGAGGAATACGAAAATTGACTCCTCCCTGTAACTTATGGTCTGTGAGAGTTGTGTGGGAATATCAGTGGTTAAATGAATTTCTCAGAACTATACCATCAGTATGTGTTAATGGTGGGATTTTAACCCAAGTTTTCTCTCTTTTTTTGTTTGTTTTGTAAAGATATTTCATTTTATTTTATTAACCAATTACATATAATAACAAATAAACAAGTTTTCCAAAGTTATAATATCCAAATTGTCTTTCTCCCTCCTCCTCTCCCCCTTGTAGCTGGTAAGCAATTTGATCTGGGTTATACATGTATTATCATGCAAAATATATTTCCATATTGTTCATTTTTATAAGAGAATAAATATATAAAACCAAAACTCCCAAATAAATTAAATTAAAATGAAAAATTTATTCTTTCATCTGCATTCTGAGTCCCACAGTTCTTTCTCTGGAGGTGGATAGCATTCATTGTCATAAGTCCTTCAGAATTGTCCCAGATTATCGTATTGCTGAGAATAACTAAGTCTATCATGGTTGTTGGTGAACATTTCTAAATCACTTTAAGGGTTCATATCAGTACTATGGGGAATCCAGCATAAGTATTTATCTCCGTTTTGCAAATGGAGAAACAGATCCAGAAAGTTTCAAGGATATGCCTAGGTTCTCATAGCTAGTAAGCACCAGATATCTTTTGGGCTGAAAGATGTCATAAAAACTAAAATATATTTTCTAAGGAAGCCATCTTCTTACTGATTAAGGTACAGTGAATTTACTGTCTCCTAGCTCTACAGAGATGTAGGCCCATCCCAGGATATTTAGTGCCTCTTGTGCTCCAGGGAACTGTGAGTATTTGGCTGAATGCAGTCAGCAAGTTCCATTGAAAATAAAGCTGCCTATGTGCAAGTTGAGAAGCTCGATGGGGAAGGAGGCCTAACAACTCCCTCAGGACTGATCCTGGCCATGTCGCTTTATCCTGATAGTGTGTGGAGCACGTTTTCTTATGGTTGGACTAAGCCCCAAGAATTTGGCCACAAAGAAATGGGGAGTTCCAATTGACTTAATTTTTCTACTTTTAAATTGACCCAGATGAACTGATTTGTATAATATTTGTAGAAAAGAAGCCTCTGCCTTTCTCTCTCTAATCATGAACAGTGCGATTCAGAGTAATAAGTAATTGTTGGCTCAGCAAACTCCTTTCTTTGGCTGATCTCCAGAGTGGAGAAGTGATCCAGAAACAAGTCATCTCTTCTGCTGTTGGCCCCTTTCTGTGTAGGGATTCCTGCACACTCTTTGTTCCTTGTCATCTCTCTGGTGCGGCCAGTTTGCTTGGGCAAAGGCTGAATGGGAAGGAGGGACAGGTTTGAGGTGGTTGAGCCATGCTGATAGTAGGAGCCATTTAAGCAACTGAAGAGGAAAGAAAACATCTTTTAGGGTATCTCTTGACCTCTTTTCTCCCCCAGGACAGTCAGGCTTTCTACTGGCCAAAGGCCCAAATGTGATCTTAGCACACTTCTTCACTTGGGCATGCTTTCTTTCTCAAAAGGGGCATCTGGTCAGCACCTTGGCTACTTTTTAACATGAGGACTAATGGGAGGAAGCATAGCATCATGGGGAAACTCAGCAGATTTGGAATTAATGATATTGTCTTTCATCCCTGTTCTCCTACTTAACACCTATGGACATTTAAATGGAAACTGAATTCCTTTGAGTCTCAGTTTTCTCATCTTTGAAATGAGGCAGTTATACTAGTGTTAGGGTTCTTGATCCAGGATCTACAAATTTGATTTTTAATAAAGAAAATTTGATAGTTAAGTATTGTCAGAGACATGAGTTTGAATTCTGATTTTTTTCTTTTCTAACTGAGCAATCTTGAGGTCTCCATCTATAAAAGAATACTTAAATTAGGTGATCTTTAAGTTTCCTTCCAACTCTATAATTATGTGTATTTAAATAGAATCATTATACTGAAAATCTGAATTCAAACTTCTGCTTTCCTGGAATATGACTTAGGCAAGTCTCACTACCTGTCTTTGAGCCTTTATTTCCTCATCAGTAAAAATCAAGGGATTACACTAACTGACCTTCTCTAAGATCCTTTCCGAATCTAAATCCTATGATTTTCTGTCTCAAGAACTATAGACATTTATTTTGGATGACACTGGGTCACCCTAGCCAAAGAAAAGAAAAGGGTCTTGAAAAAATATTTTATGAACCTGAAGAGATAACATACTGCCATCTAGTCCATCTTCTCCATAAAAAATTGCCCGTTTTTCATGTTTAGAAAACATGTACATGCATTTAACTCTACATTAGGTATTTTATCTCAAGAGAGAAAACTACAACATCCGTGTAACCTCCTCCCCAACACAAACACATGCACCTGCTAATGCCTTCCCCCTGCTCAAATGTGCCCTCCCAACTCAGAATCTCTTTAGGGTAGTTCTTATATAAGCCTGTATTACTTTTCTGGGTACCTGTGTTTAACAGTTGGGGACAAACTTGAATAATAATGTTTAAGCACACACAAACAGAAGCACACACACACACATGCATACCCTACCTCCTGTACTGAAGGCTGCTGATGTGGCTTTCTGCTGCCCGAGGGAGATGAGCTACCTCTAGTACAGTTCCCAGGATTCAACCTTGCTTAATAAGGCATAGAATCGCCTTACAATTTTTACCTTTTTGGACTGAAGTAAACAATAGTGAGTCTCAGGGCCAGGAGCTAATTGTCCCCAAACCCTGAACACACCGGCATGGCCTGGATATCCTGTCGTGTACATTTGTTCAGCTATCCGGGTATCAGACCCAGAACAGTCCTTAGAAATTACCCAGATAAAGCCCTGCTTTTGACAAAGGAAAAAACTGAGTCCTTGAGCCGGGGCAGGAGGGGGCTTGCTTTCCTACTGAGTTTATATTAAATTAACAGCCATCATGAGAACCCAGGTTCTCAGAGCCCCCCATCCAGTAGTGCTCCCCTCAGCCACAGCTGCCTTGTCATTCATGCCCACAATCCTTGTTCATGCTGCACCTTTCCCTCTGTCTTTCTGTCGCTTTTTGTCTTTGTCTCTCTCTGTTTCTCTGTCTTTCTTTTTCTCTTTCTCTCTATTTCCCTGTCTTTATTTCTTTCTGCCTGTCTATCTGTCTGTCTCTCAACTTGTCGTGGATTTCATCAGGACTAGTCACTTAGTATTTATGTCTCCTGTAACTGGAAACCAGTGATAAGCTTGTAAGAAAATGAAGAAAAGACAAACTTGTTTTGGAACGTGTGTATGGTTGGGGAGGAGGACCTTACTGCATTCTGAAAATGAGTCATTATCTCTGAACACATTTTAACCTTTTCTACCAAAATGTCCTCCTCGGGGCATCCATCCTCACCCCAGCACTGTGGGAAATAGAGTGGGAAGTGAGCCTAGTTCTTTCTTTTGTTTTATTACCCAGGAATTCCCCCACCCCCACAGAACTGGACATTTAAATGCCTTTTCCACATCCCTCCTCCCTCCTCCCTCCCTCCCCAACAGTTATCAGCATCCGTTAGTCATTTGTGCAGTAAGAGGACCTGAGCTCTCTCTGTGACCATGGACAAGCTAGTCTTCCTCTCCAGAATGAGGGCTTGGTAGAGATGCTCTCAGGTTCATTTCCTCTCTTAATCCTAGGGACTCATGAACCCTATACTGTATATCCCTCCCCAGGCCACTAACAGAGGGGATTGCATCCGCGCTTAACTGTGTCTCTCTGTGTGCATGTATGTTTGGGCATGCATCTCTAAGGAGCACATGTAGCCACTTCCACTGACAGTTCTTTCCCCACATTGACACATGCTCACTTCCATCACAACTTCTGGATGGGAGATTTTGAAAAATTGACTTCCTTCTCCATGAGCCTGAGCAGGTGTAAATGCAGATTTCCCCTCCGTGTTTATATCTATAAAGAACCAGATTTTCTCTTGGAAATCATATTGTGCCCTCGTAAATACTGAAGAAGTATTGCTCCTCAAAAAGTTATATGGAATTCCTTAACAGAAAAGGAATGACAAGAAATAAGAAAAGTCAGTCGATAATCCTCTCTTCCCATACTCCCCACCCTATCGTTCCCATATATCAGATCAGTACCCGTTTTTGCCCAAATTAATTCCAGCCTTTCAGTGATATTTCCAGGAAATTTTTGGCTGTAGGAAAACTCCCTCTTCATGAGATCTAGAGCTGGAAGTGACCTTGGATTTTATCTTGCTGAAAACAGGACGCTGAGTTTGAAAGTGGTGAGTGACTTTCCCAAGGTCACATAGGTAGTCAGTAGCAGAGGTGGGTTTTACATTTCCTCAGAATCCAATTCTATACCTCTTTTCTATTAATCCACTGTCCTCAGCACTGTGCTCCACTCCTAAGGAATGATCCCCTGATGATTTGTTTTCTTTTGTTCTGTCTCTGATGGTGGGGCAACCATATTTACAAATGATGTAGAAGAGAAACACTCAACTGAACCAAAGCAAACTAGAAAATACTTTTGTGAAGTATTGAGAACACTTTGGAGATTTTGGGACAGTCCTAATTAAAAAGTCATCTTTCCTTGTATGAACCACCATTTTTATGTTCCAAACCCATTATACGAGATCTACCCAGACCATCTGAAACAGGGCGATTATAGTACCTCAGCTGCTTACAGATCCTGGTGTATTTCTTGTTATTCCAGTTGAGTCCTGCATTCAGACAGAGGTTGCCAATAAAGTTTATTGTAGAAACCAAGTGTCAATATCTGTAGTACCCCCCGCCTAGGGTGCTTGTAATTAAAATGCCACAGATAGTCTGGAAGAGGCATGAAAATTTGATGGCAAATTGATTTCAGGTTCATCTTGAAATTTGTCCTCAGCTGGACTCGATACTTCTGGCAGACATGGGATGGCTTTTGTCAAAAGGGTTTGCAGGGATGAGACAGAGATGCCTTGATCTGAATATTAAATACAACAACACACTGCTTATGACAAATTATCCATTTAGGACTAAAACAATCCTATTCTTTCCCCCTTTTTCTTTCTCCTCCAGTGAATATTTGAGGTAGGATAACCTTAATCTGCTTTATATCTGAACAGAAGTTATACAAAACTGGCATTGAATATGAAAGACAAATTTTACAAATATTGGCTTCAAATTTTCACATACGCTAACCAAAAATCTAAACTTAGAAATGCTATCTCAAATTCATGAAGCCAAAGAAATAATAATTATGTTAATCGATTTAGCAAAGCCTTAGTGCATATTGCTAAAAAAAAGAGCACACTTCTTTCTGCAAAAAAAGAACATTTTAATTTAAACATGTTATGTAGTGACAAATCTTGTCACCTATGTAAACAACAATTCTTATAAACTCTTATATCTTTATCAAATACCTTAAAGTCATTTATCTCATTGTAGCTCATGCATGATGATAATTAGGATATTTTTTTCTGGATTGGATAAGACAATTTTTATTGCAAAAATGTTTGATCTTGGATGTTGGCATTTTTTAGAAAAATGTATTATAGTTCAATTGCTTCCCCATGTGAAAAAGAATAAGAAGAAATTTTTATGTTGTGCAATTATTTCCTACAGAATTTTAAATTGGTAATTTAGTATATCATGTATAGGTCAATTATTATTTTTAAAATGTAATGATGTTATTCACTGAACAGATAATAACTGAATACATACAGTGGTGTGACAACAGGTCCTGAAGGAAGCCTGGCATAGTTGAAAGAGTCTTGTACCTAGGAGTCTGCAGACCAGAGTTTTAATCCTGGGTTGTCATTTCTTCACTTTATGGCTATGGTGGTCACTCAGCCTTTCTCAGCACCAATTTCCTTATTTGTAAAATGGGGATAATAATACTGATATTACTCATCCTGCAGGGTGATTGTGAGGAAAGCACTTGAGAGACCTTAAAATGCAATTAAATTCTGACCTTTTATTAGTTTATGTACTGAAGTTAGTGAGGAAAGCACCTATATATTCTGAAGAGAACTTTGACACCTAAATCACATGCTATTATGTAATGAATAAATTATTATTACCTTTATACAAAGATAATCAAATAGTGTTAAAGGTAGGCTTTAAAATAAGTGAGATGCATTGCTGCACCAAAAAAAAAAAAAAAGAAATTTGCACCTCCCTCTTTCTTTCTGGGCCTTATGAACCATCTGGGAGAGCACGCCTAAAATAAAAACTTATCGAGATATTGTGCAGGCTTAATTCTCAGACAATAGACATGAATCAAGCCAAACATGTACCAAGGCAAACATGGCATTCTGAGATTATGTGAAATCATGCACTGTGGATGGGAAAGATTTTTCTTCTTTATATTTAAGAAATGTTGATGCTAAATTTTATTGGTAGCTCTTATACTACAATAATAAAAGTTTAAGTAGAATAGTAAATGTAATGATGGAAGCTCTTAATTGGATGTAGTTTGTTTCATTTCTTGACAACTTTCTTCTATGTCTTGCCAGTGCATTTTTCATGTAGAATGTGTGTGTATGTGTGTATGTGTTCTTGTTATCTGTGCCAGGGTCTTATGCCATTAGTAGACTCCGAACCCAACATTTAAACTTGGTTTTTTCCTCAACATGAAGTCTAGGTCACTGCACATAATAAACATTTAATAAATGTTTGTTCATGAATCCTCTCAATTATCTTGAAATGAAAGAAGAGTGTAATGTAGAACTAGCCATATCAGATTTATTTTAATTAGATTTAAATGATTGAGTATCTTTCAGTGTTTAGATAAATCTCAGTGCTATTTTTATTAATTTAAGGCAATTGTGGATTGGAGTTAATTTATAATGAAAAAATGAATAATATTTGGTTCATAAATTCAGAGATTAGCAAGGACCTCAGGGATCATTTAGTCCTATGGTCTCTTTTTACAGAGAAAGGAACTGAAGCCCATAGAGGTTAAGTAACTTCTTCAGTGTCATATCACTCAGAATCAGATCTAATATTCAACCACAAGCCACCTAAGTCTAAATTTTATATTCTATGGAGTTAAATATTGAGCAACCTGGAATCAGATAAAGTGCAAACTCACTGGCACTGATCCGAAATTTCATTGAAAAAATAAGTTTAAGGTGAATCCTTTTTGAACCTATTGAAGGAGAATTAATTACCAACTAGCCCACAGGATCTTGTAAAATGACAATTTAATCATTGCATATATCCCAATAAGAAGAAGCAAGGAAGGAAGAAAATAAGTATTTAATTAAGCCTCTACTAAGTACTTTACAACTATTATCTCATTTGATCATCCCAACATCCTTGGGAGTTTGGCACTATTATTGTCTCCATTTTGCAGTTGAAAAAACTGAGGCATACTCTTTAGCTGCTCTCACAGCTAGGAAGTGTCTGAGGCCATATTTGAACTCAAGTCTTTCTCATTTCAGGCCCACATCTCTATCCAATGTGTCACCTAGTTGCTTCTAGCTGATTCCAATAAAGTGATACTGTATAACTCATGTCCTGGGAGAGAAAAACCCATGGTTTAGTGGACCTTGGGAAATTTTTCTTTAACATACAAAGACCCTTTGGCTTTCTTTACCCTCCATCAGTGAAAGTCTACATTACAAAGATTAAATACAAGACAAATATTTTTCAACATATGATATATTACAAAGGCTTCACCAGTGTTGTTAAGAGAATATCTCAAAACCGGTCTTATTTACATCCCTGCAAAAAAGCCTTTTGAGGCCTCAGAATAACAATATTGTCTTCACTTATTCGGAATAAAGGAGGAGGCTCCATCTGAAATCATGAAAAAAGAACACTATAGAATGTTTCCAAAGACATGTACAAAAGCTTTGAGATAGGAGGAGCCTTCATACAATTAGAGTCCTCCATTGAGTAGATGATACCAGGAAGGACCAGGTGGAGAAATAATTTGCCTATGATTATGTAAAATTAGAAGCAGAGACTGTATAGTTTTTGGACTCAGGTGTCTCACATATGAGTACATTCTCTTTCTACCCCAGATGGTCTCTGAACTACACTTGATTTACTAATGCTCTACTCTTTTAATCATTAGTTAATTATTTGTAATTAGCACATTAGTTACATGGAAACACTGCTGTGAAGTGGTTCCAAAAGTGCTTGAAACTAGTTGGTTTGTTTATATTCCTTCTTTTTAAAGTGCATTAAACAAATCCTCCTTTTCTTCCTATCACTAGCATGGCCGTAGTATGACTCATAATTTGCTTGATAAATATCCTTTCAAAGAAGATAACATGTATATACTTATGTGTGTGCACATGTGTATATGTTAACATACCTTATAAGGTTTGATTTATGTGGAGAGATAAATTTCTTATCAACAACATTAGATCTTGTAACAACAATGTAGATTAGATGATGTAAATGGAGAGAGTAGATCTCATAGGAGTAGTTGCTGAATGATGGTGAATGGAAATGGGAAGGAGGGTGCAACAAAGAATAAGGAATATATTGGACTCCACCTCCTGACCCAATGTTCTGGGAAAGAAGTTACATGCCAGTGGTGGGGGAGGAAGATATCTTGGGCTGTGGTGCCACCTGGAGAAATCTAGGTTTTCATCAGTGTGGTAAAATGACAAATATTTGAGAAGAGATTTTTGGTGAAGGAGAATTTTTCAGGTTCACAGAGTAGGTCATAGAAGTAAAAGGTGGACATTGGAAGAAAGGCATCAGACAAGGTTAGGGTTGAGATAAGTGAAGATGAAATTATGAGGAAAGATAGAACAAGGGAGTTCTCACCCCGAGTTTAATGCTGATAATGGGGTTTAGCTGAAGAACATAGGCCACTCTTGAAATATTTTTGTGCATTGCAGCCTTGCTGCATATCTTTATTCTTTATGGATTCTATGAATTCTGTGACTATTAAAGTAATTTTGGATAATAGATCACAAAATCTGAAGAGGCAGATTATCCAAGCCAACCTGTTTCTGAGTAAGAATTTTCATCTTAGTTTGAAGTCATTCAAATATCATGCTAATTCAGCCTTCTTGAAAACCTGTCACAAAAGGAAACTCACTATTCCCAAGTAGTCCATTCTACATTTAGGCAACTTTAATTATTGGTCCCCTTTTTCCCCCCTCTCAGACAGCTTGGTCTGAGATCTGATTCTTTGGAACTTGTATTCTCTTTCTTCTTTCCTATAGGTCTAAGCAGAAAAGGTCCAATTCTTCTTTTCACAATAACCTTTGAAATATTTAAAGAAAACTATCAGGTTCTCTATAAATCTCATCTCTAGACTAAAGATCTCTATTTCCTTTAACTGAAGCCTGATTTCTTGTCCTTTCATCACCCTGATTGCTATTATAGCATGTAGTAAAATTTAATTAAAGTTCACCAAGCATTTATTAACTGCCTACTTTGTGTAAGATACTAATGTTATTGTCTTTGTTCTGAACATTTTTTTGTTTATGTCGTTGAACACAACAGTAGCATTTTGTGTGTGTGTGTGTGTGTGTGTGTGTGTGTGTGTGTGTGTGAGTGTGTGTGTGTGTGTATACGTACACAAAATATATTGATGTTCTAATATGGAACTTGCTATTCACTAAAACTAGAAAATTTTCACATAATCTGTTGTCTAGTCATCTTATACAATATGGAATGAGTTTAACATTATTTTTGAGATGCTATAGTTTCTTTAATGCATTGCTCACTACCCCATTGTATAGACACACTGATTAATTATATTAGTATTGCACAATTGGACCATTTTCTTTTCTTTCTTTTTAAGTATTTGATGGGTAAAGCAGAAGATCTAAAGATGTTTTAATGGTATGGTATTTGTGGAATAGAAGAATGGAAGGAGGTGTCAGTCTCTATCATGAGGTTGATTGAAAAGCAAGTAGCTATTTTGATCAAGTGTAACTGCATTCAAGAGAAACTAACTCTTGGTGGCAAACATGGAGTCCTCTAGAAGTAGTATTTGAGCATAGCTAATGTGGTCTAAACCTAGCTTATTTTAGAAAATAAACTAATAATTGACTTTACCCTTTTTTCAGGAATTTTTATTCGTTATCTGAATTGACTATGGCAATAATAAGTTTTTTTCTCTTGATTGAGATCATTCTTATAGAGTTTCTGCATGAATTCTATACATGGTGAGGTCACTCTTGACCCTGAACATCCTTACTTGAGTAGTCCACTAATGACTTTGAGAAAAAAATATGAGTTCTTGTGCTCAAATTCTTTAACCATTAAAGTGCAAACCAGTTGGGGGAAGAGGGGTAAATGAAATGGGAGGAACTCCAACCCTCTCTTCTAGCACCTGACTCTCCACCTGCCATTACTTCATTTCTTGCTCAGTCTTCTTTGTCAGCATGTTGGTTGGCTTTCAGGCAAAGACTCCTTGGCCTCCTGAAAGTCAGCAAAATTATTTATGAAAAAAAAAAAAAAACAATTTGAGTCTGTTTCCATTCTGGTGAATCCTCTGTGGTAGGTAGGATATGTGCTTTTGTTTCTGCATTCTATTTTTCTAAAACTTTTCTTTTATTGTTTGACATTTTGAAACATTTTATAAATTTGTGATATAGCATTAAAACTACTTCCAAAGTTTTGTACTTATATAGGATCGAAGAGAATTTGAGCTTCCAATCTAATTTCCTTATTATGCAGATGGGGAAAGTAAAGCAAGACAGGATAAATTACTTTCTCAAGGTCACTTTGCCAGGGATAGAGCTTGGACTTGAACTCAGGCCTTCTGACACCATTTCCAGTACTCTTTACTACCTTATGCTGATCCATATTTTGCAGAGGAGAAAATGAAGCTTAGAAAACCAAAATGACAGAACAAGGACTTTATTCCTAGAATTTTCTGGGCAAATCCATAGCATTAATGTATGTACACATGTCTAACAGACTCTCCTCTTTAAATCCTCTTTAACATGTAATATCTCCATCTCATTCAGCCTTTCTTGTTCATACTGTGCTAGCAGAATATCCTATTGGGCAGTCAAAAGCCCAGGTGGGAGACCATATACTCATTTTAATAATTCAAAAAGCTGTGTATCGGCAGCTGGGTAGCTCAGTGGATTGAGAGCCAGACCTAGAGACGGGAGGTCCTAGGTTCAAAGCTGGCCTCAGACACTTCCCAGCAGTGTGACCCTGGGCAAGTCACTTGACCCCCATTGCCCACCCTTACCACTCTTCTGCCTTGGAGCCAATACAAAGTATTGACTCCAAGATGGAAGGTAAGGGTTTAAAAAAAAAAATTTGTGTATCCTTCATTGTGGGTGCTCCCACCAGGTATGGAGATTATCAATCCCTTCACGCTATCTCAAGTAGACAGTATTTTATAGTTTTCAATTGTGCACATTATTTTTTTCCATTATAGCATATAACATCCAGAATTTAGTATTTAGATTTGATGGGGGAATTTAGGGAGAGTGGAATTTCTCAAGAGAGAAGCAAGTAAGAAAAATTATTTTTATCAGAGATTATTTAATATTCAGTATTTTAATTAAGATTCAGTTATCTTCATTGTGGAAGGTGTGTTTCTGTTCATAGAAAGACTGTAGCAAAAAAAAGTTTGGAAGAAAAATAGTTTCTGGTTATCTGGCTTCTAAATGACACTAAAAAAGGTGACAACTTATGTGAGAAATAACTATACAATAGTTAAAATGCGTAGTGAACTATTGTGAAAAATAAGACAAATATAAAAATGTTATATAAGTTCTAAAGAAAGATAATTTCTGATCCTTTAGAATCAAGGAAGAATATGTGGCAAAGGAAATAATTGAGCTGTGTCTAAAAAGAGTAGTTAGGATCTCCAAAGGCAACAATGATAAGACCACGTTCATCTTCAACTTGATCAAAGTGGGAAATTGTTGGATTTGTTAAAAGGGCAGAAAGTAGTCTAAGTGGGCTAGAGTACATGTGACATAACCTCTCCACCTCCATAAAACATGATTAATTGATAAAGGTTCTTCCTGCCTGTGTGATTTCGTTACATATGGAGGGTTTGAGAGTCTTGATGAACAATCTCTTCATTAACTGTTCACCAATCAGAGATGATTGGGGTGTGGTATTAGGAAATAATATGAGAAAGTTGAAAAGGGAAGGAAGTAACAGACTTACAAATAGGTAAAATGGACAGCCACCTATGTGGTATGACTTCAGGGGCATTGGAAAGTCCTTCTACCTTTGAAGTCAAAGAATATGTTTCCCCCAAGTTATAGAATTTCAGAGTTGGAAGGGACTCGAGGTCATTTTGTCTAACTTGTATCCAGAAGGTATCTCCATTGAACATTCAGCCTCTACTTGAAAAGTGCTTGATGGTGCAAGTGGATAGAGTCCTGGGTTTGGAGTCAGGAAGACTCATTTTCCTTAGTTCATGTCTGACCTCTGATATTGACTAGCTGTGTGACTCTGGAAAAGTCACTTAACCTTGTTTTCTCCAGTTCCTCATCTGTAAAATGAGCTGGAGAAAGGAAATGGCAAACCACTCCAGTATTTTTGGCAAGAAACCCCCAAATAGGGTCACAAAGAGTCTGCTGTTACTGAAACAATTCAATGACAACAACAACAACAACAACAACAAGGAAAGGGAACCTTCAAAAATATCTCTCTTACTTCTTTTCTAATGACTGAAATTCTTACCATCAGAATTGTGTTACAGCTTATTACAAAGTGCTCTGCTCTTTGTTAAAATTAAAACACTTCTATGAGAACTATATCCTCAACTTAGAACAATGTCCTGCATTAAAAATAATATTGCTAATGGTAAAAAAAATAAAGAAAATTAGGGTTCAGCTCTTAGCTCTGCTGTTCAGTAATTGAAGGTTAAGTCAATTCACTTATCCTCTAAACTTTGAGTTCCTTTTCTGTTTAATAAAAAAGGCTAGCTTAGAAGATGATCTTTTAAACTTTCCTTCTAACTCTCAATCCAATGATCCTTTGATTTTAACTCAAGTAACCACAAAGTATGCTGTCCATGAAACCTTAGCTATAGCTTGAATATATGTGAACAAGAAACACTTTTTAAAAATCTTATGCAATATTATCCATAGCCTTCTCTTTCAAAGGCACATTTGGCATTCCCTGTCCCCAACTCTTACAAATATGTTTTTTTCTTTTTTCCCTTCGTAGTTTAATACTAATTAATTCAGATGATATGTCTTGCATATTATCTCTTCACTCTGTCTCCAATGACATTTTTCTCTGGGAATCTCTATCCTTATTCCAAAGCTATTACATGACTTGCAGATGTCTTTTAGACTCTATGTTTTACCATTAAAAGACATCTACACTGGGAAATCACTCTGTTCCTGTTTTTTATTAATATTTGATCAGCCACAAGAGGAAATGGTTTAGCAACAGTAATAAGTAATTGAGCAGATGAGATGCCCCTGCTAACTCTGGTTTTAAAGACATATATATATATATATATATATATATATATATATATACATATACACACACACACACACAAATCTATCTTATTATATCTATATCTATCTATAGTTTAAAAGTGAATAGTATTGATAAGTGCAAGATGATTGTAAAAAATTTGAATTCAGTAAAAAGTTATCAAATATAGGGAAAATATAAGACTAGTGTTAAAAGAAACTAAACAATGAAAATCTTTTTTCAAAAAAATAAAAATTTCTCATACAATACTAGAACTGGAAAGGAACTTAGAATATTAGAACTATAAGGATCTTAGAACACTGAATGTCAGAGCTTAAAGAACTCTTAGAACATACAACATAAGATATTGGAATTAGAAACTATCTTTCACATTTTTTTAATTGAACACTTATTTCATAAATGGGAAAGCTGAGGATTNTATATATGTATATATATATATACACACACACACACACACAAATCTATCTTATTATATCTATATCTATCTATAGTTTAAAAGTGAATAGTATTGATAAGTGCAAGATGATTGTAAAAAATTTGAATTCAGTAAAAAGTTATCAAATATAGGGAAAATATAAGACTAGTGTTAAAAGAAACTAAACAGTGAAAATCTTTTTTCAAAAAAATAAAAATTTCTCATACAATACTAGAACTGGAAAGGAACTTAGAATATTAGAACTATAAGGATCTTAGAACACTGAATGTCAGAGCTTAAAGAACTCTTAGAACATACAACATAAGATATTGGAATTAGAAACTATCTTTCACATTTTTTTTAATTGAACACTTATTTCATAAATGGGAAAGCTGAGGATTAAAGGAACTAAGGAACTTGCTTATAGTCATTCAAATAAGTAAAGGCACCTGTGTCTAGAAACAAGGTGACTTTTTCTCTGAAGCCAGTATTATTAATATGATACTATGCTGCTTCCTCCCAAATAATTTTACTAATACCAACACTATTAAAAGCATAATATAATTATCATTTCTATTTACACATATAGCAGCTACCTAGTTATAAATGAATTGTTTAAACTATTTTTTTTCTCAGAGTGTCTGGTTTTCATTGAAAATCCTAAACTATATAGTGAAAGACTTTAACGTACAGTAAATACTGAAAATGTTGTTGACTGTGCTCTGTCTAAAGTCTAAATGCTTTTATGAGAGGGGAAATAGCATAGCCATTGGTAATAATATTGTCCGGTAATTACCATGTCATAAGTGTTTTTGGAGATAAGGGTCATAGGTTTACTAGCAACTCTCCTTGGACTTGTGAATCTTATATCATTTGATAAGTTATGTTCAGATGGCGGGCTTTTAATTCATACTTGATTGTTGGTTAGAATGATGATAATATTAACTTTTATTTACTTAGATCTTTAATGTTTACAATGTATTTTCATTAAAATTCTCTTTGCAAGTATTTTTATTCCCATTATCCAGATAAGAAACTGAGGCTATGAGAGGGTGAAGTGAGTTATCTAAGATCACATGACTATTAAGTTTAAGGGCAGTCATTTGAACCCAGATTTTCTGATTCCAAGTTTAGGACCTTTTCCTTGACATTTTCTCTAGGCTTTTGAGTCTGGACATCAGTGCTAAACTCAGTCAAGAAATTAAATCTAAGATGTGAATAGAGGAAGAAGAAGCAGCTGTATAGTTAGGCAAAGAAAGTTCCAGAAACTCATTTACTCATGAACTACTTGAACTATTTACCCAGCATCAAAAAATGACTGTTAATCAGCATCACAGTTGTTAAATAGTACTCATATGCATAGATGACTTTATTTTTATTTCCAGTATTTGAAATTCTAAGATCAATGACTTTTAGAAACAAAAGATTGCAGTGTAATAAATTCTACTTAGTTACATAGATAGTTACAATTTCCTTGGAAAATATCAAGGGAATTTAACCACATAATAATAGTAAATATGAAGAATAGTATTTCAATATATAATTTTGACCTTTTTCTTCCCTTAGATTCTCTAGCCAAAGTTGACTTTTCAAAATAAAACTTTAATATCAGTAAATAAATTACAGCTGTCAAAAATGTTAAGAAGTCTCAGAGCCTAGGAAGTATTGCTTGAGGAAAATAACACTCTACTTAATCTGAAAGAAGAGCATATTGAATGTGAACTTTACAATCAAAAACTTTATGATCAAAATTATGCAACAATTAACAAGGCCAGTTTAGGTGATAATTAGTTGCTACTCACTAGAAAAATTGGATGACCAAGACATTGTAGAAGAGAACTGTTATTTAAGTGTTGGATGAGGTGCCTCCTGAAAACCCTACTAATTCTGAGATTCTGTGAGTTTGCAATTGAATATTAACTCACAAACTCGCAAATAACTCACATTTCCAAAACAAATTATGCTAAAATTTCCAGTTCCTTCTGCATCTAATGTTCATGAATTAAGCTGAAATGGGGTTGGCCATATTGGTTTTTTTTTTGGCTGTCAATCTATAAAGTTGTCAACTAGCACCTTACTTTATCACTTTGTTAATGAGCCAATTCAGAAAGTATCTGACTTAGTCCTTGTTGTCAGTTAGATTATATTCGATGTTCTTATATATGCACAGATAAGTATGACAAGGTAGGGTGTAGTTATGATATAGGTCTACAATTTAGACAAAGTACAGATGGAAGATTAGAATAGCAGGAGAATAATTTCTTTGAGGAATATCAAGGAAATTTTCATAGATGAGACATCTGAACTGACATTAAGGAAGGATTCATTACAAAAATAATAAGGTAGTAGCAAAATGAGTGGAGGAAAAGAAGCAGATATGAAAAATGTCATGGACTTGATCATGGATTAGATTAGGAAGTATTTGGAGAATGTGGGTACTTGAAGACTAGAAAGATAGGAATGTTAGTCAATAGCAATATTGAAAATGGGATAAGTGAGAGGTGGTGCAAGAAAAATGATAAAGTGGATTTAAGAAACATTGAATTGAGATGATGGTGAAACATTTATCTGGGTAAATCAAGCAATTATACTTTAATTTAAGAGAAGGACTAGACCTAGTCATAGAAATTTGTTAGTCATGAAAGTAGAGATTATAATTGACCCCAAGAATAATCATTTATGGTTCATATGGACGTAATGAATTTGATCCAGCTTCTTATTTTGAATGTAGTATTCTTTTTTAGATATGTTACTTGAATATAGAAAATGATTTAATTTTATTTTCTTATCCATTTGGTCATTTTATTTTTTGTTGGTTTATTTAATCTCTTCACATTTAAAGTTATAATCATTAGGCTTTCTTCCATTTATATCCTTTGCATTGATCTTACCTCTTTCCCTTTGTTAGCACCATGTCCCTGTGATTTAATTTGTTTGGAATACTTTGCTGTTTGTCTCCTCCCACAGACTCATTTCCCACTCTTGTTTACCTTATCATAAGTATCTTTTTCCAGTTTGCCAAAGCATTAATCTCCTTTTTATCTGCCCCAAGTAAAACAACTATGATTATCTAAAACTGGATTTGAACTCAGGTCTTCCTCACTGCAGGCCCATTGTTTTATACAGTGTGTTAACTGTCTTAGACTAGTTCCTTCTCTCCTTTGATATCTTGTGACTGAAGAATAATCTTGAACTATTTAAATTATTTTCTTCATATTAAAAATGCTTTGTCCTGATTATTCTTAAATGTCTTATTCATTATTGAAACTGAAATTTAATCACTTCATTAGTATGTCTTTATGCATAAGCTTTTGTGTTCATGTGTATGTTTCCAGGCAACAATTTATTGGTTATGTCAAACAGTTTTCTCTTGTTATTTTTCTTTTATATTTGTTTTTCCCATGCTTAATCCAGCATTTAGCTCACTGAAGTATGTGTCGTGTGTACATATACATAGTTACAAGTGTGTGTACATTCATAGGAATCCATAGGTTGTACCAATCACTGCTTTTTTTGTTTTTATTCCAAAGTTCAGGATGCTTTAGAGTGGAGGTAATAGTCTTTCCTGAATTATGGTGTTCATATTTTTCTACTTGTCCTGTCATCCTGGGAGAACTATAATCCTTATGTTGTCTCTGTATATATTGTCCTTTAAGAGAATTGCTTTGGCTTTATTGTTGCCTTTTGCTTCCATTTTGCATTATTAATTCTAGATTCTGACCTAAATTAATTCCTAATTTCTTCGTATGAAAATTGTTTTAAAATTTTTCTCATTTAAACCATTCAAGAATTTATTACTACTGTTCTGTGGTCTCTGAAATATATATATATATGAGATTTCCTTTTCTATCAAATGATTTTGGTTCATTATCTAATTATGGTTTAGCCTACCATTATGAGATTTACCATTTTTAACCATTCTTCTGTCTCATTTTTATTATTCTTTGTTGGTTCATCTATTTGCAAGCTAAGTTTTTATTCGAGCCTTCTACCTTGAACTTCAAGTCTTTCAATCATTGTCTTGTATTTCAAGTCATTGTTCTTGTCTCTCTTCTCAGTCTGACTCCTATCACTAGGACTGACTACATAGTTCCTTGAAACTTATTGTGATGTTAAGCATCCGTGCTCCTGTCCTGCATAGACTCAGGTTGAGGACTTGCTCCAGGTATACTATTCCCTTCTCATTCATAATCCCATTTTAGAATTCTCGAACATGGTATAGTATAGAGACAAAAGTCGAAAGTGTCTTTAGGTAGGTAATTCAATTGTAGACATGCATGCTTTTTGCTAAACCTGTTAAAATTCTTTGGGCTTATCCTCACTTTCTGCTTCCCTCCTACATCAATTCTCATTTCTTACTAGGTATTATTAGTATATGCTTCTTCCTTTGAATTGAGGGGCAGCACAAACTGAGGTGCTGAGTGAAGAGGAAGAGTGGGCAAACATATTTGCAATGATTGTCAAAGCCTTGAGTTATACAAACTCATTTATTCCATTGGAGTGGGATGAAGAGTTGGATTGGTAAGTGGAAGTTCTAAATATTCAAGTGACCCAATGTTATTTAATGAGATACTTAGCTAGTAAGATGTGTCTGTCCTCTTACCTTGTGGAGTCACTTTCAGTTACTTTTTATCTAGTGCATGATTCCTTTTATTTTTTTTAAGGTTTCATGGTTGGTGAGGATTGTAGAAAGCAACTATTCTACCATCTTCCTAAATACAATTTATTAAATAATTTTTCTTTCAAATTGTTCTCAGAACAAATAATTTAAAAAGCTGGGTTGGCTGTTAGTCATTGGTGACCTCTTTAAAATAGTTTGTTTTCCCCTCTTGTACTATATGTAGACAGTAAACAAGAAAGAGAGGGAAAGAAAAGATGTGAAAGGTGAATGATTTCTCTAATCTGATTTTTAGCATAGTTAACTCACACAGCTCTCTATGCTGTGGTTAAGGTAATTTTTAGGATTAGAGACTGTGGTTAAGTTAATTACCAGGATTAGCTAGAAAGCAGTGTGGCATGATGGAAAGAACAATGTCCTGTAATGGAATTGGATTTAGAAGCTTGAGCTTCAAATTTCAGTCCTAACATTACTAGCCCTATGACCATGAGTGAGTTACTTAAAATTTGAGTGAGCGGTATGGTGAGATCTATGCATTAGTAAGATTTTGTCTTTGCTTGAAGGGTAGCTAGGAGAGTTCCGAGGCTGAAATCAGAAAGATCATTTAGGAACATACTGCAATTATCTAGGTGAATAAGCGATGAGGGCCAGAACTAATTATGGCTATTGTGATGAATAGAAAAGTATGATGAATGCAAAAAACAAAAAAAGTTGAGAAATAGAAATGTCTAGATTGGGTTAGGAATGCATATAGGCAGAGGGGCATAGGCTGAGGATTGGTGAAAATGGTGAGGTGATTAGAGAATTTTCTAGAAAGCCTTGATTTCCTTTTCCTGATTTTGGTTAAAATCTTCTGTGATGCTCAAATTTCCAAGACACCTCCTTTTATATCTCTTTTGGTTGTCTTTACTTTAGCATAGAACTGGTAGTCACTAAAAGGTCTCCATTCATGGTACCTTTTATCTTCCCCTTCCTTTTTACCTGAGCAGCAGTGGAAAGAAAAGCTTTAAGAAGCAGTAGTAATGGGTTGATGCTAAAGAAAGAATAGGTGATTAAGGGTGACTATTGATTCGGAAATGCCAGCCCAGAAGTAAAATATGAAACACTTAATTAGCAGTCTTGCATAAACTGCTCCATGTTCCAACAAAGACTAAATATTGGCCTCCTGCTTGACTTCGCTAGTTATAAGTGAATTGCTGCATTACATTGTTTATTCTGTAATATTAGAGTTTTCTTATATTTTCATTACTTTTTCCCCCACTTGGTGTATTCATTCTTGTATATTGAATACCTTTTTTACTTTACTTGTTTGGGGAGAAACCATTGACTAGAGCCAAAAATAAAATTGTCTCTCGAGAAGGATGAAGGTGATAAACTCTGGATGTGAGAGTGGAAAGCCTAGTCACCTGAAGTAAGGTCAGACTTCCCTGTAATGAACCTAGTACAGAGCTCTGTGACTAGATTACCAAATAGGAAGCAGCACAGATACCTGTACCTGCCCCAGAAGATCAGTTCTCTGTTGTCTGTATCCTAGATAGAAAGAGAACAAAATCAGTTAAGTAAGTTGGAGGAGGTTAGATTAGCAAAGTAGGACAAAAGTTAAACTTGGGGACAAGAAATCTGTCAGTATTTTGACAGAATTGAAGAACTTTTGAAGGAAAATAATCTCCCAGCCTATATACTGTTCCAGGCAGTATTTCTGGGTTGGTTGAAAGAGGAAGAAGGATCAAGAATAGTTGATGAGAACATTGAAGGGTCAAGGATGATTAGGAGAGAATCTTAAGGGAATAGACTCAAGAAAGATAAAAAGAAGATATTTGGGAATATAAGGCGAAATAAAGAAAGATAAGTGCATCAATTAGTTGGTAAGGAAAATTGATCCAAGTGAGATAGTAAATGGGGCAAACTGATTAAATAAGTTTGTACAAGGCTGAGGGAGAGATGAGAATGACTGTCATAAGGTAGATTTGTGTTCAGGTAGGGATTTGACAAGATGGTTTCTGAGATCCCTTCTAGTTCTGAATTTGATTCTTTAAATAGATGATTTCTAATGTCCTTTCTAGCTAATTGTGTACACAATACATTTTTGATGGAAATTAATAAACCATTTTTTGTAGATTACAAAAAAAGTAAAGGCTGGCATATAGCAGTACATAAGGAATAATAAGATCATAAATTTAGAAGTGGAGGAGTCTTCGAAGTCCAATTTCTTTATGATGAAATCCAGGTTTGGAGATGTTAAGAGACATTATTCCATAAGTAGCAAGTGGCAAAGCTGATATTGAAACCCGCCCCCCCCCAGGTCTTTTGACTCTTTTCTCATCCTCTTTCCACTAGACCATTCCTCAAGCAAAAATTGATTTGCAGTGGACCACATTAGATGATTTTGAGACTTCTCTAGATACTTTAAAAGCAGAGGAAGCAAATAATAAAATAGATTTAGGATTGAGAATTAATCTCTGTTGTGTTTTTGAAAGATGAAAGTAAATCAGGTAATCGATAAGAACACTTCAAAAGTTAGATCCTAAGGATCCAAAATGCCAGCTATGAGAAATTCTGCATTGACCATGAAACCCAACTTCCACATTTTATAGAAATAACAGGCCCCAAGAATGACAGAAACTTGTCAGAAATTACAAAGCTAGATGGTGACAGAAATAGGACATGAAACATGGCCTTTGACTCCAAATTTAGTGTTTTTTCTATTACATTGCCATCTCATGTGCATAATAGAGTTTCAGAATTGGGAATGATTCACGGATCTCAATGGAGAAAGAGTGAAGAATTAAATGAGGAGTCAGTAGTCAGAGTCACATTTTTGGTATGTCTAGTTATGATGATTAAGAATAATACAATGTTTAGGTTTTGCCACTTTGGCAGAGTGGGAAACTTGCTTTGTAATGTAGGTCCAAACTCCTCCACATTTTGGCAAAGAACTTTTTATGAGGTATTTCAACTAAAATTTTTTATGTGTGTTTGTGTATGTGCAAACGCATGCATATATTTCATCTCCTCATACATAATTCTCTGGTAATGATCCAGACTATGCTGGTCCTTGGTTGACAGAAACTAACCTGTCTCTGGGCCTTTCCAGTTTTATCAAATTTGACAAAGCTTGTGCTCTGGCTGCATACTTTTCAATAACTGAGTCACCTTTACCAATATGAATCTAGTGGGTGTGTTGCCCTTATAAATTATGTGTATCAACATGCATTGTCTAAATATAGTTTTCAGAGAGGCATAAATAGATTTCTAAAATCTTATCATTCTTCTCCAAAGGAAATATTGATAGTTGACTAGAGAGGAGGAGCAAGAGATTAGGGGGACTGGGCAGCCTATTCCAGTTCTCTTTCCTGGGGGAGAGGGTAGAACTCACTTTACTTTTATTTGAAATAAGTGGCCTGGGCAAGATCTCCTCTAACTTTGAATGAGTGAAGTTAATGCTCTACTTTGAAAATTGATTGCTGATAACAAGTGATACAGTTGAGACTTTTAAGATGTGTTTGCACATTTGATGCCAATGAACAATTTTAATTTAAATATCTGTGAACTCATATATTTAGCATCAAAACCTAACATGCTGATTTCCATAAGAAAATGCCAGGGGTGGTCAATAAAATAGCAATATCAACTGTGAAAAGCTAATCTACCTCCAGAGGAAAGATAAGAATTGTTAAATCAAAGGGATATTGGTATGATGGGAAGGAAACTAACTTTTATATTTGGTTTCCTGAGAACTAAGTGATCACAATTCCTTCATAGTCACATGCTTGCTTTTTTCATTAAAGAATAATATATTTGTTGCAAAGCCATAGGGGCCTGTGGTGGGTGGGAGTGTCCCCTGATCTAGACTATGGCAAATCTAGGTAGTAAGAGTGGTAACAGAGGAAAGATCCCCCACCTTGGAATTGGAAGATCCAGTGGATATTCTTTCTCTAAGCCTTAGTTTCCTCACTGTAAATGAGGGTCATGGGGCTTATATCATTAGTGCTTGTTGTAGGGAATGTATTTTATATTATTTAAGATGATTTAACAAAAATTTAATTTGTTATTGACATTTTTTGAACTTTCTCCTATAACCACTTGCCTTGGGAGTGTTCTTTCTTTTTTTTACATCATTCAAGTGGAAGTAGAAAAGAGAGCATGAAGTTTTCCATCATAAGAGATATCATCTATTCCTAATTATATTGGTTTTATAAGCCTCTAAAACACCTTTTTTTACAAGATTACTTTAGACTGGTATTGCCTAAAAATGAAGTAGAACATTTTATTTCTTTGAATAGAAGAAGAATAAAACAGATCATTGACCCACACCTGGTTGGGAAATCTAGCCTAATCTCTTTGGATTTTATATATATATATATATATAAAATATAAACTCCCTCTTTCCTGGGATCCTTTCACTTCACTTGAAAGAGGCAAAGGATATGGTGATACTAGTCTCTGTCAATATAGCTCTTCAGTACACACAAATTGATCATAAAAATGAAGGCGGACAATGGGAAAACAGATTTTCATGTGAAAATGTCACTAGTAAGGGCTGAGCTCCTGGTTTAATCTGGCCTCTCCTGGATTTTTCCCTTCTGATGGACTAGAGATGTCCAAGATGCTTTTTAAGATGCTTTTCCACCCCTCCTTCTGACTCTGCCAACCCCATGTCTGAACCTCCTCTACTCCTTGATAGTAACTGATTTTTACTTAGGCATGATGTCTTTGTTCTTGGAGTCTCCAGCTTTTATTGATTTGTTTTCCATCTGTCCTTCTCAGTCTATCTTTACCTTGCTCTCTCCACAATAATCTGGGAAGAGACAGGTGGCTTGTCCTGAGCTCTGTGTTTAGAAGCACATTATAGTGGAAAAAGCCCAAAATTTGGAACCAAAGCACCCAATTTCAAGTCTCAGCTTAGTTATTTATTAGCAAGGTGACTTTTCACCTCTGGGTCTGTTTCCTCTTTTGTAAAATGAGGGGGTCAAATGAAGTTTGCTTCCAGTGCCCTAAATTCTCTCATGAGTTCTGAAATAAGGAGAGTTTGAATCTCTGCTTTGCCCCTAATATCTCTCTGACCTTGGCAAGTCACAGCTCCTCTCCAGGTCCATGTTTCATCATCATTAAAATGAGGGTTGGACTAGATGCCTAAGGAGATTCCTCTCAGCTCTAAAATCCCATGATTCTTCCCCTCAAGTTCCTACTACCCAGATGGGAAAATCATTATATTTGGGAGAACACATTGAAGTTGGGCAGTTCCTTGAAAGAAAATTAAGTTGCTGATTGCAGTCCATTCTCTGGGCTTCTGAAGAGGGTAGATTGTAATCTTTAATTAATCTATCACTCACCCTGAGAAAACGGGAATGGTTCATATCACACTGATTTGGGATGGCTGGGAACTGCCGACCGAGGCACAGGCTGCAATTGCTGGGCATTTCTGTCAACATTCTGCACATTGATATGTTTGTTTAGAATTTTCATTTTCCCTTGGAGCCTCAATGAGAGAGCCATGTGCACTTTTAGAACTGGTGTGTGCACTCTGGCCCTGACTCTGCTGTGGTAATGAAGATGAAGGGACCATAACGACGACCTTTCCCTGCCTTTGTCTGTAGCCTGCCCTTCCCTTTAACTGAACACCTTTCAAATGAACATGCTCTGAACTCTTGAACTGCTCATTCTGTTCCCTGAGCTTTACTGAGCAATTGGCACTTTATCATTATGGGTCTCCCAAGATTTTGTGTTTCCTATATTTGATATTGAGAGAGAATTTTTCATCAGCCTTCGTTAGCCATAACTTTGATTGTTAAGGGACTAGATTAATAATGTTTTTATTAGTGACATCTGATTTTAAAGCTCTGATTCAGAGGGGGTCTCTTCCTTCTTTGCACAGGGTCTTACATCTCAGAAGAGACAGACTTAGAATCCAAACTTTTATCAATTTATAGCATTTTTTAAAAGCAATTCAATTTAGGCTGAAAATTTACAGATTAAAAAAAACACACACACACACAGTTTCAGAAAACAGGAGGTAATTTAGACCCAAATGCAGGCTCTGGGTAGCTGCACAAAAGAAGTATCCTAGGCTGCATTTGGATTTTGAAATTGAGGTCTGTATTTGAAGTCTAGGGCTCTTTTCACTACTTCCCACAGAGTGTAATCCTTTCCAAACGTACATGAGCAAATAAGGATATATAGTCTCTATACACCTAAGCTTCTCTTTCATCATCTGCAAAATCTGGATAATAATGCTTGCATAATTGCTCCCAAGAAGATCATTGTGGGGAACTATAGCCAACATTTAAAAAGGACCTACTTTGTGCAAGATTTTGAGCTTCACATGGTGAATACAAAGATAAAGATCACAAAGATCCTGCCCTCAAAAAGTTTATGGGGGGCAGCTGGGTAGCTCAGTAGATTGAGAGCCAAACCTAGAAATAGGAGGTCCTGGGTTCAAATCTAGCCTCAGACACTTCCCAGCTGTGTGACTCTGGGCAAGTCACTTGACCCCCTATGCCTATAAAAAAATTTAAAAAAAAGTTTATGATGAGTCCTTTAAAATCTTGTTACAAATATGAGCTATTATTGTCATAGTTCATATGTGCTATGGTGATTATTATCCCAACTTCAACTGATATTGGTAATTTCAGTAACTAAAGAATTAGCCATATCAAGTTCTCAGAGTTCTAGGAGTGATCCCAATCATCTGGAGTAATTCTTCTAATGTTATTTCTCTGAAATGAAATGAGTTCATAATTGTAAAGTATTTAGCATAATGCCTGGCACATAGTGCTATATGAATGTTTGCTTTATTATTATTATCATTTCAATCTCCCTGCAAATTCATTTCCTCTCTAATAATCAGTATCATCTCCTCTAATATCATTTTACTAGTGATTAGAGCCACAGTATTATTTTGAGCAGTTCATATCTCCTCACTATCACTGATATCTGATTAACATCAATGAGCTTTTACAAAGATTTTTTTTACTATAAAAGCATAGCAAGAAAAAACATTCAGAGTTATCCCAATAAACTGTGGTACGTACTGCTCTTTAAACCTTGAACACTGGGGAGAATGGGCTCAAACTTAAAAATAATTTCTTACAGATCATTCCTCCCTCTACCTTCACTTTTGAGTTCAGCATGACCTACAGGCAAACCATTCCCTTTCTTTTCAAGCTCAACCTCTTGGTAGCTAGGTAGCACCATTGCCATCATAAAGCTTGTGCCTCCTCAAAAAAAATTCCTCCTCAATTCTATGTACTCTAGTCACTGAACCTCTTTTGACTCATCCAAATTTTCACAGCTCCCAAAGTTGTAGTCTATTCTATTTCCTCTCTTAAAGTAATTCACTTAAGGGCAGGAAAGATTGAAAAGGAAACACAGATTTCTCTTTTGCAGACTTTTGCATGCAGATTTACTAACCCTAGTAGAGGCTCTTACTGCCTCTTTCCTATTTTATATTAAACTCCTTATTTATTTCTCTGCCTCCTTCTTTCTCTGCTTCACTCAACACAAATAGCTATCCTTGTAGCATGTCTATTTATTCCCCTCTCCTGCTCAGGAAATTATAGTGGCTTCTTTCTATTCTTGCTAAGATGAAATACAAACTTCACTGCTTGAAATTTAAAGCCCTTCACAATCAGGCTCTGGCCTAACTTTCTAGACTTATTAATACATTGTTCACCTTTATATGTTTTGAGCTCCAGTCAACACAGCCTTTTTGCTGCTCTACTAACAACTTCAGTTTGAGCCTCCTTTCCTTAGTGGTTAGCCCATCCTCCCATTCAAAAGAAAAGAAGAAAAGAAAAATAAAAACTTGTAACAAATAATAACAGTCAAGCCAAAAAGAAATCCCCACATTGTTGATGTCTGCCTGATTTCCATATCTAAGGATATTCCTTGAAATTTAGAGACCCTTAGAAACAGAAGATTTTACATGAACTCAGCTCTCACTGGGATTCAAAAGAAATCTAGGAATCTAAGCCAGGGCTAGTCTTAGTATTATAAATTTTTATGCCATTTATTTAAGAGGATAGACACCAAATGAACAGTAATTTCATTTGCTCATTTATTTCCATGTATTCATCTATTCCATTCAGACAGCAACATGATGTCGAAGGGAAAAGTCCTCATCTTAAAACCAGGGGAGACCTGAATTTCCATAGACCTTCAGTCAGATTCCATCCCTTGATTGCAGTGTGACCATAAACAAGCATTTCTCCTCCCTGTTCCTCAGGTTCCTTATTTTTAGAATTGGGATATCTGTTTTACACACTTCAGAAGGGTATGAAAATCAAATGGGATGGTGAGGATCCAATGTAAAATGCATTTCAAATTCTGATCTGGCATATAAAGGTGTTTTTGTCATTATGATAATTTTTCACTGAGCTTTTATTAAAGTCTACTGAAGTACTGTTGTGTGGCAAAAAGAGCATTGGGCTTGAGGACACAAACTGGGTGACTTTGGACAAGTCACATCATTCCTCCTTTCAGAACTCTTTTCTTCAACTAGAAATAGAAATGATGATGATGATGATGATGATGATGATGATGATGATGATGATGATGATGATGATGATGATGATGATGATGATGATGATGATGATGATGATGATGATGATGATGATGGTGGTGGTGGTGGTGGTGGTGGTGGTGATACCTCCACAAACAACTCGAAGGATTGTGCTGGGGAATACAGAAGAACCATTGTTGCAAAGTAAATACTCTATCAGTGGTCCAACCTCCAGGCCAGACCCTGCAGGATTTCATTTTGCTCCAGAATTCACACACTGAAATATCAGAAAGTTGCTACTTTTGTTATCACTTTACCAATAAGTTAACACCCTCCTGTAAGTTTTTATGAGTCTGGAGATACTTCATTGAAATTAAGGGGAAAAAAGAAACAAAAATAAAAGAAAAAAATGAAAAAGCTACAATCAGGTATTGTGTTCATGCAAAATGGCACATTTCCTGTATTTTATTTTTAGCCTTGTACCCTCTGATGGTGACAACACTATAATAAACCTCACTAATTTGAGGGTGATATTTTTATGCATTCAAGAGATCAATCGATGAGAATCTTAGTGTTTACTATATTCCAGGTACTGTGAAAAGTGTTGGGGATATGTTAAAAATGAAAATAACCCTTGACCCCAAAGGGCTTATTTACATGCTATTAGGGGAGGCAACATAATACCAGATAGATAGAGCCTCTATTAAACACTTAGTATATCCTGGGCACGGTGTTGAAAGTTGTACATACAAATACATAAAAGTAAAATAGCCTCTTTCATCAACAATCTTATATTCCATTGGGGGAAGACTGTACATGAAAAGGAGAAATTTTCCATGTGCTCAGGCATGGTAAGGAGATGCCCAAGAAATGGAATTGATGTGGAGGCATTGTCCCCAGAAAAATAAAGTGAAAGTGCACCTAAAATAACCATGGACATAACCACTGACAAAGTTCAAGTTTACATGGTTAAGAGGGGGAGGAAAGGAAAATGGTGGCAGAAGGATAGGCAGTATGCTAAAGAGCTGTCCAGGAAATGGCATGGAGGCTTTGTTCCGAGAAAGAAAAGGGTAAAATTTTATGTACAAGGTTGCCTTAGAAGAGAATGCACTGAGTTGGGAAGAAGGAGGAAAGGGGATTGGAAATGGTTTCTTGCTATATAGGAGGCAAAATCGCTTTTCAAACTCAGGAATTAGTCAGAATAATGCATTTTTCAATGGCTATTTTTCAAGGTATACATAAATAAGTCATTCTAAAATATATGTAATTGAATTATAAGAAATAAGCAATTTTCATAATCCTTCAGATTGTTTAGATCCAGTATCCAGCTTTTAACTTTTTATAAATTTTAAAACAATCTCACAGGGGGTAGCATTACCTTTTCCAGTGGACTTCCTAAGTGGATATCTACCACTTTAAGATGAAATAAGTATCCTGAAAGGTTCCCACTTCTAAACTTTAGCTAAGAAGCCCCGACCAGTGTGCATCCCACAAACAGTCTAAGAAGTGTATGAACAGTAGCTATAAAACATTCTCCCCCTACCCGCACCATAAATCTGGGGCAGACTTGTCCACAGATATACATGGCATCTCTGGGAAAAGTGGATTCAAACTGGGTATGCAGCAGTAGCGAGGCAAACACGTAGGGGACACATCTGGCTAATAGCACCAAAATAGTAGTACCTCAGTGTCTATTATTTCTTCATGCAGATCTCATGAAGCTCCCTTCTCAGTTGCCAAGACTATCTCTCTCTTGAATTGATAGCTGGCTCTCTTTAATAATGCCAGAACTCAACCTCTTTAGCGTTGCTTCTGGCCTTTGGGGAAGGACTCCCTCTATCTTCGTCTGTTCTATGGATGAGGTATCTCCCTCTAGGCAAGTAGGTCTAGCTAGAGTATTCTGGTAAATAGAGAGAGATGAGAGGAGGGACAATAGCACCCCTTTTCCTAACCCCTACCCCTAAAGGGCCAGGTTCTTCTTCCTCTGCTGGCTTCTGAACTCTAGTGCTTCAAATTCAAGTGGATATTTTAAAGATTACCATGCTGGGCAGGGCAAGAGCAGAGGTATATTTAATTATTGTTTACCCTTCCTCCTTCAGATTCAGAGAGAGATGTTCATACTTTTTCAAAAGAAAAATTGATTTTAGCCATTTTGTAAACATAATACATAATCATTCAAGATATAGCTTATAATTACATCAACATAAAATAGAGGAATCTCTTTCCTATCTCCCAAAGACAATTACCTCTCCCTAACACAAATAACATTGGGATTTATTTGAATTTGTAGTCAGAGGATCTGTGTTCAAGTCTTTTTTTTTTTTTGCCACTTATATGTGTAACCTTGAATAAGAGCTTGGACCTCAGTCTCTTCACAAGTGAGTTAGGCTAGCTTCAGCAGCTCCAAATCGATGATCTTATGTAAAATGAGTTTGTCTTTCATGGAGTCCTATTCTGTCTGTTTGCCACTGAAATTCTTCCAATTTATTTAATTAATTTTAGAGATGAAATTATTTTGGGCAATAACTATAATGTTAATGGGATTCTATGTAATGGTCCAGTTCAGGCTTGTTGGTTTGAAAATAAACGCCTTCATTTCACCATTTGCCTTTTGGTTGCAGTCTGTTAACCTGTCACACAGTGTAACCTCATTAACATCACAGCTTAATTGTAAATTAATGTGCCTCTTTTTTTTTTTTGGTAAATCATATTTTGGGCTTGGCTACTATATTATGTGCCCAATATAAAATAATATTCTTTATCACAGAATAGGTGTTGTTATGATGTTATCTAAAAAAAGCTTAAGACCTAGTGATTCAGATACTGCTTTATTATAGTTTGAAACATTTTTTAAGTTAGAATGAGTAAAGGAAGGAGGTCTGTACCCACCAGAGCATGATTATGACACTGAAATTCTCAGACATGTACTACACTTGGAAAAGGAAGATGTTGGCAATATTAAAAGAGAGGCAATGTAACCTCTGAAGAACTGTGGAAAGAATTAAAAGCTACATGCTAATAGCTTTACTGCCAGTCATGAATAGATTCATTCTTCACATCTTGGATACATAAAGCTTATTTCAAAATAAATTCTGGGGAACATTCAACCTGATTGGATCTGCTGTAGCTCTGTTAATATATTTGTTCGAGTCACTTGCACTCAAAGCTTTTAGATAGAATATCACTTTTTTATATTATTCATGGCAATGTAATTTCCCCCTTTAATCTCTTCAGGGTTTCCCATTAAGTCATGATATGCAGTTCAGAGGAATTTGGATCATCCATTAATCACACTAGCTGTACTTCTCTGGATCTACTTTTTGACCATCTCTGAAATTAGTAACTTGGCAGTGGCAAAGATGTGGGCTACCCAGGAGGTCTGATCGAAGAGTCTCTGCTTAGGAGATTAGGTTGTGAATGTGTAAGCAAGCTAATGGAAATCATCTGGGGAGAGGGGAATAAAGCTTAACAACATTAGAAAAATCACAAAATTGTATTAGATTCCAGTACATTTAAGGAAACATAATCCTATCCTTTGAATATACCCAATCTAGGTATAAAAATTAAATAAAATCTTGATTTTTTTGAATATTAATTAGTATCACAATTCATAGCTATGGAGACTTTATAGCTACATCAAATATACATTTTGGTAAATACTTTGGAATAGAAAATTAATTGATTTGAGTGGATCCTGGGGAAAAAAGAATATTAATATGTCCTTAACAAAAGATATATGAGCCTTATCTGAAGAGCAATAGAAAGGCTATGTGCTACACTAGTACTCTTTAAGGGGCCAGTTCAGGTTAGTAGATGGCTTTCAGTTCATTAGCTGTTGCCTCTATAGCAAAGTTTCTTAAAGTCCTTTGCATCATAAAACTCTTTGATTACCTGGTGTAGCCTGGAGACCTCTTCTCAGAATTACATTTTTTTGTATATAGAAAATACAGTTTACCAAAGAAACCAAATACATTCAAGTCCTTATCTTTTTTTTTAAAGTTCTCAGACATGAAATTAAGAACACTTACCTGTGAAATTCAGTCAAATTCAAAAATATTTATTAAACTCCATCCATCTTTGATTGCACTAGACACTCATGCTACGATGTTCAAAATGAGGCAGTCATTGCCCTTAATAAAGCTTTAAATCAAACAAATGCTCGCTAATGTCTTTTATGCTATTTCTCCCATCCAGGTCACTGTTTAAAATATTTTGCATCCCATTTACACTCCTAACTTATTTTTGTTTTGCCATTTTATTCAACTACAATTTTGATTATTCAGAAATCCCAGTGCTCTAAGATTCACAGCCACAGAATATCATTAGGAGAGAATTAGTCAAAGGAGATGGGCTTTTACAACAGTCAGCATCTTGGGATCATCAAAAGCACTGTACAACCTAATTTGATTTAGTCCACCCCTTTCCTCCTGTTCAATCTAGTGTCCACTTATTTTATATTTGTCAGGGCTTGCCATACACACACACACACACACACACACACACACACACACACACACGCATGCACATTTACACATTATGTATGTATACACATATATAATGCATATATGCAAATATGCTTATACACATGTAAACAAATAATAAATCAGTCTTATTATTCAATTATGGACCTAGCTCTTTGCACATCTGCAATATCTGTCTAATGAATATGAACTAACTGACTGTCTCAGTGGCCTGTTCATCTAGCATCAGGGCTTCAGCACTGTGTTTAAGTGACTGTTCTCCACGAGATGAGCCACTTATTAGCTGTTTAAATTTAGGAAAGTCACTTCCTTTCTCAGGGCCTCAGCTTCCCCAATTATGAGATGAGGGCTTTGGACTAGTTGGTCAATTCTCCTCATGAAAAGGGTCCCTATGCTTAGAGAGAGAGACCTCTTCCTAGCAGTCCTCTGGTCCATTCACCCCATTTTACATGAAGGGAACTGTGGCCTGTGAAAGGAAAGTGGCTTTCCTGTGATCGCCCCATTTGGAATTCAGAGTTGGACCTCCGAGCCCTAGTCTTCCAATATCAAATCCAGTTCTCTTTCTACTATACGATGCACTTCAATTAAACAGATTATTATTAATCACCAGCTCTATGCAAGTGTTTTTATTAAGGTCCTCTAAGGATACCTCACTAGGGTGGAAAAGTAATCATGGACTTTTGAAGGTGATCAAAGTAAAGCCCAAATTCTGCAGGGTGTTACCCACCTAGAAAGACTTTACATCTTTCAAAATGGACCTATCAATGGACCCTGTGTCTTTTTTTCTCAATATAAGCTTAAGTCTGAAAGGTGTATTACCAGGTTGACTACAGGATGATAATAAATTTTTTGGCCGCAGGCACTCTCAAAGACTATCTACAAAGTCAGAAATAGGTTATGTTAATGAAAGAATCACCAATATAAGCACAATCATGGACATTTAAACGTATTGCAATAATATTAATATGGAAATAGGTCTTAATCAATGACACATGTAAAACCCAGTGAAATTGCTCGTTGGCTATGGGAGGGGAGTGAGAGAAGGGAAGGGAAAGAACATGATTCATGTAACTATGGAAAAATCTAAAATAATTAAATAAATAAAATTTAAAAAATCAGAAATGTAAA
Source organism: Gracilinanus agilis (assembly GCF_016433145.1). Lineage (NCBI taxonomy): Eukaryota > Metazoa > Chordata > Mammalia > Didelphimorphia > Didelphidae > Gracilinanus > Gracilinanus agilis. The sequence continues at coordinate 79,240,497 of NC_058131.1, forward strand.
AAAAAACACTAAAGGTATTGCAGCATTATATAAGACATTACATTAGATGTTGAATACTATGAACTCATTCCATTTTCTTTGAGATGGCTCAAAATCTGCCATAGAACATCCAAGAAAACCCATACTGCAGAACTGGGGTGAAAAATCTTATCTAGTGACCAGTCCAGGAAATGTTTAGGGAGACAACCTTCAAACTCTAAGACACAGCATTCATCAGCCTTACTGAAGCATTAATTCTACTGCTGTGGCAGCATACCCACAAATGAGGTGCTCATCAAGGAGGGAAAAAAAAAAGAAAAGAAATCAGGAAAGTCAGGAGGAGACTAGTAGACAGATTGTAACAGCGTTGCACCATTAAAGTCCAGACGGAGCTAATGTTCCCAAACTCCTGGGAGGGAAGAAAAGCTTTCCTGGCTGGCATTTTCTGTTGGTCCTAAATACTACAAGTTCAAAAAGTGCTGACCCCCTTATAACCTATTTGAAATAAAAATAAATTAATGATTAGTTTACATGCATATATGTATATATGTTTGTGATCTACACATATAGATATATATATACGCATATGTATATATATATGTATTTATAATATATTTATATGAAAGGGTAAATATATATAAATATATGAAAGGTATTAGAAGTAGAAAGTCCGGGTTTGTCCCAGCTCTGCCACTTATTAGCTGTTTAAATTTAGGCAAGTCACTTCCTTTCTCAGAACTTCAGTTTCTCCAATTATGAAATGAGAGTTTTGGACTGATTGATCTTTAAGATTCTCTATAGCTGTAGTATCGTATGATGATTTAGATTAACATTTTCCCCCCCTCTAGTAGATGAAGGAGTTTATTTCTCATGTAAATGACAATGAAGCATAGATGCATTATATTCTTTATTGTTTACCATTGCATTTGTGGGTATTAAAAAATAAAGGCTATGATATATTGCATCACTTGGCATATTCTTTGAAAGTTATTTAGCTTTACAGTTCACTATCCTTTACAATTATATAGTCCATGACTTTAACTACATTATCATAAAATATTGAAATACATTTTCCCTAAGAATAATGTTTACTCTTACTTCTATAAGGAATTGGGACCCACCCAGTACCGTATCAAGAGGTAGGAGTCAGGCTTGAATTATGGTGAGGCAAATCTATTGGTTACTACCTGGATAACCTTGGGCAAGTAAATTAACCTCTCTAAACCTCTCTTTCCTCATTTATAAAATGAAGTGGTTTCCAAGAACTCTTAGAGCTCTAAATCTATCTAATATAATCCTTAAACACTGGTGGGAACTCATCTCCCTTTGCTGATTAGGAATCCTTCCTTCAGAATTTGGATTCCTCCAAACTCTTATTTCTACCTCCTTATTATGATTCTTTCTCTCCTTGACGTTATACTCAGTATTTTTATGTATGTTCTCAGTTTTTAGATGTTTTATATCATTTTCCTCTAGACTGTTCAGTCAGCCAACCTGTACGTATACAACAAATACTCTTTAAGGAAGGGGTATTATGTCTTTAGGGGAGAAGAATACTCAAATTCTATAAGATAGTTAAGAGAGAGAAATGTCCACATTGTCCCCCTGTACTTTGGTTTGAAGATTTAGCCCTTCTGAAGATAGTATATTTAAGCAGAATTGATGAAAGCTAGAATAATAGCAATAACAAGCCTATGAGACTGGAAAGGTCAGGACATATTCTAGAAGATGAAGATCTCCGATTCACTAAATTGTTTAGGAGTTAAGTTGTGAAAATCTGGGAATCAGGGGTTGGTGAAAGATTGTGGAATACCTTAAATGACATGGAAATCAATCAATCCATCAATTATACATATATGTAGAAATATATATATATGAATATACACATACATGTGAATCACATAATAACTAATAATGGGATCTGAAGTTATCCAAGAGAGAATATAGAGGAAGAAGAGAAGACGGTTTAGGATAGGACCAGGGTAACACTCACATTTAGAGGGTGTATTATGTATAAAGTAGATTGGGAGGTATCTCCCAGGTCAGAGGAAAACCAGGAGAAAACAATATCATGATATTTAGAAAGGAAAGAAAATCCAAAAGGAAAAAAATGATAAAAAGTATAGACAATAACATCAAGAAGGATTAGGATTGAGAAAAAACTATCAGATTTGGCAAATAAGAGGTCAGTTTCAATTGAAAGATCAATTCAGAAGACAGATTGAAAAAGAATTTAGAAGTGAAAGGAAAAGTGGAGACAACAATTGTAGACAACTTTTTTATGGAGTTTGGCTGTGAAATGGAGGAAGGATATAGGACGGTAGTTTGAATGAATGATAGAATCTAGTTAATTTTTTCAAGGATGGAGGATAATTGAGGTTTTTTTTAATTTTTAATAGTTTTTTTAATTCAATAGCATTTTATGTTAATCTGCCCCTCCACTACCCTTACTGAACAAAAAGAAAAAATTAAGCCCTTAAAACACATAACAGTGTAGTTCTGCAAAGTAAATTTCTACATAAGCCATATCCAAAAATATATGTCTCTCTAAATTTTATATTCATCAACTTTCTGTCAGGAGGTGTGGCATGCTTCACATTTTTTCTTTGTTCTCATGGTTCATCATTACATTCATTGGAGTTCAAAATCCTTTCAAAGTTGTTTTTCTCTATAACGTTATCATTGCATAATATGTACTTCTTGAAATTCTATTCACTTTACTTTGTATCAGTTCATAAAGGTTCTCCCAAATTGTCCACATTATCATTTCCAATGGCACAACAGTATTCTATTACATGTATACACCAAAACTTGTTTAGTTATATTCCCCAAAGAGGACATTCCCTAGTTATAGAGCTTCTACAAATATATTTTTACAAAGATCTCTTTTCTGTTCTTTTATTTTTCATAGATTCATAGATTTAGTAGTGATATAACTGAGTTACAGGGATAGGTTATTTGTTAAGTTTCTGTTTCTAATTGCTTTCCAAATGGCTAGACCAATTCTCAGCTCCATTAATAGTGATCAAGAGTATAATTGTTTTTCTCACTGCTTGACTAAAATAAGAAGCAGAAATATAGGATGATAGTTTGGGAGAATAGTAGTGAAAATGTTCTTTTTTGTGGATGAAGATGGAGAGAGTTGCACATGTTTTAAGGTGGTAAGCAAATTGGTAAATGGTAAGCAAAGAACCAATTAATAGGGAGAGCTAAAGATTGAGAGAGAGGAGGGACAATTGAGGCTGCATGCAATCTGTTGGAGATGGTATCAAGTATACATGTAGAAGAGCTTGCCTTGGCAAGAAGGTCCATCTTTTTGTAACAAAGTAAGAGAAAGAGAAAGCAGAATCTAATTTCAGTGGAGTTTTGAGATGAAAAGAAAGGAAGAAAAGGTAGTTCACTTCACAAACCTCAATGATGGGGGAAGTGGAAAAGTAAGAGTAGAAATGTTGGAAAGGAAATGTGTGGAATTTTGGTAGGGAAAGTTTGAAATAGCTTCTGTTGAAAGTGAGATTGGTGAAAAATTAGGGAGGAATAAAAGGACTACCTTGCTGCAAGTGGATAACATGAATTTATAATTGCACCTAGGGCAACACAGTCAGAAATGCCTTCCAGCTTTATTCAGCTGCTTGTAAGCAGGAGCAGAGAAGGTGCATTATGGGGAATAATCCAAAGCCAAGATTTAGCAGGAGAAGAGTTTCATTGGGATAAAGACCCAAGGGGCTCTGTAACTAAGGGAAGTGTAGAATTGGAATAGCTAACTATGGGTTGAGGTCAGAAAATTATGTTGAAGCAGAAAATAATGACCTGAGCAGATCCCAGGGAGTGGAAAGATTAGATATCTTGATGAGAATAAAGAAGTGAAAGATGTTTGAAGTGTAGGGAGATTGCAGGCATATGGGATGTCAGAGTTCCTAATTAGGGTAGTGGAACACATGGGTAATGGCAGACCTAATGGTTGACCATTCTTATGTGTGCCTGATCTGGAGAAGTAGATCATGGGACTTAAGGAAATGATAGGTGCTTTAAGGGATAGTCTCTATGGACATTAAAGTCCTCTGTTTTAAAGGGCAAAATTTGGTAAGGAAAGGAATATCATGTGACAAAGGCTGAATTCTTTGATAATAGAAGGAGAATGACATGAAGATTTATATGTTAAAGCTACCACCAGTTGATTGAATACACTCAAAGAAGGTAAGATTTCTGCAGGAAGGAGTTAAAGGGAAAGTGTAGAAATGACAATGGGGAGTAATATCTCAATCACAGTGTGTGAGGATTCAGTAGACTATAGGAGCCCCTGAAGATTGTTGAGCAGCATAGTGACCTATTCTTATCATATCATCATATCTTGGATTTTGGTTTCTGAAAATCAAGTTATCAGATGAATCTCTTATAAAAATGATCATCTACTTCCAGAAATCATTTACAAGTCTGCAGATAGTCTGTAGACAAACATTTGTCTCCTATGAGTGTTTTAAGGAATGCTTTAAATTCTGTAGTAGTTCATTGTGCAGACCATTAAGAATAAAGGAATTTTGCTAGAATATTCAATTTTATGTCACATATAAGGTGTCAGAAAGGAAACAGACTTTAGTGTTCATCTTCTCCATCCTCCTCATGTTATATAGGAAGAAACTAATGACTAGAGGGGGAAGTAACTTGCCTAGAATGACAAAGTGAATTCATAATACAGCAAAGACCCAAACCCAGGTCTCCTGATTCTAGTCCAGCATACTTTCCACAAAACTGTACAGACTGCCAAGATTAGAGATTTCAAACTCTATCTGTAAAGTTTCTTTACTGCACACTGGAAAGAGGCCTCTTATTTTAACTTAATATCCAGTTATCTGAAGTTGACTCAAAAGCAATGGCAAACAGAAAAATTAGACTGCCAGCTTAAATAAATGTTATCAGAATCTCCCCTGAAATAATGATTTATCACATTTTAAAAAGTATTTACTATAGAGTATTTATTATTCAACAGTGCACTGATGAAATCCAGGGAATCGAGTACCATGATTGGGGTGGGGGAGCACAGGGAGTGGGAAACAGAGAGAGAAGTACAAGGGGAAAAACACACACACACACAACAACTGAGAGAGACAGAGGTCCAGCCAAACCCTGGCTATTAATCATCACCCTCCATTACTTAGCGAAGATTCATTCATTGTTCCATAAAGGTACCTAGAGGGTCAATTAGAGACCACAGACAGGATTTTTCCAAGACACCGGAGGCTCAATTAGGCCCTCCTTATAATTTTCTGCTTTAACAGCAGATGTCAGCCTATCGCGCCCCAGATACAAGGGGGCTTAGAAATGAACAGGGCCCTTGGTTTGTTGTTGTTGTTGAAACAAGATATTTGAGGCAGTTTGCTGTTGATAACATATAGCCTGCTGTCACACCTTGGTCAACATGAGGCAGAGGGGGCTTTATCATTGCGACTGGGTAGAAGCAAAGTTCTTTTGGGGTCAGGGCAGATGGAATGATCAGGGAATTTCTATGATGGAATGGTCTGTTCCCATCACAAAGGTGATTCATTTATCTTTGGAAGGATCTTAACTATATAGCAGCCCTACAGTAAAAATTTAAGCTATCTGCAACCAAAATGTTACCTGAAATTAATTCAGGTGTACATCAAGAGGGACACAGCGTTTGAATCTGCCTGGTATTTGTGGCTCTCTCCTTCTCCAAGCTACTTCCATAGAAGTAATTCAGCCAAATGCATATGAGTAGGGCAAGGTTGTTATTATATTCCATGAGGGAGAGTGGCCACATCACTAGGAGTCAGTGGGATGGAATTTGGACCACAGATCTCACATTTCACGACCTATAGCAAGTCACTCTGCTTTGGGTTTTAGTTTTTTTGCTGTAAAGTGAACAAAGTGGACCCCAAAAGCCTCTTTTTTTCTCCAGCATTCTTTGTTATGCTTGCTTCCAAAACAATTTATCAAGTGCTACTATATATTGCTGACACAATGCTAATGAGAATGAAGACAATAAAATTAGTATGATGCTTTGAGATTCAGGAAGCACTTTTGTCACAACACCCCCTAAAAGCTATGAGGTAGAAGGCGTATATATGGTGCCCATTTTAGAGAATAAAACTGAGACTCAGAAATATAAATAATATTCTCAGTATTTTATAATATAAATATGTTTATTTAGGATAAATATAATAATTAAAACTCTGGCTATAATGTTTTAGTTTTTCTGAAGCACAATGGCCACAGAAGTATAAATAGGAATTTCAAGTGTGTTTATCTACATTTAACAGAAAAAGTAACTCAAAGACAAAGTGATTTGTGAATGATTCAGACCCACATATTCTAGCTCCATTATCAAGGTTTTAATCAGCATACCAACACAGCTTTACTGTGTGTACAACACTTCATTCTATAGCACATTACTTTCTGTAGAAATACATTATTAAGAAATAGTCAATTACTTGTTTTCTGGCATGCATACATTTGTCCACATGGATTTTTTATCCTCTCCTTTAGGGAAACTCCTTCCCCTCTGTAGCTTCCTAGTGCAGAGTTCTAACTAATGACTTTAATCACGTGAATTCCATGTGCAGACAGACAAGACCATCTCCAGCCCATTTATCTTGCAGACCCCAAGTGTACAAACACGCCCTTTGTTATTTTGCACTTTGCCTCAATTTACGCTTTGGCTGCCAATCTGAGGCAGAGAGCCCAGCTTCCTGGCTTCCCAGGGAATATACATTTTCTGTTTTCCCCAGAACAGCCCAGGCCTCAGAAGCTTGTTGTTCTCTCACTTCAGAGAAATTTGTGTCATTGCACATATTAAATCCTTTTTTATATTATTTTGATATTGAAAATATATTTGCAAGGTAGTGTGATGATGACTTTGGAAGAAAAAAAGACACTATGCTATTTTGGAAAATAAAACTTAGCAGATTTAATTAAATATATGTCATTTATAGGATAAATTCAAATTATAGTATGGCTAAAAATTGAGAAATTATTTTTATTATCTAAATTATAAAAAACTAATACAGAAAATAATCAATAACCAAAATCCTATGTTAACACTTCCCTAAATTTACCTTCTATTTTCTTTGTATATATACATTAGTATAGATGTTGTTTCTCATGGAATAATTGAAGCTCCTTGAGGGGAGGGTTTTTTTTTTATTTTTTATCATCACATAGCCCACTGCTCAGAAGAAATACGCTCTTGAATTTTTTTTTTGGTGATCTGTTAATAGGTATAAGAATATCAGTGCCTTATTATTAAAATAATCATTGACATTATGATACTTTATTTTTTGCAAAGCAATATATCCCAATATACTCATAACAACCCTGTGAAGTAGATTCTATGGGTATTATCTCCATTTTACAAATGAGAATATTTGATTCAAGGAAGTCGTGACTTGTTCATTTAGCTGACAAGTGTCAGAGATGGGATTTTTACTCCATTATGACCTTATTTCCGTGTCTAGTACTCTAAGTCTATGCTTGTTGTTCGGTCATTCAGTCATGTCCCTATTTTTTATGTCTCCATAGAACATGTCATGCCGATGCTGTCCTTGGAGTTTTCTTGGCAAGGATACTAGAGTGGTTTGCCATTTCCTTCTCCATGGGGTTAAGGCAAACTGAGGTTGAGTGACTTGCCCAGAATCACACAGCTAGTAAATGTCTGAGGTTACATTTGAATTCAGATCTTCTTGACTCCATGCCCAGTGTTCTATCCACCAAGCCACGATAAGAAAGTTAGGCTGTATTCTAAATATTATTTTAGCTCATCTCTTGGAGAAGTGTTGTCCAGGCCACATTCTGCTAATCTTTTGTATATAAGGAAAGATAGATTTTAAAAAAACCTTAAAAAGCAAAAAACTACCTTTAACAAAATTAAAAAAAAAACAATCTCATGGTAAGAATGTTGTACCTGCTTCTCATTAATTATACCAATAATGAATTTTAGGGGAAAATTCTTTAGTATAAATTCAAAAGTGCTGTACACTTAATGTGTTGAGGACTTATCTGTATTATGGATTTTAATTCTTTATACTTTATTACCTTATAGATCTTTGATTTCATGTGTGCTGGGAGGGGTACATACTTCTCTATGCCAAAACAGATTGTTTTATGGGTTTCTGTGGCCAAATATTCATCACTTCATGGCCAAACACAATGATGAGCCTCAGTGCAATTAGCTAAAGAGGTTATTATATGGTAGACATTTAGTTCATTGCTTGTGCCATAATCAAATCCTTTCCAATCTGTTAGAATCTATTAGAGTGTCTATTCCACTACCATAGTCTTTCATGGATAGATAGATGCATGGATGAGTGCATATATTGGATCAAATCAGCATTTATTGACTAATTACTCTGTTAAGCACTATGGTGCTCATTGAGGATACAAATGAAAACATGAGACAATCACTTCTTTGAAGAACCTACATTTTAACAGACACATATAATACGTATAGGAGAGTAGAGACAGGAAGTTGAGTTTTGCTCTCAGAAAGTCTCAAGAATTGTAAATGAAGGTATGGTGCACTTGATCAGCACATTCTTTCCAATAGCAATGGTAGCTTATCTTTATTACCACTGATTCATCTCTCTACATAGATGTGTGTTCTTGGTGGGTGCAGAATTTGCAGAAAGACTTGGGGTAGATGCGGGTTTTGATAGTAAGGTATGAGGTCACCTAAATGTTGTGGGTTATCTGAGTTTTCAGTTACCACCTCTCTGAGTAGCTGAGCCCTGGGGTGTTGTGGCAAACTTAAATGAATTAACCACAGGGAGAGGGATGGCCCTGGTGGGGGTCTTATGTTGCTGGGGAGAGGACAGCTCCATGGCAGATGACAAGATAGCTCCTCTAGGCAAGCCCAGCTTTTGGGTAGATGGCTAAATAGGATTTTGGATTTCAGAATGAAGGGTTGTCCCTACATCCCAAGGAGGCTCAGTGGAAGATTTATATAGAAAATGAATATTCATAGCTGATGTTTACATGTTCATTTCTACCACAATTTTCAAAATTATTTCACATAAATTATCAAGTTTGAACCTCACCGACACCCTTTGAGTTGAATTGAATCCTATAATTCAGTTGAATCCTGAGAGCAAGTATTATATTTTATAGAAGAAGCAGCTGAGGATATCAAAGTCACAGTATCTTCAGGTAACATAGCTAGTAAAGTGATGGATAGGATACCAAGGTGACCTAGCTAGTAAGCACGAAAAGCCAAGATTTGAACCTGGTACCTAATTCTTAGTTCCTTATTCTTGTGAATAGAATGTAGTTCCTTTTATTATGCCCCATGATTTCTTTTAATGGCACCATTTCTTATTTCTGAATATGCAGCATATCACATTTTAAAAAGAATTACTGATCCATTTCTGACTTTGCGCCTTCTTTATATATTTAAGCTAACTTTAATGGTTCTTATTTTCCCCCATGTACACAGACAGCATAGAGCCAATCAGTTTTGAAAGCTTTCTCATGAGAGTTAAGTAGTCAGTGTCTGGAGCTAGCTATTTCCAAAGGAACTTCCAAGGAGAAGTCTATAAAACAATAAAGCATCATTTATGTTGCTAAAAACATAAGACATGAGACAGTTACAGAAAGCTTTTATTTTTATCTGTTTTCCTATGAATTGATAAAATCTCTCCTCTGGCACTTACTTGCTGGGTGACTTTACACACGTGATTTTTCCATCTCTGGGTGTTAGTTTCTTCCTTTATAAAATTAGAGGGTTGAACCAGATTATCTCCTAAGGGCTAGTCTTGTTTTAGTTTCTGTGAACCCCAGGACTCTTGACGTTTTGCATATGGAATTGTTTGAAATGTATTGCATTGAAAGAGAAGTGTCCAGTATAAGCCAGGCATACAGCTAATGATTGAATCATTAAAACAAAGACTAACACAAAGGCCATGAAAATGTTAATTATAGTAATGATTACCATTATCATCATCTCTGTGATTCATAATCGCCTTACAGTTTACAAACCATGTATCATCCCTTAGCACATTCAACTCTCCCAATATCCCTGGGAAGAACCAAGGCAAGAATCTTCTCCCTTTAACAGATAAAATAAGTGAGGCTCAGAAAAGTTACAGAGTTATATTTCATATAGTTCAAGTTGGAGCTTAAATCCAAATCTTTTGAACCCAGGTTCAGTGTTCTTTGCAATTGTTGAAGCTAATCTTACCTTTGCACATCCTTATTTTTATAAAGAATAACCAGAATTTAGTCTTTGACTTCATATAGGTGTTGAACAGGTTAGTTATACCAGCTTACCCTTTTATCAGTATGGTGGAACCTATGGACTCCATCTCAGAATAATGTTTGTTTGTTTTTTAACTGTGGCTGCTTTATTTATTCATTTTTACTGTATTCTTTTTATTTTGAATTTAACCACTAAATAAAACAAATATTTATCTATACATAGTAGAATAAAAGAAGAGGATTGAGGTGGAACTATGAATCTCTATTAGGTATAGTTTGCTTTTACCAAAAAATGTGATAAATTTCACATAACTTTTAAAGATATCTTGTTTGTGATCTTTTCTAACATTCCTTATTTTCTCTTATATGCATTAAAAATGCTTCAATGATTTTTTTCTTTATTTTTTGGGGCTACCTTTTCCTCAACTATTCCCTCTGATTCCAATTTGAATAAAAGAAAGCTATTTTAACAAACATTCACAGTCAAGCAAAACAAATTCCTACTAAATAAAATTTGCCATGACCAAAAAGATTTTATTCTGCATTTTTAGTTGATCACTTCCATGTCAGGAGGTAAGAGGTATGCTTCATTATCAGGAGCTATACCTTATTAATCTTTGCATTTCCTGCAGGACCTTGGATATAATCGCCACTTAAAAAATTATTCTTTCTAGGCAGCTCAACCCCTTTCTCCCCTCCCCACATTCACATTCAATGTTAGGTAATTAATGAGAAGACTTCAGAAGTCTTTTTCACACTCAAAATGTGGGAATTCTCTCTTGACTCTCACACCTATATATAGTCATGGCTTTAGAGATGCAGTGTAACTTGGACAAAGATTCAAAACATAGTAGGTTAAAAATTGTATTCTGTTATACTATAGGAAATTTACTCAATCTTCCTATAGGAAATAGCTTGTTTACTAAAGGCTTTCTTTTATCCTTCTTGTCTTCACCAAAACTCTGCTTGTATGTTTTCTGAAATATATGAAGTATTCCAGAATATTCCTCAGTTGGTGCTGTTTTATATTATTTCATAACATAATAGTATTCTCTTGAAGCTTATCCCAACACTATCCAGTTTGCTTTGTCTAGTAGTGGTCCTTATTTCAAGGTCATTGGCTATTTCACAGTTAATTAATATGTCTACAAGAAGTGGCAAATGATGAAGAAAATTGAGATCAGTGAGGTGAGGTAGTTTGTGAAAGTTAAGGTAAAATCTAGAGTTGAGAATAGCTATAGTTGTCCATTATCCATGCTCCCTCATCATCTATTGAAGCAGATCTAACCCCTCTTTGTTAGCAGACAGTTTCACTAGTTGTTCTGACTTTAAAAAAGAGAAAAAAATTCATTGGTGACCCACCTCTGATAATGAATATGCCCTTCATTTTAAGTTTGTCCAGAGTCAAAGGACTTGAAATCTTTCTTGCTTGGCAGAATCAACCAGAGTTTATATTCAGCTGGCCTAGACTTTGAAATATGTTTCGATTACTTCCTTGGTACAATGAGTGACACATCAGAGAAGAACTTCAGAGTAACACAGTGTATTAAATTGGACCACTTCTGGAAAACATTTCCCCTAAAAATCTGAATTTTATTAAAATTTGAGTTTGTCCTATCATCTTTTTATAGGACAAATGAGTTTAGTTTTTGACCATTCAAAATGTTCACATTTCCAGTTTTAGCTGATAAGATTAACAGGGTAGCATTCTAGAGTAAGATATTATGTATTGCATCTGAATGCTTTCAGAGAGATGCCCATGAGTGGAATTGTTGGCTCTCCTTTGCATTTGATTTATTTGTTCTGAATAGGTGTTTGGCAATTGCTCTGTGGTCTAGATTGAGAGTGGCAAGTGGAGCTATCATTGGTCTGACAAAATCAACTTCTTGAGTATAAGCTGAGAGATCTGTGTCTAGATAGTTATTTATCTGGAAGGGAAAAAAATTATTGAGGTTTTAATCAACTTGCAAGTTCCAAACGAGTCAACAATGATATGGCAGCCCATAGAGCAAATTTGATCTTTAGCTGAATTAATAAATGTATAACTTTGAGTCATAAGCAGATAAATCGCTCTGTCCAGTCTGTCATCGTCATGATGCAGCTGGAATTCTGTGGTCATTTCTGGGGGAAATTTTAGGAAATTTTGGAAATACCCTAGTAAAGTGTGAGGAAAAGGTCTATCAAAATGCTGAAGGACTTAAAATTCATTGTACATAAAACCTGTATGTAGGAGTTGGGGATATTTCTTCTAAAGAAGATTTAGGAGTATTATGTTAATCACGTTAAAGTACCCAGGGATTGTCATGCAGAAGAGGCATGAAACTTGTTTTGATTGGCCCCAGAGGGTAGAAATAGGTGCAGTGGATAGAAGAGCAAAGAACCCTTAGACTTGATGTGAAAAACAAACATCATAATAACTTCAGGCATTAAAAAATAGCCTGGAAATGTGAAGTAATGAATTATTCACCCTGTTTTGGGTCTTTAAACCAAGTCTGGATGACCATTTTCCAGTTATGTGTAGAGAAGGGATCTTTATTTGAGATTGGGTTAATGAAGATGACTTTCAAAATCTCATATGCTGAAATTTCATAATTCTGTACATGCCTCCAGCTTGATAGAGTTATCTCAATTAGTTGACTCAACTGACTTTCAGAAAAATAGTCTTTGAAGCCCATTGCTTCATTACCAATATCTGAGAATAGATTAAGAAGTAAATATGAAAAGGGAGTCAGGAGACATAACTATGTATTAGGTTGTTCATAGAATTTCAAAATTGGAAAGTAACTCGCGATCAACTTGTTTAACTTATTTCTCAAAAAAACTCCACCCCTCTAACTGCTGTCAGTTGTTCATCCAGACTTTCCTTGAAGTCCTTCAGTGATGAGAAACCCATTCCTACCTAAATAGCCCATTGTTGCACATTTCTAATCATTAAGAACTTTTTTCCCTTTCATTAATCCTAAATCTCTTGTTCTAAAACTTTCTCAAAAATTGTTCCCTCTATATGTTAATAACTTTTATATATTTTAACCCTTAATATACTTGAATACAGTTACCATGTTTTTCCTAAGTGTCTCTTCTCCATACAGCATCTACACATTCTCTTCAACTGAGCTTCATATGACCTGGTTTTCAGCCCTATTATCATCCTGATTATATGATTTTGGACTGCTAAATCTTGTCAATAAGTTTGTTTGATACAGTACCTAGGAATTAACAAAATACTTCAGTTTATATCAGTAAATATGTATTTTAAAAAAATACAATTTGTAGATATTTGTTGTTATTCCATCATATGTATTTCCCACTGCAGCTCTCTAGAGGCCTCTCTCAAAGGAGCTCTCCCTTTTAACAAAGAATAACATAAGAAAGAAAAAAACTAATCAACATATCAAAAAAGTTTCATGTTATATACAATATCCCACACTCATGCCATCCTTACATCTTTTTTTCTATATTACTCATTTTTCTAAGTGAATAATTTTATAAAATCAAAACCACCCAACATAAACCCAAATAAACAAATGATAAATCATGTTCTCATCTGTATTCTACTCCAACATTCCTTTCTTTATTTAAAGGTCGATAGTGTTCTTTTTTCATAATTCCCTCAGAATTGTCCTGGGTCATTGTGTTGCTGTTAGTAGCAAATTCTATCACATTTGATTGTTCCACAGTATTTCAATTACTGTATATAATGTTCCCCTGCTTCTGCTCATTTTACTCTGCATCAGTTCATGTAGGTCTTTCTGGCCCTTTCTGAAATCATCCTCTTCGTCATTCCTTATAGCACAATAGCCTTCTATCACCATCATGTGTCGCATTGTCATTCCCCCAACTGAGGAACATCCCTTTAGTTTCCAGTTTTCTGATATGATACCACAAAAAGAAGATATATAAATATTTTTGTACAAACATTCCATTTAAAAAAATCTTCTTGGGATACAGACCTAATAGTGATATTACTGGATCAAAAAATATTCATTCTTTTATAGGCCTTTGGGAATAATTTGAAATTGGTCTCCAGAATGGTTGGATCAGTTCACAACTCCACCAGCAATGCATTAGTATCCCAGTTTTGCCACATACCCTCCAACATTTATCATTTTCCTTTACTGTTATATTGGCCAATCTGATTTGTGTAATGTGGTACCTCAGAGGTGTTTTAATTTGTATTTCTCTAGTAAAGAGATATTTAGAACGTTTTTCCATATGATTATCAATAGCTTTGATTTCTTCATCTGAAAACTGCCTATTCATATCCTTTGACCATTTTTCAATTGGAGAATGACTTGGATTCTTACAGATTTGGCTTAGTTTTTTATGTATTTGAGAAACAAGACTTTTCCCTCTCTACTTCTTTATAGAAGTAAAAGGGAAGTCTGTTTTCATATTTCTTCTGTGGAGCCAAACTTCTTTATAGTCATTACATTTATTTCTTATAGGACAAAGATAAAATCTAGTATTTTCATGCTACAATTTGTTTAGCCATTTTCTAATTGATAGAGATCTGTTTTGGTTCCAGATTTTTTTTTGTTACTAGAAAAAGTGCTGCTGTAAATATAGCAAAGATTTATTAAGGGGTTGACTAGGTGGCTCATTGTGGTTATAGAACCAGATCTAGAGATAGGAAGTCCTGCATTCAAATCTGGCCTCAAATACGTCCTAGCTATGTGACCAGCTATTTAACTCTCATTATCTATCTTTCTTCTCTTCTGCCTTGCAAACAGTACATAGTATTGATTCTAAAATGGAACATAAGGGTTAAAAAATGATTTATTAAACAGAGCATCAGGCACTATGCTAGGGCATTGTCTTGGGTACCAGAGATAAAAAGATGAAAACATGAAACCTACCCTGACTTCAAGAAACTTCCATTTTATTAAGGGAAGCAACATATACACATATGTGAATAAAAACTATCTAAAACTAAAGTGCAAGATAATTGAATGTGAGCATGAATGAACAGAGAGCTGGGTAGAATGAAGAAAGGACTCATGTGAGAGGTGGCACTGGAGCTGAGTTCTCTAAAAACTCAGGGATTATGAGATGTGAAGGCAAGGAGGAGGGGGTATACTCCTAGTATGGAGCAACAATCCAAGTGATAGAGATCAGAGAAGGAATGCCTTCCCTATGGAACAATAAATGCTTCAGCTCAAAAAAAAAAAGAATGCATAAAAGGTATAATAAGCATAGAAAGGTGAAACCAACCTTTAAGAGCAGTGATGTGACAGATACCAATATTATGACCCAGCATGTGAATGGATTCAACTTATTTACCAAACATTAAGTGTCTGTTACATGTCCATTGTGGCTCATGGAGGAAGTGATACAGACATGTATAAGACAGAGTTCCTGTTGTCATGCAGCTTGTTAGCTTGTTGCAGATAAATATAATGGAAGTTTGAGTAAAGGATAAAAGAGGCCCAACTCAAGCCTTATTTTGCTCCTTCATAAATTGGATGGCTTTAACTATTTGATCTCTATATTCTATGATCTAAGGGCCCCTTTAGTGCCAAAATGCTATGTTCTATATTCTAGCAGCTCTTCCAAGTCTGTCGTATTAAATAGTGTGTTCTGTGGTCTTTCCCAGATCTTACATTCCATATGATGTCCTTTGATCTGTGGTGTAGGCCAGTGTAGCTGGAGTATAGAGTTGACAAGGTAAGAAAAGTGTAAGTGTAGAAACAGATAATAATATTAATAAGAGCAAACATTTATGTAGTATTTGCTATGTACCAAGCACCATGCTAAGTGCTTTACAGTTATTCTCATTTGATCTTCATAACAACCAGGGGGAGCTAGATGTTATTATTGCCCCTATTTTGCAGATGAGGAAATTGGGACAAGCCAAGATTGAGTGACTTGCCCAAGATCATGTAAATAAGAAGCATCTGAGAAAGATTTGAACCCTGAGGCCAGCACTCTTCAGTTCATCACCATCTGCCCTAGATTGCTCTCTTACACAGTAGGAGACAAAAGCCATTCTCCAAAAACCCTGAATTTAGGATAATATCCTCTTGGTACCATAGTTTTAAAATATGTTTGAGGATGGAAATGGAGATATGTTGGGAAAAGAAATTGTTAGAGAGTCTGAATTATGCCTCCCCTCCAGGACATTTGGGCAGCTAGGAAAATGCCCAGCCCTTCCACAATGTCCACAGGTGCCTTCCTTTCATATTCCCTCAGGACCAGGGCTGTCCCAAAGCTCTTCTTGTGCTGGCCCTCATTTTTCTAGACCAAACTGCTCGCCTCCTTTTCCCATCACTTGGAAAGAAGGCGGCATTGCCTAATTGCTGTAGGACTTGGAGTCAATCAGGTGCCTTCTCTTGGCCAGACTTCTTTCTTCTTTTTTATTACCAGATCTTGTCCTCGATGAGTTCCCGTGTGAGTTTGACTTTTGTGGTTGCCTTTGCCACGGTTGTGGTGGCTCTGGGGCTCGTGCTTCCTGCTTCTCTTTGCTGCTGCCGCTGCTGCCGCCGGGGTCTCTATTGTGGCTGCTGCCCGGTTATGGCTGCTGCAGATGCTGCCCTGCTCGTGCTGCTGATGCTGTTTTGGCTGTTGTTGTTATTGTTGTTTTACACTCCTCCTTACACTAAGCCCTCTTCAATAAAATGTTTCCCCCAGCCTGCACGCAGCTTTCCCCGTGCCATTGTCCTTTCCAGCCCTCCAAGTGGCAGCCTTTAAAAACAGCCACAAAAGAGGTCTCCCACATGAAAGGAACCATGCTAATACTCACTCAGGGCATTCAGAAGGATCCCAGCATGCTGCGAGTTATTACCCACAAGTCTTTAACCACAGCTTTCTAAGTGCTAAAAAAAAAAAAAAAAAAAAAAAAGCGCCTCCCATTTCTTAAACTCTAGAGACACCAAGCTGTTAGTTAGATGTCCCAATATTAAGTCCTGACTCCATAAATACCCAGGATGTCTGCCTGCCGCCTGCGTCGTAAAGGCCATCAGCGGACGAGTCTAATCCTACTCCCACCGCCCTATTTACTCTCGAGGGCTCGTTAGATATTTTTCCAAGCTAAGTAAACAGATGAACAACTGAAGTGAGAAGCAGTACTAGGGCCTCCCCTCTCGCCTCCCGCCGGACAGAGCACAATGAGATGGTCAGCGCCTGTGTGTCAGACTCCATGGCTCATTCCAGGGAGACTGATCTTTGCCGAGATAAAGCTCTCCTGGAGGGTCAGAAGGGGTGACTGCAGGGACTGCTTTATGTGTCTGCTGCTCCCTCAGCTTTGTGAATGGTAGCTTAGACTTGTCAGAAGCCGCACTCGTTCCTCCCAGGGAATTGATACAGGCGGAAATATACTTTTACCCAGCTAAAACATCCTTGTGCAAGCAATGGGATGGGCTTCAAGGCCGGTGCCGTAACTCCCATTTGCCCTTCGGCCTTTGACTTGGCCAAAGCTGTATTTTGATACCATGATAAAGAAATACATTATAGAGGAATGAGCATCGGTTGGGAAGCAGAAACTCATCCCTGATACTGGATAAAGGCAGCTGTGGGCAAATCACCTCCACGTGCCCAGCCTCAGTTTCCTCATTTGAACATTAATCACCAAAGACCTGTAAGTTTGTTGATGTAGAAACTCCCTTCACTAAAGCCTCTCGCAATTGGTAGATAATGTATCACCCTTAGGATTATCAGAGGTTTAGAGAGGTGACCTGACTTGTCATCCCCCTATTACTAAATGTCAGGCAGGACTTGAAAGCCCTCCTTCTTGCTGTCAGTGCCTCGGTCTCCCCACCGTGCATGTTTCTCCCCATTCCCCCTCTATCAACTTTACCTAAAAATATCTGCACTGCTTTTCTCATGGGCTTCTTGTGAGCCAAGCACTTTAGAGACCATACAGTGCTATAGAAATGTGAATTATTATTATTACATTCCTTTTGAGTCCATTAAAATCTTTCCATTCTGTTGACATTTGTGTCCTTATTTCAGGTGGTGATGTTTCCTCATTTAAAAATGAACGTTTTCTCATAGTATTTGAAAAGAGAAATGTTAAATGTTAAGGGTTCTTTTTCTAACCACAATTTCATCAGTTTCTTATTATACATATATGATTATAAAGCAATTTGCATGAAATTTACACCTTTTTGAATTTTGAAAATTGCCTTGTTGAAAAAGAATTGCTGTACTTCTCAATACCACCCTGATTAATCACAGTTATAGAGTAGACATAACACTTTTATTAAACTCTCACTGAGCAGGAAAATTAGCACTTCCTGCAATAACGATACTAATTTCATTAGTGAACGTTTTCATTTATAAAGCTCTACTTCCTTATTCTGCATCTTTCATCTCTTCCTTTCTGACTGGAGAAAAGGGAAGAAAATGAACAGTTTCTTGCTGGTTCATCACCAAGCCCAGGGATGATATTATGTGTATTCCTTGAAAAGCCTCCTTTGTAACTGGTCACTTTTATGACCACCATGTACTTACTGACATACGGCAATATTTGAATTTTGTTTTTGAAATTCACTTGCAGTAAAACTCAAATTATAGAATCTTCCAAGTTGAAAGAGGCCTCCCCAGTCATCTTGACTAGTCCCTATTTGACACCTGAATCCACAACATCCCTATCAAAAAGCCATCTCTCCTCTCTTTAAATAGTTTCAATGATGTGAATAAATGGAAGGAGAAAATTAAACCCTTATCTTATGCCAAATACTATGCTTAATGTTGAGGATACACATAGAAATGTGAGATAGGTTATGTTCTTAAGGAGCTTGCTTTTTAATGGAGCAGAGGAGGGGGACGGAGACCGTACATTTTAGAGGAATTAGCATTAAGGCAAATGGAAAGACCCAGTGATACTAGTGTAGAACTCCGTAAATATGAAGGCAATCCATTCCCATTTTGGACAGTTAAATATTAAAACTAAACTGATAAATGTATATGAGCTTGATACTTGCTTGCTATGTTCTGAGCGCAATGATACTTTAAAATAATTTGCAGTATTGTTATGTATTTGTTCTCAGTGAAATCTCCAGTCCTTTCCATTGCCTGAATTTCTCTTCTCTTTTCTCTCTGAAAATATTGTTGTAGTTAACTAACTGAACTTCACATTGTCCTCTACCTATTCATTCCTTGCCCCCTTATCCTATAACCACTCCTCCCTTTCCAGTCCTTGAATACCACCACTGTCCACTTTTTCTATGCTTGTACACTATTTCCTGAATGCTTTTATTGAAAAATCACAAAACTATATTTACTGGATCTGATAAAAATTTATTATCTAACCTCAAATTGGTTGTCATTGCTTTTACTCTTCATTATTTGACTCCCTCTTACACTTCCTGCAGTGTCTGTCCCAAATCTTTTCTTGCCCAGGAATTCTGATTGAAATTATATCCAAGCTCTTTCTTCAGGCTTTGTCTGTAGATGTTTGGGCCATATTTTTATTTTTCTCAGTATCTGTGTCACCATACTAGCTCTTAATATCTTTTTTGTTTGTTTTATTTTTTTGCTCATTTTTCCAGGTTACTTCTTAGCTATGGGTTTTATGTTATTGCCAGGCTCTATGAATTTCTAGGGGTAAGATCTGAAATGAGCTTTTGTTCTCTTTAACGCTAGTATTGCTTCTTATAGTATTGAGTGTTGTTATAAGTACAGATGAGGCTTGGGAACCACAGGCTTTCAGTGCTCCCAAAGTGGCGAGATCTGGGGTAAAATCTGATCACTGCATTCTGATTTGAACTCAGCAAGTTCCTGATCCAGCTTTTGGCTTAAGCAGTACTCATGTTTGTATTTGATTCATTGGAAATTTCATTAGACTTCTCTTAGTCTCAGCTATGATCTGCCAGCTTGAAAGCTCTTCATATTCAGAGCACCTGATTTGCAGATTTCCATTTGGCTTGGAAATTCTGCCCTCTTCATTCCATATCAGGGTTCAGACTGGACTGGAGGCTGAAGCTGAGTCTCAGGTGTGCCCCTGGAGTCAATGCTACACAGCTACTTTTCACTTAGTACATTGCCTAAAATTCAAGATCATTCCCAACCTCCCAAAATATCCATGAATTGCAAGTACTTTCTTCATTCTGTCCTGGGTCTGTGACCTAGAACTAGATTCCTTTGGATCCTCTGCAAATTCAACTTTTCTGACTCATGGTTTTTCTCTATTAGTAGCCAAATAGCACACTTCATAGAACATTGGTATTAAAAGTAAGCCAGTCAATAAGCCTCTTTAAAGTACTTTATTTGTGCTAAGAACTATGTTAAATACTGAGGATACCAAGAAAGGCAAAATTTGTTCCTGCTATTAAGGAACTCATATTTTTACAATGGAACACAGCATGGGGTACAGGATGTAATTCAAGTATGAAGGAAGGTATATTTTAGAAGATTGCACAATTTCACAAATTGGATAGAACTTTTTCTCCTTTTCTTTTCAGCTATGGACTGAAGATATTGCTCATGAGCAGTATTTAAGATATATGTACTCAAGCACTAATTCCATAGGTTATCTGTTCAACTAAGTCTTTATGATAAGATGATTTATGGAAATTTTTTTAAATGTCTCACTTGAGGTTTCTTATTTGGAGAGGTAACAATTAAAATAATGAGCCTATTTGATGACATTTAGCTATTCACTTTTAACTGTAAAGTTTGCTTCTTTCTTTTTAAAATTAGAGGTTTTCCAGTTTTAAAATTTATCCACAGGTTGTGGTATCAATCTGTAAGATTTTTCTGTGCTTAGAGATAGAACATGCCTTAGTAAATACTCAGAAGGAGATTTTTAAACATGTAAAAAAATCAGTTTTCATAAGGTTACATCTTTTTACTTCTTTATATAAAACATGCTATATTAAAAGAGAGATTAAATTTTACTCTGCTGAGTAAAATGCAAACACAAAATTATTTTTTCATTTTTCAGGGCATGCACGGGATTATCATTTATTTATGAGACTTTTTTTAATCTCGAATCTATGGAAATCTTTTCTTGAAGCACAATATAATATTGAATTGGGAATGTTGTCTGACAGTTTCCTCCTTACAGTTGCATAGAATGACTCTACTGTATGAATTTTTTAAAGAAGCCTCAATATACTCTGCATTTGAAAGGAAAGAAATAATCGTTGTAATCTTTTAAAGATACTTTCTCCTAGCTTTTTTTTCCACATTTCAGACAAACTACTCTCTAACAGATAACGTTTTGTGATTTCCAAGACCTCACAAATGTCCAGTTCTCTATCTTTTCTGAAATATATGCCTTTACATACCTAGAAATTCATCTCATTTAGTTTTAGAACTGAATGGGAATTTAGAGATCACGTAAACCTACTCCCTCTTTGTAAAGATGGAAAAAAACTTGGGTCAAGAGAGAGAAGTGATCTCTTCAAGGTCACATAGCTAGTTAGTGGCAAAGTCAATCTTTTCTACTCTCAAATCTAGAATTCTTTCTCCAGTGCAAGCTCTCTGTTTCCCCAAGGCATTTTTGAATGTATAACAATAGGCCATCCTCTTCTTCAAAAGGAACCTTTTCTTTACTTGTATTTTGGTACCAGTATTTGCTTTCACCTCTGAACCAGAGATGAGGTGATATTTACATTTTTCATGAAAACATTTGGTCTGAGCTCATTCATATTTCATTTTACTGGTTATATCATGTTATCTTGTTTTATCATGCTGTGTATACATGATGAAAACCCAAATCAGAATTGATCACCCCATTCTTGATCTTTTAATTTCTTTCCAAACCAGGTTAGAGACATTCCACTGAGGATTCTGTCTCTCACGGAGCCATATAGTCTTTTAGGATTTAGTCTTTAATTCAGATCTTGAATCTCTAGGTCAGGTTGATCATATTTCCATTAATCTGTTATCACTAATACTGTGATGGTCTGGCTTTTCATCTGCCTTCTCCATGATGGGAACACTGTTTTTCTCCAATGTCAAGAGTAACAAGAGCTTCAAACTGTGCCTTTCATAGACAGAGACTGTCTTATCTTGTTACCATTGGCCTCCTTGCTACATAGAAAGGGCATCAAGAATAATGTTTACTCTGTTGGATATAAAGTGAATGCAAAGATTGGGGACATGTTCATCAACGCACTGCCATGATATTCACTAACCCTACACTCCCTAAATTATATTTTATAATTTGGTGATCCCTAGTCTGCCTCGATTTATGTTTCCAGTGGAGTAGCTATTTTGTCAAGATTTCTAGACAGAAGTTAATCCTAGGGAACAAATCCCATACACAAGGAATCCATATTCAGGGGCACCTACAAAACTTCTAGGAATCCATACCCAGCACACCTTGACATTTTCTGGGAATTCAAACCTGAATTCCTTCTAATTCACAACTCCATACTAATACTTTCATATCCTCTGACTCATACCATTATTCTGTGCATCACTTTCCTGTTTCTTCTAGCTCTAATTTCTGCCATTTTTAGCCTAAAGAGGTGTTGTTATCATTTGTCACTTGATTCCATTGCTGTAATTTGGTCAATTGCTGGAGCGCCTTACCTTTGGCCCTTCCCACTAAAGACCGTTTTCTCTGTCTCTTCATCAAACTTTTTTTTTTCTGTGAGATGTCAAAAAATAAAATGAAACAAACAAGCAAAACCAACTCTAGTTTCTCCTCATTCTACTGCTTCCAAGTTCTATCCAGGGTAACTTAACATTCTATAATGCAGCTTTCCTAATCTTTCCCATCTCTCACTTTAGGATCATCAGTATATCTCATTACTTTAATCATTCCCCCAAACCCATTTCAGACACTAACATGCTCTTCCTTCTGATAATCCTAATCTCATTCTCTAATTGTTTCTTAGGCCTCATGGAAGAGAGATGTCATTTATCCCACCTTTCTGAGTCAGCTCTAGGGAGTGACATTGCCCATTGCCACTGATGAGGATATAGTGTATGTAACGAGATTAAATCCCCTAGCCTTGCTTTTTACCTAAAACATGGGATGAGTCAGCCTCAACAGCTGTTCTTTGGGGATTGAAGACCTTATCCTGACCCCTGCTGGGTGAGAGCACTGGGCCTCAAGTTCAAATCTAGCCAAAGTCACAGTGACCAAGTCATTTAGTTCCTGTTTGCTTCATTTTCCACACTTGAAAAATGGGAATAATAATAGAATCTACCTCAACAGGTTGTTGTGAGGATCAAATGTGATTATAGTAGGCATTATTTAAATCTCAATTCTCTTTCCTTCTTTTCTTTTCTGTGCTATCTCCCCTCCAAGGTCAGGTTCCAGATCACTAGTGTCCAAAATGGTGCCTGATTCCATTTTAGTAAAACCAACCATTCTGTGTCCCCTGGTACCTTTGGAATGGAAAACAACTAGCAATAGCTCTGAGTCATCTTCACCTCAAGCCCATAAATGCTACCTCTTCAGAGCATATCCTATTTTTAGCTAGATGGGCCCCTAAGAATCATATGATCTAACTGATCATTTAAAATAGAATGTAAGGGTTATGTCTTGTCCATCATTTTTTATTACATGGTCTACCCATAGACCATTCATCTCTTTGAAATTGTTTCATCAGTGTATATTCACCCTTCTGTGGAAATTTTAAGGCGTCATGCTATCCTTAGAGATATTCTGTAGTTTGTTTTGTTCAGTGAATGCTGGGTGACTATGGTCCTCCCTGGAAAAGATCATTTCCCTAGCACTTTGCCTTTAGAAATCTCTTTGGGCAGCCTTCTTTTGGGATCAACTTATTTGAAAAGGTTATATCACTTTAAGAAGAATCATCAAATCCTAGAACTATAGTCTTTTACAATTCTAAAGAAGATTCATCACTTCCTATGACAATGTTCTCTCCTGATTTTCTTCCCACTTACCTGTATGACTTTTTCACAATCTCTTTTAAAAGTGTTTTTACTAGTGCAATTTTAAAAAATATTCTCATTTCCTAATGATTCACCCTTTCCCAGAAAACTGTCCTTGCAATTAAATACAATCAAACAAAACGAATCAATACAATTGTCTCTCTAAAAATGTGTGTTTTTTCTATACATATTATCTGCCACCTCTTTGTAGGTGGAGTGAGTCTATAGTCAAAACCAAAATCCAATTCTTGCATCCTTTGGGTGGGTATCTGCTATGACTCTATCTGGGGTCCTCCCTCGTCATTTTTCTCCTGTCTGTGCATTCTCTTCTTTGGTGTTTTTATTTGTTTCCATGGGTTAAAACATTCTCTCTGTGAAAGTCACTTCCAAACTTGAATATCACTTTAAGTTTGAGATGTGTCTATGGGACATCCAGTTGAAAATGTCCAAGAGGCAGTAGTTAATATGGGACTGGAGCTCAGGAAAATGATTAGAGCTAGATATATGAATCTGGAAATTATCTGTATAGACATGATAACTGAACTAATGAGAGATGAAAATCAAGATAAAGTAGAGGAGGAAGAAGAGGAGAGGGCTTAAGATAGACTCAAGTTGCATAGATAATAAGGGAGAGAATCAGTATTACAGTATTATTCAGATCTCCTAATTCCAAATCTAAATCTTATTTTTTCTTCTCAGCTATCCCACAGCTGGAGAGTTGGTTAAGGAAAATTCTTCTACTCCTGTATTGTTAAAAAAAAAAAAAAAAAAAAGAAAAACTCCTGTACTGTTATGAATGATGTAGAGTAGAATGAGTGAGATGCATCATCTTTCTCTAAATATAAACCAAGTTCTCATGGAAGACCCCTACCCCTTGTAATGGTCCTATTTATAGTACTTTTAGTGGTAACAAACAACTAGAAACAAATTAGATGCTCATTAATTGGCATACGAACCACAAATGTGAAACGGGATTGTAAAGCAATTTTATTTCACCATGAGAAATATTGAATACAAAGAATCCAGAAAGTATGGGAGCACATATGACCTGATCTGGAAATGAAGTAAGCAGGACCAGGAAAACAATAATCACAGGGAGTACAACAATATTAGCAGAAAGAACAGTAATGGCATCAAAAACAAAAACTGAATCCCATCTAATCATAATGACCAAACTGGGACCTAAAGAAGAGTAAATATTTTGTATTCCTTTAAAGCTCAGCTTAGGTGTTAGCCTGTCCATGAAACCTACGCTGATTCTCACAATCATTAGTACCTTGGTCATTACCTATTCACCATATTTCATATTTGTATAAATATTGTATCCCCATCTATACTCCCTCCCACTTAGTAGAATATTAAATCCTTCAAGTCAAGGACCAGTGGTTCCTTCCACAGTGTCTTATTCTTAGGAAGCAATTGACCTATGTTTGTCAATTTGGATAGAATAGACATCGTTTAGTTCAGTCTTCTCAATGACTGCTTAATAGACGGAGGCTTAGAATATTTTCAGTGTTACAAGGTGCCTTCGAGATGCTCTAGTTCAACACCTTCATTTGCCAAAAGAGGATATTGAAGTACAGAAAATAGCAGTGAATTCTATAATGTTCCATAGTTACTACACAGTAAATCATTCTTCCCATCCTAAATTCAGTTATCTTTCCACAATACTGTAAAGCCTTCTGGAGTGTAGAGTATTTTGATGGCACATCCTTCAATTTAGCCAAAGATGCAGGACATCTGGTGAAAGTTTCCCCAATCTCATTTGCACATTTTTTCTATGACAGAATATATTCAAAAGGTATTTAGAATATATCAAACAATGCCTCAGTTCTTCTTCATACGCCTTCAACCAGGACATGATCATTAATAATTTGGATTGAATTTTTTTTTACTTAAAATTCAAACTGAAAGTCAAATGTCAACTATAGTCTTTGTATTCTCAAACAGAAAAGGAAAGTGTACTTTCTGTAATATTGACAAAATTGTAATTCAGTTCTTTGAGAGTATCCCTCTGTAATATTGATAGAATTCACTTTGCCATTAGAGGTCCTGGGTTCAAGCATCACTTCTTTCATTTCTTAACATTGAGACCTTGAGCAAGTAATTTCCCTGTCTGGGCCTCACTTTCCACAGCAAAAGGCTTGGACCATACTCTACAAGTATGATATGATAAGCCTATGGTTTCTAAGATCTCTATCAATTTTAGTCTTCCGTGAACCTAAATTTACACTATATTTGGAGGCAAGATAATTCACAATTGATAATGTATATGTGAAATGTAACATATTTCTTCATGGAGCTTACAGTCTTGCAGGAGAGTAAGTCATAAAGAAAAATATTATATGATGAATCCTTCAAAAAGGTAGAAAGGTCTGCATATGTATAGGGCTCAGGAAAATTTTTCTGGAGGAGAATTTGGGCTTTAATTTAAAGTATAGGTAACAACTCACTTGTATTCAATAGATAGTGGAGATGTTTCATGAAAAAGGATGCTCTCAAAAGATTGAAAAGTCAATTAGGTAGCAAGAAAACTTATCTTTGCAATTTTTGTCTACACTGAGCCATAACTTCCAGTGTTAAGGAGGTCTTTGTCTCTCCACATTTTGTTGTGGAAATCATCAATGAAAGAAACAATCTGGATTACTGTGTTCAATTCTGGATGCTACACTTCAGGAAAAACATTGATAAGCTGAAGAGCATCTACTCAAGAGCAATCAGAAAGATGAAGGATGTTGAGACCATGTCATATGAAGACTGATTGAAAGAAGATTGCCAGGAGAGAGGGATATATGATAATTGTTGTCGAGTATAAGAAGAGCTATCATGTAGTTAGGTGGCAAAGTGGATAAAATGTCTGGACTAGAGCCAAGAGGGCTCACCTTCCTGAGTTCAAATCTATGTGGGCAAGTCATTTAACCTTATTTATCTCAGTTTTTTCATTTGTCAAATGAACTAAAGAAGGAAATGGCAAACCATGGCAGTATCTTTGTCCAAAATCCTCCAGAAGGGGTCATGAAGAGTTAGACATAACTGATAAGATTGAACAACAGCATGATGCTGAAAATATAGAAAAGGGATTAAACGTTATATTTGTGCAGAATGTGTGAAAGTTGTAGTTAGCCAATCAATAAACATTTATTAAGTTGAAATGTGTGCCAGGGCCTAGGATACTAGGGGACATGACTAGTTAGTAAGCATTTGCTAAGTATCTGTGGATTGCCAGGCAGTATGGAAAACACTGGGTAAATAAAGGCAAAAGTATAAAGGAAAAGACAGATAGATAGACAGAAGTGGAGTAGGGAGGAGAGAGAGAGAGAGAGAGGGAGGGAGGGAGGGACGGAAGGGAGGAAGGGAGGAAGGGAGG
>NC_058131.1:79268192-79305692 GCF_016433145.1 Gracilinanus agilis
AGGGAGGAAGGAAGGAAGGAAGGAAGGAAGGAAGGAAGGAAGGAAGGAAGGAAGGAAGGAAGGAAGGAAGGAAGGAAGGAAGGAAGAAGAGGGAGAAGATAACTGCATTAAGAATATTGACTGTTTGACAGTAATAATATATGATGATTATCTGTGAAAATTTAACTACTTTCAGCATTGCAAGGATTAGGGGCAATTCTGAAGGCCTTATGATGGGGAATGCTATCCACCTTGAGGAAGAACTGTTGGAATCAGATGGATGCAAATCAAAGCATACTAACTTTCACATCAGTGTATTTACTACTTTTAATTTGGGATTTGGTTTAGTATGAGTATGCTCTTAGAAGAGCGACCAATATGGAAGTGTGTTTTGCATGATAATAAAAATAAAATTAAAAAAACATAAAGAATATCAACTGTTCATCTGTCCAGAGGACAGATTGCAGAGGGTAGATATAGGAGAGGTCAGCTACAAACCTAATATAATAGGAAGAGGTGATATGAGCCTGAGCTGAGGTCATGGCTATACAGAAGAACAGAAGAGGAAAGATGAAGTCAGAATCAACAAGACTTAACAAATGATTGTGTTTGGAAGAGAGAGAATCAGTGACTTAATAGTTAGGGGTTCAGAAAGCTGTACCCTGGATAACCTCCAGCACTGTATTTTTATACAGCTTGAATCTACATGTGGTACCATTTCTCCAGGGGCTCAGGATTCAGCAGGAGGAGTGACTGTGTCAAGAAATGGCATTTGGACTCAATTAAAGACCACTAGTGTATTTCTAAGGAGTTTCAACATCAGTCTGTATGGAGCTACAGATAAGCCTTTCTCTCTGAAGACTTTCTCTTTTGGAAGAACTTGCTACTTATGACTATATTTTGCTTCATACATTCCTAGATTTAGAGCTGTAAGGGACTTTAGAGATAGTGTCTGAAGAAGGATTTGAATTCATATGTTCCTGAAGGCAGATCCATATTATGAGGCAAGGAGCAGGAGAAACAAATGAGTGGAGGAATAAGAACTATAATAGTTTACATTTTAATTTTATTTGAGTAATTTGTAGCTTACAAAGTACTTTTCTCAGAGTGACCTTGGAAACTAGATAGGATATCATCTCTATATGACAGATAAAAAAATTGATATTCAGACATCTTAACACTTTCCTGGAGTCTGAGAGAAGTCAAAACTAACTCCTTGATTCTAGATATAGTATTTTTTCTACTACATCCTACTGCCTTTTAATAAATGTTTTTTTAAATTAAGTTAAACTGAATTTTAAGTAGAATGGAACTAAACATAAAATAAAATAGCATGTTCCATACAGAAGTTCCAATATCTATTGAGTGACAGTTAAGCATCCTTCTTTAGAGGTGTAGTGAAAGTAGGACTGGATTTGTAGTTGCAGATGGGCATGAAACTTGGTTTTATCTGGGTGATTTTGTGAAATCTGTGTACCTCTTTGGTGCCTTAGTTTCTTTTTCTGCAAAACAATGAGGGGAGGTATACTAGGCAATCTCTTAGAGATATTCCAGTATAAGACAATATAAAAATATAATTGTATACACTCTTCAGGAAGGTAGCAATTCTTGGTAACTATAGGTTCTAGTGATTCCCATTTCTTGAGTCCTTCCTCAAAGAGCTGCTCTCAGGACTGATCAAAGATGTGAGAACCCAGTCCTAGAGAACATGGGCCAGTAACCAGAATGAAGGACACAGCAAATGATGCAGAAACAATTTCTTTAGTGTAAGTACATTTTTCTACAACATTAGCTTTATAATCAAGTGGTTCCGATGTTAGTCAATTACAGAAACAACATGTGACCCCCCCACCTGGTCTCTGTGGGATATTAAGAAATTAAAACTAAAATGGTGCTATT
Organism: Gracilinanus agilis; assembly: GCF_016433145.1. Taxonomy (NCBI): domain Eukaryota; kingdom Metazoa; phylum Chordata; class Mammalia; order Didelphimorphia; family Didelphidae; genus Gracilinanus; species Gracilinanus agilis. Next base: position 79,270,071 of record NC_058131.1, read on the forward strand.
TTTTTTCACATTGAAGGAGATTCCTTAGAAGAGAAACAGTGATATAAAAAAATAAAAAAGCAATAAAAATGTGGTATTTAAAGGTGTGGCCAAAAAATGTTGAAAGAAGGAATATGTAGTATTGTTTTCCTCTTTCCTCTTGTTTTTAGGATATTTGTAGTAGAAGATAATTCTTTTGTTGGCATAGAATTTCATTTTTTTTAGTCTTTGCAACATTAGGGATTTCCACTTTTTTGGCATACAGTTCTGAGGTGGGAGGAATGGAGTGAAAGGTGTCAGGCATGATGTCATTGGAAGGACACTGGATAATACAAATTCCAATACCAGTTGAACATTGTCCTCATTTAACCTCCCTTTTCCTTAATTTCCTGTTATTTAAAATTAAGGGCTAGGGTTCTCCAGACAACCCCTAAATTCCTTTTGTTTCTCAATGATGGAAACATAGAATCTCAGAATTGGAAGTAACCTTCAAATCTATCTCTTCCAATGTGTGCCTAACCAGAATCACTTTCCCCCAAAATTGTATTTATTTATTTAATTAATTTAGAGTATTTTTCCATGGTTACATGATTCATGTTCTTTGACTCACTGCCTCTCTTCTCCCTCCTGGAGCCAACGAGCAATTCCACTGGTTTTACATGTATCATTGTTTAAAACCTATTTCTATATTATTACTATTTGCAATAGAACAGAATCACTTCTTATGACATACGTGAAGAGTGATCATCTCAGTTACCTTTGTGGTATTTCTTTTTCTGAGGAATTCCAGGCATTCCTGGTCAGCTTTTGTCACATTTGAAGAACTCCAGTTGTTGGGAATTTTCCCCTAAAAATCAAAACCTGAACTTGCAACATTTACCCTTTGCTCCTAGTTCTTTCCAAGCTTAAGAACAGCAAGTTTAATCCCTCTTCCACTTGTCAGCCCCTCAAATACTTGACCATCCTGTAATGCTGGCTCTATGAGCAAATTAGCTCACCTCCATGACCCTGAATTTCCTTGTCTATAAATTAGAGCTATTAATAATCCTGGCACCACATACTTTATAGAACTGATAGAGGGAAAGTACTTTCCAGCCTATAAAATTCTAGAAATGTGAATTATCAATAATGGTATTGTTTTATTAATATCATTGTTTACAAATTACTAGTCTCTATGCTGAATATCTACATGACAAACTGTTGTGGGATGGATCATGAGAAAATATACATACATTGTCCACTCAAGCCTTATCTGGCTGATACATGAGTTATTTTCTTTGTAGAATTTGGCAGAGTACCCTCCCTCTTTTTACTTAAAGATTTTTCAGTCAGCTTTTGTTTTTATTTTATACCCTTAATTTTTGAATCACAATTTTATGACATTTTTCAAAAGCTAGTATTCTGATAGTTTAAAAAATCTATAAAAAAGTTACATATGGTCATTTGAACTAATTGCTAAAATGACACTACATTAATTAGATAATTGAGGACCTTGAACATGTGGCTATTGTATTCATTGGGCTGAAAGCCAACATTTTCTATAGCTGAGAAAATGTGTTATCATAATTCAAAATTCAATTGCTGTACCGTTTTTCATATTGAATAGATAATACAGAATGGGTCTTAAATCTAGATTGAAAAACTAACAGGAACTGGTTTTATTTTAATTGAGTTTTCAAGCACTCCTTTTGCCATCTCATTGTCTTTAGAGTTTAACTCTTAGTGATTTTGACAGCTTTTTTCTTATTCAAGCTACCATCTTGCAAATTAATAATAATTATATTTTAAGATTTACCGTTAATCTTTAGTAATATGTTCTATATAATTAAATATCTTTTGATTGTACCAATTTTTTTCCTGTTGAGAATAAAAGTTTTCCATTTGTTTTAAATCTGTGTATTTATGTGGACATGCATAGGATTTATAGATATGAGAGGCCTTTTAAATTAATAGCTTCATTTTTTAATATGAAAACTGAAGTCCAGAGGGAACTGACTTGCCCAAGCTCATCACATTACTAAGCATCAACAAGAATAAACCTCCTTTCAATGGCCTTTAATGTTGTCATTGCAGTACTGTAAGATAGATTAATATAGGTATTATCCCCATGTGGAGAAAGAAAGTGAGCAAAATTGTATCTAGGAATCTGAACAGATCTTTCAGTGATCCCAAGCTGCTCACTATCACAAAAGCCCTCCTTATTAGCACTGATATTTTCTTAGTGATATTTTATGTCTGCAAATTATGGGATACCCCTATTATCTCTGGATAATCAAAATTGTAGGTGATCCAAAGGGCAATGTTTCCATTATCACTCTAAGTAGGTTGCTGTCTCAAAGGAGACACCAAAGACATCATTTAGGACATGTATGATCAGAAAAAAAGCTGACAATATAGTAAGAGTGAAGCATAAGACATAATAAGTCTTTTTGCTGTCTTAATATTCCAGATATTGAAGGAGAGAGATAAGCCTCCATTGTTTTTGGTAGATTCTTTGTGGAATTTCTGGAAAACTGTGGACCAGAAGCACAGAGGATGATAATTGAATTAAAGGCTATACCATTGGAAGGGATATCATTATTGAAGTGATCACCCTCTATTGAAGTATCAAAATGCATTTGATGAATAAGAGACCTATACTTGTTCAAATTCTCACCACTAACAAATGAAAAAAACCTGAATTCAATTTTGTTCTTTTTAAATCTGTTTATATTTTATAGATTTCAAGATTTAGAGATAAAAGGAACATCATCTATTCCAAATGCTGTATTTTATAGATTAAGAAACTGAGGCCCACAGAGGATAAATGATTTGCCAAAGCCATACAAGTAGAAGTGGCAGAGCTGTACTAAACCAAAGTGTACAAATCCAGTATACTTTCCATTATATAATAATTTTTCTACTATGTCACACGATTATAACCCATAATGTTGATTGTGGTTTTGTAAAAATATATTAAGAGAAACAATCTTAAGGGTAACAGTGGGGGGTTCCTATATTTCCATAGGAACATTGAACAGTTGACTGAACAAGGTTGCAGTGGCTTTTGCATCATTATAGTGGAGTCTGGTTGTCTGAATGACGTTCATTGGTAGGGCAGGGTTACTCAGGGTCTGCCTGTTTCAGCGAATTTGCCATGTGCCTTAACTTATCAAGGTTATTTGTCAGCAGAATTATGTCTTGTAACTTTAGCCTCCATTTCTTTAGATGACAGGACTTAATGCAAAAGTTTTCCCCATACCCACCAGTAGTCTAAGTTGATTTCATATCCTTTTATTTTATAAAGTTTTGCTTATCAGGTTTGTCATCCTCCATTTGAAATTAAAATGTGTGGTCTCAAGATGACCTTAAAGTAACTGACCCCCAAATCTAATCACGCCGAGCGCCTGTGGAAATCGACAAATATGTCAGGTGTAACTTGGAGCATCAAAACATTGTTTTAAATATTTCATTTGCAAGCAAGGAAAAGATCATTCTTCAGTAAGTCCTCTGAGTGAGAAAGAAGGCAGGGACAACTGGCAAGTGGACGTTTTGCTGTTGTATAATCAGTAGTCGTTATCAAGGGGTTCATATGAGTTGAAAATTTAGAGTTATATATTCTGTGTGAGTGAATTATTGATCACATTTACTGCTGGGAGAATGATCCTAAATGGTCAATACATGGTCAAACAGTGTCAGGTGAAGGTAAAAATAAAATAAACTAAGATCTATATTTTTGATAGGAATGGTTGATGCCTGATTTTAGACTTGTGATTTGGGATTATTATTGAATTTTACTAAAATTTTACACTTCAGGGATCCATGATTTCATCATGTGTGAATCCTCTTTCCACTAATGTTGATTACTATAACCTCTATCCCTTTGTAGTGAAGCAGTATGTTCTAATTTAAAGAACATTGAATTCAGTCAAAAGACTTAGGTTTGAGTATTATTGCTGGCACCTCTAAGCTGTGTGATGATTAGAAAACCAGTTCATATCTCGAAGCCTCAATTTCTTCTTGTGTAAAATAGAATAAGAGTACTTGTGAGGTCCTAGGTTCAAATCCAGCCTCAGTCACTTCCCAGCTGTGTGACCCTGGGCAAGTCACTTGACCCCCATTGCCCACCTAGGAGCCAATACACAGAAGTTAAGGGTTTAAAAAAATACATACATAAAAAAGAGTACTTGTGCTCTGTGCCTCATAAGGTTATCATAAGGATTGTGCTATATAAACCTTAAACCACTATTACTTCAATGGGAAATAATTAATGAAATAAAAACATATTTTTAAAAATTCACAATTGCAGTGCAAGATGTTAGTAGTAAACAATTTCATGAACTGCTATGCTAACAAATAATTCCTCACTTGGTAGCTCATCCTCTTCTTACTTAAATAAACTGATTAGCATCTCACTGTCTTAAAGTCAGAAAAAAATTCTAGAGATTATCTAGTCAAACCCAAGTATGAACAAGAATTGCCACAGCATACCCTTTCCACATGCTCCGTACATCTCCTGGTTTGCTTGAAGACCTAAAATTAGGAGGAACCTAGTATATCTCAATAGCTCTAATTGTTAGGAAGTATGTCCAAAAATGACAGGCACATAATCTATCACTCTGATCTCTGCCTTCTATGGCAATGTATTGGAGAAGAACTTTGATGGAGGAATTACTTTAATATAATGGATAAAAAATTACTCTCAGATTGATGCTTGTTATCAAAATCCAAATTTTATACCAATATATCAGCATTAATAATATATACAACCTTGGACCACCTTACCTATATTTTTATACCTTGAATTTGTGCCTTTAAAAAAAACATCTTATCATGTTATTTAATCTTTTGTACTTCTTAGTATAAGCCATTCAACAGAGATAGTATTATTTTCTCTTCTTGACATCATTATTAGCCACCCAAACTTGAAAAGGGGGAATTACCTTTGACTTTTCCCTTTGTCATACATTTTATCAGGTATCAAGGCCCAATCTTCTCTCTCTGTCTCTCTCTTTCAGTCTGTCTGTCTGTCTGTCTCTCTCTTTTCCGCCCTCCCTCCTTCACCCTTCTCTCCAATCCCTTCTCACTTTATTCATACCCCTTTTTTCCTACTTATCCTTTGTACTTAGCTCATTCTCCTTTTCTATTTGTGCACTTTTTCTTCCGTCCATTAGATTATAAACCTCCAAGAAATTAAGCAATTTGCCCATTGTTACACAGATAGAAAAGGTCAGAGATGTTATTAGAACTCTATACTATCTTTCCTTAAAAATAAAGATTTACATAAATAAATATGCTACCATACATATTGTATAGAAACATATGCATATATGTGTGTATATGATTATATGTAATATTGATCCATTCCTCAATCAATAAGATGTTAATAGATATGAACAGAGATCTCAAATAAAGAATTGCATATTTATTGTGGAACTTTTGTTGTATAAAGAATTGGAAACAAAGCAGATGTTCATGGCCCTGCAAATTGTGATATATCATCAATGTGGTTTAAGAAATGATGAAGATAAGAAACGTAGGAAGACTGACCCAAAATATTTTACCCAAAAAATATTATTAAAAGTGAAATAAACAGAATCATGAAAAGAAGACACGCATTGAGTATAGCAAAGGAAATAGAAGTAACAACAGTAACAGAACAATTGAAAATGAATGTTGTAAAGTTATAAGGAATAATATTAACCTCAATAAAGAGATATGAGAATGTTCTTCCTTTCTTTGCAGAACTGGGGGGAAATAAATTTGTAACACTGAAAATTATGTCAGATTTAATTGTTATATTAGATAGTATTGCTGAACTAATCTTTTTCCCCCCTTTTTTTCTTCCTTCTAGCAAGAGATAATTCTCTGGGAGAGGGAGGGGAAGGTTTTATTGGAAAATATAGTAAGGTAAAATCAAAAGGTATCAATAAAATTTTTATTAAAAATTGTTTACATTTTACAACCATAGGAAGGAATTAAAAGGCCACTAGCCCTTGAGACAGGGAACTTGGGTTTAATCTCTGCTTCTGATATTTATTACTTATGTGACCTTGAGCAAATTAGTTAATATCTCTGTGTTTCAGTTCTCTGAAATAAGGCGTTTGGAATAGATGGCCTCTGAGGTCCCTTCTCGTTCAAAAGCTTTGATCCTATGATCTTTTATGATCTCCTTTATTCTTTGTTTGCTTAAGAATTCTCTCCTTTAATCCTGAAAGATGTCTGACCTCATTCTTTTTTTTTTTTTTTTTTTTTTTTGCAAATGATGGGAACTTCTCTATTCCATTTGGATATTCACTTTAAGTTTATTGTGTTACAAAATGTTGTTCTAAATTTAATTTCTGAAAGTTTTCCAGTTTTCTCAGCAGTTTTTGCCAAACTAGTTCTTTCACAAATAGTTTATGTTTTTAAGGTTTATGGAACCTTTGGTTCAAGTTTTATTATTATTCATTATTCCTCCTCTAGTCTATCCCACTTACCTACTTTTCTATTACTTTCCTTAGTCAGTTTGATCTACTTAACTATTTTACTAGTGCTAGTTTTTATGATTTTTACTTTATAAGATCATTTGATGTCCAAAACAACTATTCTTCCTTTCTATTTCCCTGCTTCTTTTAGTATTCTAAATCCTTTGTTTCTCTACTCAATAGTTGTTATTATTTTGTCTAGCTTGGTAAAGCAACACCTTCAGTTTGAAGATATTTGTAGTGTTAAATGCATTATCTTAAAATTAATTTAAGTAGTACAATTTATATTATATTGGTATGGCCCAACCATGAGCAATAGATATTCCTCCAATTAGTTATGTCAATATTTCTTTTAAGAGCATTTTATAATAGCATTTATGTAAATCTTAAATAGATCTTATTAGACTGAGTATAAGTATTATAATCATTTGTATTTATTTTGAATAACTTTTCTATTTCTATAAATTCCAACCACATTTTATTAATAATATAAAAATGCTGATTTTTTGTGGATTTATTTTGTATCTTACTAATTTACTAAATCATCTAATCAGTTTCCTTGCTAATTCTTTGGGTTTTATAAATAATTATTTCATCATGTGGAAATAAGCCTTCTTTGTCTCTTCTTCCATTGTGCCTGTGCCTTTTAATTAATTTCTCCTGTCATCATACTATAACAAGCATTTCTTGAACTGTATCAAAAAATAATGTGGAGAGTTGGATTCTTATTTCTTTCCTGTATTTATTTAGAAATCATCTAGCTTTTCTTCAATGAATATGATAGCAACTTTTTATGTTATAAAAGATCTCATATGCAATGTAGAGTTTTTAGTATAAATATTATATTTTGTTAAAGGTTTTTTCTATATCTATCTAGTTCATCTTATGTCAGTATAATTTTATTTTTGACATGATTAATTATCTGGTTTATAGATTGTTCCTTATGATACAATAGTATTCCATAATAATATACCACATCTTTATCCATTCCGCAATTGATGGATACCTCTTTGGTTTCCAATTTTTTTGCCACCACAAAGAGGGCTGCCAAAAATATTTTTGGGCAAGTAAGCCCTTTTCCTTTATCTCTAATCTCTTTGGGATACAGACTTAGTGTTGGTATTGCTGGGTCAAATGGTCATAGTTTTATGGCACTTTGGATGTGGTTCCATATTGCTCTCCAAAATGGTTGTATCAGTTTATAGTTCTATAATGTATTAGTGTCTCAATTTTCTCACATCAGCTCCAACATTTATCATTTTCCTTTTAGTCATACAAGAGAGAGCTAAAATATAATAGTTTATCCTTATATTTTCCTACATATGGTAAATCTCTTTTTTATTCATGTATATTTGCCACCGACCTCTGTAGGAAGAGGCCTAGGGATTCCATTCACTATTCCCCTCCCAACCTGCATTGCAAATATGAGGAATTGATGCAAGGAGAAAATAACAGTAATACAGAGGGCACAAACGTCAAGCCATCAGGTAGGGGGGTGATCTGGTGTAGAAGTCAGTGAACCTAATGTAGTATTGGTGATCCAAAGGTTTTGAATTAAGTGTTTTTGACACATCAAATCAGAAGTCAAGGGCGAAGCTGCTTTTTAAATGTTCTTGCTTAAGAGTCCAGAATAGATGTAATTGAACCTCTCAGGTGAAGAGCTGTGTTAGAGTAAGCTGGTTAGTGTCTCCCCTTCATTCTGGGATATTTAAGATATCTCCTTATATCTGTACTGTGACATTGCTAAAGGGCCTCTGGGGTCTCCAACATTCCTAGAAAAACAGGAAGAAGGGTGTACCAGTGTAAAGAGCACCAAATTATAAGTCAAGAAGCCTGAATTTTAGTCTCAGCACTGCATCGTGCTATCTATATAACCTTAAGAAAGTGCTTTCCTCTTCTGGTCTCTCAGATGTAAAGTCATTTTGTAAAACTTAACACCCAATAAGTGTTATCTTATTTTACTACTACTCTAGTGTTACCCTTTTTTACCTACCCTTTGGGTTATATATATTGTGCTGTTTATGTTAAAAGAAACATTAGAAAGCCACTACAAAGTGACTCTGCCATTCATGAGATGTATAAAATTAGACAAGCCATTTAACCTTGATGAGCCAAATGAAGATGTCAGCTCAGATGATTCAACATAGAATTTTAAGCAAATGCTATCTGCCTCACAGTGTGGTTGGTTATGAGAAAGACAAAGTGATTTAATAAGATGTGTTTTTTTTTCTTTTAGAATTTCCAGTCTGATATGGAGATAATAAATATATAATTATATGATAAAATACAATTTTTAAAATTACTTAATTGCATTATAAATGTTTGAAGTACATTTGGAGGCCTAATTTGGGGTCATAGTTAACTGAAAAAGAAATTAATGGGTTTCCTACTGAAGTAAGTGGCATTTGAGTTGGTTTTAAAGGATGCTAGATTGCTGGTGGAGTTGAATTGATCCAGCCATTCTGGATGGCAATTTGGAACTATGCTCAAAGGGCTTTAAAAGACTATCTGCCCTTTGATCCATCCATACCACTGCTGGATTTCTACCCCAAAGAGACAATAAGGAAAAAGACTTGTATAAAATTATTTATAGCCTCACTCTTTGTAGTGGCAAAAAATTGGAAAATGAAAGGATGCCCTTCAATTGGAGAATGGCTGAACAAATTGTGGTATCTACTGGTGATGGAATACTATTATGCTAAAAGGAGTAATGAACTGGAGGAATTCCATGTGAACTGGAACAACCTCCAGGAATTGATGCAGAGTGAAAGAAGTAGAACCAGGAGAATATTGAACACAGAGACTGATACACTGTAGTACAATCAATGTAATGGACTTCTCTACTAGCAGCAATGCAATGATCCAGGACAATTCTGAGGTACTGATGAGAAAAAAATGCTATCCACATCCAGAGAAAGAACTGTGGGAGTAGAAACACAGGAAAAAAAAACAACTGCTTGATGACATGGGTCAATGGGGACATGATTGCAGATGTGGACTCTAAGTGATCACTCTTATGCAAATGTTAAGAATATGGAAATAGATCTTTATCAATGACATATATAAAAAACAGTGGAATTATTCATTGGTATAGGGGGAAGGGAAAGAATATGAATCATGGAATCATTGAAAAATATTATAAAGGATACTAGAGATTTAGTAAGGGAATATGGGGAGAGGTCATTCTGTTTATGAGAAAAAATACTGAAAAACTCAGGAGAGGACAGAAGAAATACAGTATTTTAGGAGGACACAGATGAATCTATTGGTGAAAGGGAGAAATTTGGACTTTACTTGGTAGGGAACTCTCTGAACCACTAAAGACATTTTTTCCAAACATAAGAGTGCTATGACCTGATGACCTATAAAGTCCCTTTCAACTCCAGAAATCTATAATGTATTTTTTTTGAAAAGGAATAACATACTAATAAGAAGTTAGGTTCATAGGTGAAGAGAAGAGGGAAGGCATGAATTCATCTTGCATAGCTTAAAGTTTTTCAAGATCTGCTAATCTTGGGAACATACTCATATCCCAGGTCTTTTTCCACCTACATTCCACTCCCATTTGAAATTTATGGCTCCTGTATTCTGTTTCTTGACACCTTTTTCTGTACCGTCCAGAGTGACAAATAGCTCATTTGTTAAAATAAGCCATTTTTTTATTTAGCAGAATAGAAGCAGGGAGAAGCAGAATAGAAGCAGGAATCACTGAGAATCCTTTCCAACCAGCCTTATAACAACACTTCAAACTGAATCCTGGAGTAAAAGAACCAACAAGGGGATGGATTGAAGCAAATTTTCTGCAGAAAAACAACTTAGAAGATAGTCAGAGAAGGTCTGGTTCACCGGGGTGAGAGAGGAGCGTGGTCCACAGCAAGGCTGCTCAGAAGATTGCTAGCACAAGCCAAGAGCCAGCCCCACTCCTCCCCACATCTACTGTTCTAGGTTTTGAACCTGGACCCAAGCCAATGACCCTGCCTAAGCCAACAGCACCATAGTCTCACACCCACCTGTTAAAGTTCTGAGTTCCAGTGCAAGCCTGCAGTGAGACCCTAAGCCCTAGCACAGGGCAGTCCGTGATGTGCCTGGCTGTTGCAGGTCTAAAGTGAGACTCTGAGCCCTTCCCCAAGCCTAAACTGAGGCTCCAAATCCTGGCACAAGGCAGTTGGCAGGACACCTAGCTGGTACAAGCCAAAGGGGCAGCCCAGAGCCCTTGCACTAGCCTGCAGCAAGGATCTGAATCCACAGTGCAGGGGAGTCTGGTTTGTATAATCCCAGAGTGAGCCCAGAGCCCCAGCTCCAGGACAAGGCATTCTACAGTATCCCTGACCTTTGCAAGCCCAGAGTAAGCCACAGTGCCCCTCTCCAAGCTTGAGGTTAGACCCTGAGCCCCAGCACAAGGTAGTTCATGATACTTTGAACTCTGCAAACTATCAACAGTTACAGGGGGAGATTGAATTAGCAGTGGAAGGTGGCTTTCAAAGTTTCCTCTCCATAGGCTGTCATACCACCTTGGAAGAACTGAAGCCTGCAGAAACCCAGAAATAAACTAAGGGTGGCAGCAAGGAAAAATGAAGGACAAGAGAGGGCCCCTCTACTCTGACAACAGAGCCCTCCTTTATGATGAAAGTAAAAGTTAGGGGAAAAGTTAGAAAAATGAGCAAATATCAAAAAACAAAAGCAAAAACACCTACCCATAGGAAAAAAAAATTGTGGAGACAAGAGTAAGACACAGACTCAGGAGGGGACAGTGAAAGCCAAGCATCAACACATAAAACTCAAAGAAAAATATGAATTGGTCCCAGGCTCTGGGAGACCTCAAAAAAGGATTTCAAAAATCAAATAAGGGAAGGAGAGGAAAAATTTGTAAGGGAAATGAAAGCAATGGGAAGCAGAAATGACCAAAAGGAAAAAGAAGTACAAAAATCCAATGAAGAGGAGAGTTTCTTAAGAAGTAGAATTGACCAAAGGGAAAAGGAGGGTCAAAAGTTCATGGAACAAAATAATTCCTTAAAAATTAGAATTAGACAAGTAGAAGCTAATGACTTCATGAGACCTCAAGAAACAATAAAACAAAATTAAAAGAATGAAATATAGAATAGAACATCAAATATCTTAATGATAATGTTTCAATGGCGTTAGACTAAAATAACATGTAAATGGCATAATAATTTGGGGAGCAGAAAGTAAAGGAAAGAAGGAAAGGTGATCATTTTGAGTGTATTGTCAGGTACACATTTTGTTGTCTCCCACAAGGCTACAGTGATGGTTGCTATAATGTCTATATTTCTCAGTCACATCCTGAGGTGGTTATTAGACTCAGACGGGCACCATATGAGAGATATAACCTAATTATTACTATGTAAGTAAGTCTTCTCCTAGATTATATATATATATATATATATATATATAAAGCAGTATATATAACACTGCCATGAAGGTAGCTGAAACAGGTTCTGTAGAGCATTGAGTACTTGGCCAAACATCTGAGATGCCAAGGTCATCCACTGCATCTGAGGTTATTGTCAGTGATCATGATTTATCTTACTGCTGGATTTTGATGACTCTGGAAATGAGAGTGAGACCAGTGACTTTGGGATATTCTACCTCACTTAAATCCAAATCATGCACAAGTCAAAGGACCACTTTGTGATGTCACTGACACTGGCCCTCTTTGATCTCAATTCTTAAGGCTTTCTACATTGTACATTTTTACAGTGTTACAAATTAATCCACTTCTCACTTCACACAACATCAATTCATAATAAAATCCCCAGTCTTCTCTGAAACCGTCCCCTTATTTTGTCTTAGAGCACAATATTACATGAATCTACCATATTTCTTCAGACATTCCCCTCTGATGGTCATCCCCTTTAGATTCCTCTCGTTTACTATTACAAAAGAGCTGTTATAAATTTCTCCATATATTTGTCCTCTTTATTTGTTTTATTTAGGACATTGACCTGAGTCAAGACTATCACAAGTTAGTAATTTGGGGATATAGTTCAAAATTGCTTTCCACATTGACTGGATCAATTCACAATTCCACCAACAGTGGTTATGTTCTGGCTTTCCTGTAGCTCCTCCAACATTTGCCATTTCTGTTTTGCCAACATCTGATGGGTATGAAATAGAACCACAGAATTTAATTTTGATTTTGATTTCTCTATATATTATTGATTTTCAGAATTTTTTACATGTCTATAGAAAGCCTGGATTTCTTCCTGCAATTTAAAAATTAGGGAGTAAATATTTTAAGATTCTGAAAGGTCTTCCCTACATCATTTCATTGAGGAAGTTATTGAAAGTGTTATTATCAACATTTTGCAGATAGGGGGAAAAAGAGGTAGAAAAAGTCCACTTGACTTGCTTGTGGTCATTCAGCTTTTAAATGGCAGCCTTTAAGCTCATTCTTTGCTTCCCCATACCAAGCGCCAGGTGCTAGTTGGTTGCAGCCTGCAGCTCTTTTACAAGCCTGGTACTTGGTTGGAAATGAGCAAAGTGTCCTAATGAATGGCAATTCATTGTTGTCAGAAGTCATTACCTTTCTTAAGTGACATTCCTTTTCTCTGCCTATTTAACCTGTTGGTTATGCAAATCAAACAACATCTCCTTTTAGCAAGAATAGCAGGAACTTAGCCTATACTACTGAGAATCATTGGAAATAGGAAATGTTATTTTTAAATCCTAAAACTTAGGAAAAGAATAATTGGGTTTGCAGTCTGCATGTCAGTGAGAACTTCACAACTCGGAAATGTGAACATTTCTCTCCTTTAGCTTTATTTTGTTCTTCTCCAAGTACATTCTGCACTTTGTCACTTTTGGACTTTTGACCATAGTGTTTCTAGGTTTGAAATTTCATCTTTTCTCTTCTACTCAGTCTTCAAAAATCCAAATGTAGTGCCACCTCTTTCAATCTATCCATCAGTTATCAACAAGCATATAGTAAGCATTCCTTATGTGTCATACACTATGCTAAGCACTAGGGATACAAATACAACACATGATCCATACTTTCAAGGAATTATAATTAATTGAGTGAGACACCAACATATACCCACAGACACACACATGTACAACAAATATAAAGAGAATAGACTCAAGGTAATCAGGGAGCAGGGCTTTAGTGGTTGGGTTGTGTTTGGAAAAAGGAAAGGCTTCATGTAGAAAGTGATGTGTCAAATGCATCTTGAAGAAAGTGAGGAATTCTTTCAGTTAAAGATTAGGAATGAACACATTCCAGGCATGGGAAAGGACAAGAACAAAAGCTTAGAGGCAAAAGATGAGCTGTCTTGTATGAATGACAGCCAGAAAGCAAGTTTGACTGGATTGTAATGTACAGGATTGGGAGTAATGTATAATGAGGATAGTAAGATAGATTAGAACGAGGATGTAAAAGACTTTAAAAGCTGAAGAGGAGTTTATATTTCATCCTAGAGACAATAGGGAGAATTGACTGAGTAGAGAGTATCATTTGGTCAGTTTTACACTTCAGGAAAATCTCTTTGGTGGCTTTGTTAGAGAGTATACTGGAGTGGGGAAAGTCTTGAGGCAGAGACCAATTAGCTGGCTATTTCAGTATACTGACTAAGGGGGCATTGAGGCTGGAATTTAGGTCAGTGATGGGCAAACTACAGCCTGCGGGCCAGATGAGGGGGGGCTGAAATGTTCTATCTGGCCGCAGGACATTATTCCTAATCTGACTAATACAATGAGTAGGATACATTACAATGAAACTTAGAAAGAATTGCCTTAGAAACAAACTGACAGAGGAGCATTTCCTTTCCTTTGACCCCTGCTTTAAAAAGTTTGCTCATCACTGACTCAGGTGGTAGCTTTGTGAATGGAGAGAAAAGGTCAATTATGATATTATGGAAGTAAAAAATGCAAGATTTGGCTATGATTGTATTACGTAAGGGAGAATAAGGAGTTAAGGAAAAAATTTAGTTTATTAATTTGGAAATTGGAAGAAAGAGACGAGGGAATTTAGGAAATAGATTTCATAGATTTGGAGGGAAATGATAAATTCTAGAGGCATTCTCTGATTTCTTCTTTGGTAAGTTACTTTACTCCATTGTACCTTATTTGTTTTTCATTTCTCTAATATTTTGACATAACAAAGAATGACTCACTTGTAGGTGCCATTCCTTGTAGCACTTGATCATTCCCTTCTTGGATCCAGTCTTCCACATGGAAGCTTGTGGGGCTCCTAATTCTGACCACATGTATCAGACCAGTCCATTGCTGAGGTGTTTGTACTATTTGATTTTTTTTTCAAAAGTTCACTAATTTTGCCTGTTGGGTTGAACATTCAGAGTTTTTGGTGGAAGATGATAATTAATAGTTGCTTGCTAAGCCAGAAATCAGTAGTTAATCAAAAGGGGATAACCTGTGTATCTTCTTTTTTCCTTTTTGGCAGCACCTTAGACAGAATTATGCATTGCTTTCCAAGAAGCAGATGGGAGTTGAGCAACTGGCCCTTTTTCCCCACCCCATCATAGTGTCCACGAACACATGGTCATCTCTCTCTCTTTGGTGATTCTTCTTTCCTAAGTAGGTCACAAGCAACAACCGCAAGATGGACATATATTGAAGGCATTGTGAGTTTAAAGGAAGTTCCATAAGACTTCCAGTGAACAATCCATGTAAAAATGTGGGAATAGCTACAGTATAACCAGAACTACTGTAGCTGATAGCAAGGAAGCATCTTCATTGGATACAGAAACCCACCAAGGACAGATGGATATACTTAAGGACAAATAGTTATGAGGAAAGGCAGCTTCAGAGAAGGTAATCCTTTGTGGAGGAGAGAAATGCTAGAGACACTGCCCCAAGGGAAACTCTGAAGAAAGAAAAGCCTTCCTATAGTAACTCTCAATGAAGAGAGGAGTTATGTCATCCCTTTGCCTCACATTCCCCGATTCATTACTACTATAGTCTTAAGTTTGAACCCTGTCTGCACACAAACATTGTGTTCATTGGTGGTGGTATGAGTCACTAGTTTCAGGGGGAGATTATTTTGCACCAATTATTCTTACAAAACCATTTTACTAAAAAATAATTATGTTTACTGGTGGATGGTGTTTTTTTTCTAACCTTACTTTCTGTATTAGAATCAATATTGAGTATTGATTCCAAGGCATTTGCCTAGGATCACACTGCTAGGAAGTGTCTGAGGATAGATTTAAATCCAGGACATCCCATCTCCAGACCTCGCTGTCTAATTCACTGAGTCACCTTGCTCTTTACCCCAAATAGGCATATCCTTAGGCATGCTGGTGGTACAGTGGCCCCACAGGGATACCCCTAGAATGCTCATATATATGCAAATTGAATTGAACTGAATTTGGTATGCCTTGGCCCTTATCTGACCCCTATGCTTCATGCTTTATGAGGACCTTTGTCCCTCTATATACTTTTGTCTTCTCCTGTACAGATCACATTGCTCTCTACCCAGAATAGGCCCTCCGTTTTTGTTTGTTTGTTTGTTTGTTTGTTTTTTTGTTATAATCAAATGTAATCATTACTATTTGTGGGCCAAGTAAGGGTAAAAGAAAGGAAGAATCTTCTCAGGTGGCTTTATTGTAGATTGCTCTGTTGAGAACATGCTTCCCTTGCATTTTGTAGATAGAAAGACATAATCACAGCTCTAGGATTAACTGTACAGTTCTAGGCAAACCCATTAAAATGAGTAGTTTGCCATTGGTTAGAAGCCTATGGACAATTCACTCTTTAAATATAGAAATGATGCTGGTGCTCGTAATTAATTGCTGGTGTAAACTTAGGATAGTGCCTTCCCCTTTCTGAGCCTGTTTCAACATTTCCTAAACTTGGAAGTTTCCAATTCCTATGGTTGTAGTGAGGAAAGTTATTTTGAAACTATAACCTCTCCGAATCTAAACTTTTAAGACATTTTGAAATGATGTTCCATAAGCAAATCAAATTCATTGGCTATTCAGATACATTGGCTATTCCTCCAACTTCTTTTTCTCTGTCTCCAAGCCCAAGGCTCCATCCACTGTACCATGATGATCTTAATTCCAACTTCTTTTGAGGGCACAACTCTCCTACTAGTTACGTGGGGTCTCAACCTCATAGTGGTAGTTTTCGCTCTCTCTCTCTCCTCCCATACCCAATTTGTTGCCAAATATTTTTATTTTGCCTGTGCACCATCTCCTGTATCCATTCCCTCTAATTCATTCACGGTCATACGCAAACTCTTTGGGCTCCCATTCGGGGGGTGCCTGGATTATTTAGCCTGATGCTTGGTTTGGTTAGTGGTCTGGTGTGCCTTGGCTTGTCTTTTTTTTTTGGTGAAACTGACCCCATTTGATGAAATTTGAAGGACTGTTAGTTATTGGAGACCAAAAAGAAGGTCAAATCACTTAGTGCCAAAACCTCACTTATTCCCCCTCTGTGCCCCTTTCCTGGCTTTGCTATATGAGAAAGTGATTATTCCATGGACAGAAACCAGGTTAAGTACTTGCCATATGGATGTGGTAAGTTCTGTTGCAGTCTGCTCAGGGAAACCTGGGAGAGTGACAGTCTTGCTTTGAGAGTCAGGGGAATATTGTTTGGAATCCTCTCTGCCGGTACGTGAATGTGCAGTATTGTGCCAGTAACTGACTCTACACAAGTTTCCTCTTTGGATCAAGTTTCTCCCTCCGTGCTATAGGAGAAAGCGCATTGCTCAATAGAATTGGATTCTAGTTCCAGACTTGCTCTAGCTCTTTCTGTGTGAGCTTAAATATGCTGCTTGATTCCTCCAAGGCAGCTAACTATATACTAACTAACCCCCTTAGACAGCAACCTGGACTACATACCCATCTTCCCAACCCCAGCTCCCTAGGACCAACTGAGAAAAAGACAACCTCCATAATATTTGTGGCTCTAGTCCAGGGATTCCCAAAGTGGGTGCCACTGCCCCCTGGTGGGTGCTGCAGTGATCCAGGGAAGCGGTGATGGCCACAGGTGTATTTGGGGGCGGTGAATAACTGTAAGGGGGAGGTGATAGTATGTGACAGAGGGTGATAAGTAATATTTTTTCGGGAAAGGGGGTGGTAGGCCAAAAAAGTTTGGGAACCACTGCTCTAGCCCCTGTTTTGCCCTATTCTGGCTGGTAAAGTAGAGAATACAAAAGGCTTCCTATCACCTAGCAAAACTTGTGCTCCAGAGGAACTTTTTTTTTTTTTTATAAACATTATACTGAAGGTCTTACCTGAAGGTTGGAGCCACGTTCAGAAAATGGCTTACTTAAACTTGAACTCTGACCATAGCATAAATAACAGCTAATGAAATGATACAGATTTCTCATTGTCTATGGAAATATAATGCTTGTGGAGAAAAAAATGCCACCTGAATTTTTACTTAAAATTTTTGTTTAAACTATCCCTTACTATTTTTTAAAATAATCTAACTTTTTTCTGGCTATCTGACCCTGGACCAGACAAGTTGTTTGACCCTTCTGAGCCTAACTATACTCAAAGGTATAGTGGTGGTAATAGTACTCTCATTACAAACTTTTAAGTTTATTTTTTCAGATTACATATCAATACATTTTTAAATAATTGTTTTATAACATTTTGCAATCAACCTTCTCTCTCCCCTTCCCAATTTTCTCCTCTCCCCTAGAAGGCAGGTAATATGATACAGGTTATGCATACTTCATCATATAACACATTTCCACATTTGTCATGTGAAATCAGATACATATTGCTTATACTCAAGGAATTTAACAGAGAAATTAAGTGAATTTATGCTTGCTTCATTCTGCATTTGGACTCTTCCTTCTATGGTAGTGGATAGCCTTTTTCATCATGAGTCCTTTGGAGTTAGTTGTGTGGGATCCTTGCCTTGTTGATCATAGTTAAGTCATCACAGTTAATCATCATACATTATTATTACTATATATAATGTTCTCCTGATTCTGCTCACTTCACTTTGCATCACTTCATTTAAGTATTTCCAGATTTTCATGATCATCTTGTTAATAATTTCTTACAGTATTCCATTACAATCATATGCCCCAACTTGTTCAACCAATCCCCAAATTGATGGAAATTCCTTCAGTTTCCAGTTCTTTGCTACCACAAAAAGAGCTGCCAGAAATATTTTGATACAAGTAGGTTCTTTTCCTCTATCTTTAATCTCTTTGGATACAAAAGTAGTAGTAGTGGTAATGCTTTATTATTAACTTTGTAGAACTGTTGTAAGATCTGTATCTCTGAATCTCTGAGATCAGGTGACTCTAAATAATGTAATACTATGATCTTATAATGTTCTCCCTGGACTTATTACCCTATGCCTCCTGAGGCAGGATTGACAGTGGCAAATACTGAGGCAAAGAGTCCCTGAGAAAGGCAATCTGCCTGACTATAAAGAGGCTGGGTTTAAATTGGGAGGAATACAAGCATGAACTGAATAGTCAAGGTGGGTTGTTACTAAGGCGTGAACAAAGCAGTAAGATTCAAGGGGTCAAAAAGTCTGAGATGAGCAGACACACTGACTGTCTAGAGAGTCATACTGAAGGGTGTTCTTACAATGCAATAGACCTCGAGGACCAGTTTTGTGATTGGCTTCCATTTGCTTTCCACCATGAGTAACTTTGTGAAAAAATGTCACTATAGTAGATAAGAATGCTGTGATTTTTCCATTCAAATATCTCAGGAATATCAATCACTGACCAGATTTTGAGTCACACTGAGGAACAGCATGCAGAGAAGATGTGAAACAATGCCTTTAGAGCAATATGCCTTGGATTTGAGTCTCAATGGCTATAACACGTAGCAGTTATATGATTTCATACCCAGGCATATGATTTCACTTTGGGCACCTTGTTTCCTCAAATGTACTGTGGGGAAAATTATCCTTGAACAACTCAACTGCTTGACAGAGATATTTTGCTGAGAGAACTAAATCTTGAAGTGCTATTGAAATTTTTATTATTATTACTGCTGCCACCATGGCTGTTTATCTTATTGTTCTCCTACCACTAGTTGTTGTTGAGGGAAAAAAAAGGCCACTGACAACTTTCTGTACAAACCTGTGTGAATGACTGTAACTATGAGTGTTTGTAACAATGCAAATATTGACTTCTTATTTCAATAGATATCCAGATTTATTATCCCTCAAGGTAAGTATTGATTTTACCTTTGTCTCAGTCAATATTTGCCTCTTAGGTCAATACATGTGGATATTCACCTCAGATGCAGTCAATACCTATTTCATATTACAATATATGATGTACGTATATGAAAATAAAGGACATAATTATAAAGGATAGTAGTAGATAGAAGAAACTGAGCAATATAGCTATCAGGGTTTTTATATTGCTTTCTTAAAAGTGAATAGATTCTTTTTTCATTAAATATGTATTTTTTATCAGAACTGGTATTTTGAAGCATGAAATGAGCCTTTTGGCAACAATTTATAGATAATAATAACTTGTTCACATTTCTATTTCACTTTTTAACTTTTATAAAGCACATTTCCTACAACAGCCATGTAACCTGAAAACTGTATATATTATCCCCATTTTATAAGTAGAGAGGGTTTTATTGTTGTTACTAGATAGGTCTTTAGGATTTAGGTTAATGCAGAAGAGAAGGTCTGAAAAAAATTTAATTAAATGTTTGTAAATTTAATTATAAAATATTAATTACAGATAGATTTGATATTATATCTATATTATATACATAACTAAGCATTTATTAATATACACATGCAGACTCTACCACTAACAATATGTGCACCTACATAGGTCATTCATACTTTCTAGATTCTTGGAACTCTTTGCTTAACATAAAGAAGCTGCACTTGTTTAGTTGGCTCTGACTCTGTCACGCCATGACATAGCATGTCAGTGTTCTCCATGAGTTTTTCTTAGCAAAGATACTTGAGTGGTTTGACATTTCCTTCTTCAGTGGATTAAGGCAGACAGAAGTTGTGACTTGCCTAGTGTCACAAAACAAGTGTCTTAGGCTGTACTTGAACTCAGGTCATTCTGGCTCCAGGCCCAGTGTTCTATCCACTGAGCCACCTAGAGGTCTAAATGGTTTTTAAGGACCCCTCAGCTTGGAATTTCTATGATTTTAGGACATCTCAAAAGAGCAAAGCCATATGTAAAGTATGACAGATTTGAGTAAGTGCCCTAGTTGCCTACTTCCATTAAGATTAGCACCACCAAGAAGCGGCATAGAAGAAAAAGAAAAAAAATCACAGAATGTGTAAAAAACAATTTCATATATGTGAAAGACTACCAATTATTCTCCTCTCTCTCTCTCTCTCTCTCTCTCTCTCTCTCTCTCTCTCTCTCTCCAAATATTATCATCAAGTGTGGATACAGGACAGTTTGTTGCACCTCTTCCCCAAAGTGCTCAAGAGTTAATGAACATAGAAGTGAGACTCTTTTGGGAAATGATAGAACCCCTATTTTACAGATGAGGAAACTGAGGTAGAAAGGGCTTAAGTGAATTTATTAGAGTCACACATAGTTACTAAGTATCTGAGGAAGGTTTTAGACTCAGACCTTTTTTTCATTTTCCCAGTTGCTAGTGCTTTCTCACCTATGATATGTCCTTTCATGTACTCTTCATGCCTCTTATATGTACCCAATATTTTACTTGTCCTCCTCATTAGAATGTAAGTTCCTTGAGAGAAGGGGTGATTTTTGTCCCTTTTGTGGGACATCTCCAGTGTTTACCAGAGTAGCTGGCATATATTATTGTTGACTCATTTTTCAATCTTGTTTGAATCTTCCTGATCCCATTTGGTTTTCTTGGCATAGATACTGAAACAGTTTGCTATTTCCTTCTCCAGTTCATTTTACAGATGAAGAAATGGAGGCAAGAAAGATTAAGGACTTGTCCAGACTCACACAGCTAGTATCTGGGGGAAGATTTCCAAGCGTGATGCTCTTTCCACTGCGCCACCTATCTGCCCCATGTATATAATAAATAATTAATGCTTGTTCACTTGCTGATTGATTGACAGACTAGTCATAAAGCAATTAAGCCATAGTTTGTCCCCAGGCTAGTCCTTGTGATCCTTTTGGCTTGATAGGACCCAGCAGTATTTTTGCTCTGATGGAATGACCTTTGAAAAATCTTGGGCTTCCCCAAAACCAGTATAAGGACTTTTAAAAGAAGGACTATCCAATAATACTAAGTCAAGAATATTATAAAATATTAAGGCAAAAGGCAAAAATCCCTTCAGGATTTTTCTTTAATAATGAAATTTTGAGTACAGTAGCCCAAGGGACTTTTTTAAACCTTTTATGTCTTAGAATTGATATTAAGTGTCTGGTCCAAGGAAGAAGAGGAATAAGGGCTGGGCAATTGGAGTTAGGCTACTTGCCCAGGATCACATAGCCAGGAAAAGCCTGAGGTCAAATTTGAACCCAGGACTTCTCATCTTCAGGCCAGGCTCTCTGTCTACTAATTCCCTTAGCTACCTATAGCCTAGAGGTCTTTGAAGAGGACAGAACATCTTAAGAGGCAAAGATGACTTGTGTTCATCTAGCTTTGCCACTTCCTTTGGCAAATCAACATCTCTCTGTCTCTGTACTCTCTGTCAGCTGACCTACCATTGTTCTACTACTAGTTAATCTGTTAGTTAGAATTGAACTAACTTTTCCCGAAGGACCCTTCCACATGCTAAAACTTATGAGCCTACATGGGTCTAATACTTTACAAATGAGTTAAAGTTTTGAGGTAGTGACCTTTAAAAAAAAAGTTGAGATTTGTTCCCACTAATTCAGATACCTACTTTATGTATTGTACATGTGATGAAAGGAAAGGTAGCTTCCTCTGTTTGGCCATACAGAAATCCAGGCTATGGTATTTGAACCATCTTCTTTGGTTTGAACAAAGGAGCTCTTTTTCCAGGCAGCCAAGCTGTATTTGTTTAAACAGAACCCAGAGAGGACCTGTTAGGAGCTTGGGGAACAGCCTCTCCATCCAACTTTCTTGGCTCTCTTTTGCCCTTATTCTTCATAGGTGACATCAAATCTGTTTTGTTAGAAAAACAATCTAGATGCATTGGCTATAATTGTACATTTCAGAGTAAAAGTAACATCTTTTTTATAGTTGAGAAGAGTAGTAATGATCTGTCTGGAGTGAGAAGAAAAATACCAGAGTTATTGGAAGAAAATTCCAGCTCCACCACTCCCTACACATAAAAGGTATTTTTTTTCCCTTGTCCTGAAACTCAGTTTCGTTATCTGGAGGACGAGGGGGCTGGACTAGATGAGCTTTAATGTCCGTTGGAGCATTAAAGGTCTATAATGCTCTGATAGCAATTCTACTACCAACCCCAGAGGTCTACTGTAGGGATTAATGAGCTTGTCGAATATAGGAGTCAGAGCAGAAAGGCAGCTTAGAGATCACAGAGTCCAATGGCTTCACTTTACAGATGTAGAAACTGAGACCCAGGGAGAAGTTAAATGATTTGTTCCAGGTTACAAATGCAGCAAGTAGGAACGCTGTCCTCAGACTCCCCACCAAGGGCCCTTCTCTTGCATTAGGCTTTCTCTGTCTCTTGCACTGATAATGGTGGATGTGTCTTGTAACCCCAAAGTGTCACAGTGATGTGAGCTCTTCCTATTATCTCTCTTCCTGAATCCCTATTTATTTAAGTAACACCATATAAAAGTCATTCATTATAATGGAGAAAACACACTGTAACAGGGTGGAAAGAGCAATATATTTAGAGTCAGAGGCCTCAGTGCCAACCATGACTGCTATTTCTTGGCTCTATGAGCCTAAATAAGTCACTCTACTTTCTAGGCTTCATTTCCCTTTTCTATAAAATGGGAATGTTTGGTTAGTTGATTTTTAAGATCTCTTCCAGCCTTTGGGATTCCATAAAAGTTGTGGTCCAAGTTCAGAACAGCCCTTTGGTCCTATAGAGATATAGTCTCCAGCCAGCGGGTACTTGGTGGAAGGGTCTCCAGGCGGGTACTCTCCCAGGAAGCAGCAGCTGAAAGCTGAGAGACAGATAAACTTCACTCTAGCTGGAACAGCCTCCACAGCAGCAGTGGACAGCTTCAGAGAGCCATGAGGCCCCCTCCAAGCCACCAGCAGCTGCAAGAATGGATTTGGAATCAGATCCTTGACCTGTGGCCGAAGCAGCAGGAATGGCAAGGAGGAGCAAGTACAAGGGACGCTGGAGGCTTTTTCTCATTTCTGTAATCCCACCCAGCACACATCAGCTACTCCATCTCTGCTTTCTTTTCTGAGCATGTGATGCACTTATATCAGTGGTTCCCAAACTTTTTTGGCCTACCGCCCCCTTTCCAGAAAAAATATTACTTAGCCCCTTGGAAATTAATGTTTTTAAATTTTAATAGCAATTAATAGGAAAGATAAATGCACCTGTGACCATCACCGTTCCCCTGGATCGATGAAGCACACTCCAGGGGGCAGTGGCACCCACTTTGGGAATCACTGACTTACATGATGAGACACTGCCATAACTTTCTATAAGGCGATCTTTGTAATGTCCCACTTAGTAAGTTAGGAAACAGAGACATAGTGAGAGGAAATGATTTACCCAAAGTCACACAGTAAAATGGCAGAGTCAGGACTCCCTTCTTCCAAAATAACTCCTTTAAATTCATGGCACAGGGTCTATGTTTATAGGTGAAGACCTCGGAGAATTGTGCAGAAAACTTATCTTCGGAAATAAAGTAAGAGCCATCATTGAATGAGGCTCTGTGATTGTGTTTTTTCCTTCATCACCATGAGGCAGATTTTTCTGGCCATCTAACTTCTTCCTTCCCTTTGAAAAAGTGACTCCCGTCTCAGAGGAACTCTCAGAGCTCCTTTGCCAGTCAAAGTCCTATGAATATTGTAATAATAAAGAGAGCCAATAACCAATGTTATGATAGAAGGGAGAGAGAGAGAAAGTCTTATATGGTGAGACTCTCTCTCCCAGTGCTCCCCTGGGGCCAAATATACACTGGAAGACTTTGAGGGGGTGTCACCCCGAAACTGGATGACCTGGATGGTCATGCTGCCCCACAGGAGTTGGGGGTGAGGCTTCCCTATAAGATGAGGTATGTGTTGCCCCAATCCAATTCTGAATGAGGGAAGGGTTCACACAAGCCTCCCCCAGAAGTCAGTCAACTTCACAGCAGGTGGTCTGGCTTCAAGATGAAGGCAGCCAGATTAAGCTGTGGTTCCCCTCTCCCTTGTTGTCTCTCAGGCACTCTGGAATGCTATCTGGCTAATGAATGGCTTTTGTTATTCACAATTTGGGGGTTGGGGAAAGGGGTGAAAGGCAGAGGGATTTTGGGGTGCACTCTTCTTTATTTCTATGGGGTCCATCACACAGGTGGCAACCTTTGAGGTTCCCACTCCTAAGTGCCTCCCCCACCCCTTCTTCTGTTTCTATTTCTAGTTTTCTGTTTCTGTTCTTTTTCTATAATTGTAAGTTTTGACTGAAAGAGGGTCTCTCAGCAAGGTTGGGTAATGGGAGAAGGAGATTAAGAGATCCCAAAATGGAGTCCAAAAAATTTAGCTGACTCGATGATTGAAGTCTTGATGGTTGAGATGCGATGAATGGCTTTGACCAGGGAATCAGGGTTTCAATTTCCAAAGAAAGATCCTCAGGAAGTCCTCAGGACTGGATCAGAGCTGGGATGTCCTTCTCCTCTCTCCTTCCAATCCTCCCAAAGCCCCCTCCCCATCTCTTCTCATGGAGAAATACCCAGAATCCTCTCTGGCCTCAGCTGTCAGCAACTGTCTGCAACTCCTTCTCTGGCTCCTTTTATCCCATCCCCCTTGCACAAATCCCGTCCTTACAATATAAAACCACAAGTTTCAGAAACATCTCCATAACATCAAGCATTTGGGCTTTGAGATGTTTTGTTTAATAAATATTTCTAAATGGTCCAATAATAAAAATAATGTACATTGCAATTGCCCTGCTTCCCTCCCAAGATCCCAAGGAAGAAGATAATTCAAGGAAGAGGAAACTGAAAGTTATTATATTTTAAAGAGAAGAAACGAAAGGTCAAAAAGAAGAAGTAACTTGCCCAGAGTCCCAGCAAATCAGTGTTGAGATGAGCCTCAAATCTAGATCTGACTCCAACTCCATAACTTTTTTAATGTTCTATACAAGACTGAACTAAATTAACTGTCTCATAATAGCCAACAAGCAAACAAACAAACAAAAAGCTAATGTTACTGTAGGCTACCCTAAGAGAGATATCGTCTCTGGAAGGTAATAGTTTTGCTATATTCTGCTCTTGTCAGATCATGCCAAAACTATTGTGTTTATGTGTTGTAGTGCCACATTTTAATTTAAAATTATTGAAATATTTTGTTTTTCACATTACCTTGATTTTCTAATAAATCTCTTCCCCCTTCCCTGTTCAAGCTAACACTTGCATTAGAATAAAAAGTAGAGAATAAAAGTTAGGTGTTTCAGCAAAACTAACTAACACATTAAACAAAGCGCCTCATCTTCAGGTCTTATACACGCTAAAATGCATGCAGAAAAAGATGACCAGGATGAACAGGTGCCTAAAGGATATGCCCTCCACAGACACTGGAAGGACTCAGAGGTATTTAGCCTAGAGGAAAAGAGAGGTAGAGGGGGAAACAACAAGTTAATCTTCTACTATGTGAACATTATCTTGAGGAAGAATGATTAGATTTGTTCTGTTTAACTTTAAATGATAGAACTAGGAGCAGAGAAGCCAATTTGGCCTTGATGTATGAAAAAATTTCCCAGCAATGGGAGCTGTCCAAAAGAGGGATGGGTTGTCTTGGGAAGCAGCAGGGTCTCCCTCTCTGGAGGTCTTTAGGAAGCCCCTAGATGGCCACCTGTCAGCACCACTGGGGTAGGAAATTTCTGGTCAGATATAGGTCAGACTTTTAAATTATAGAATTCTTTAGTTCAAAAGCAATTTACAACTTGGCAAATATTCTGTCAGAATGGAACGCTTTCACTGGTTGGATCTACTTTCAGAGGATGTTGAACTGGTTGGAACAAGGGATCATTTTGCTATTATTCCTCCTCTTACAGATGAGGAAAGTAAGTGCCTTCCATTCCCCAGAAGTACTTATTTGATTGAAGTGAAAACAGTAGTAAATAACAGAACACGGATTCAATCTCACATTCTCTATATCCAAATCCAATGTTTGTTCTTCTGACACCAGATCTGATGCTTTTTTCTACTCCTTTACTAGTACGTGACTGACTATTTGCCTTGAGCTTCAATTTCTTTGTCTACTAAATAATCCTTGTACTGCCTCCCTCATAAAGTTAATGTGAGGGATGTATTTGATAAAGTGTAAATTACTACAGAAATTTGTGTTACTATTATTGTTGTTGTTGTTAATCATTTTTGTTATAAACCACATCTAAATTTTTGTTATCCCAGTGATCTCCTGTGGCACACCCAGATAGCCAGTCCATGGTTAATAGGCTTTACAATGTAGAAGTTTATAATCTATAATATGTGCTTTGATGTGCATACTGAATGTTTGCTGGACTTTTTTTCCCTTTTGAAATTCAGAAATTTCTAGTTGTGTTGATTCCCCTCGTCAGCATACTTTATCATATCAAAGCCTTTTCAGACAGTGTAAAACTACTGAGTTATGTTTGGGTCATGTTTTGTGGTCTGCCCTTTAATACTGTAGCTTTAGAAATGCAATTTTCAGCCTCTCCTTATTAGAATATGATAAAGTATGCCTGGTCTGTGTCCAGCACCACTAATCTCCAGACTGTGCTTCATGAATTAGGCATGAAGATTTGAGTCAATGTACTCTCAAAGACCAATGTTTAGGGAATCATGGATTTTCTACAAGCTGAGGGAGAAATCTATAATAAGAGGAACTGATTTTCAAACATCGTATTCCTGAGAAGAAATGACCAGTTCTGGGCCAGAGACAAACAGAATTTCACCAGCAGAATATTCAAGAGCCAGTCTATACCATATTACACAGGTTAGTTAGAGTTTCAGCAGGATAATGAAAGGAGTACAAGTAATGAATGCAGAAGATCTGGGTTTGAGATCCGTCACTACCACTTATTATTATATGTCTTTTATAAATTATTCTCTTAAAGCCTCATTTCTCTCATCTATAAAATGGGGATAATAATCCTTGTACCTTCTTCTTCAGGATGGCTTTGATGAAAATTCTTTGTAAATCTCATAGGAGAATGAAACCCATTGGGTTAGAACACATATATCATGCATGTATCAACTGAAAGATCATTTAGGAAATGCAACTAGAGTAGATTAAAATTTGAGGACAAATTGATCCTTAGAATCTCAGAGCTTAATTGGAAACACAGAGGGCATCAGGGTTAACCTGTACTTGTAGGGTAGTGTCCCTCACAAGTGTCTATCCAGCATTTCCTAGAAGAAAGACTTAAAAAGACCTAAAATTCAGAGCCTATCAAGACAGCCCTGTCCCTTTGAGAATAGAACTTTAAGAAAGACTTTTCTTTTCTTGAACTACAAGTGGATTTGTTGTTAGAATTTTAGTTGGAATTTGCAAAGAGGCGGATTTAGGTTTTTTAAATTCCTACAAATCAGAGCTATCCAAATATGGAGTAGGATTCTTTGGGAGATAGTGCTTTTCCTTACTGGAGGTCTTCAAACAAAGACCACTTCTCAGGAATGCAATAGATGGCATTCTTTGGTGATACAGATAGTTGCTGAGGTCCCTTCCAATTCTGAAGTTCCATAATTCTTAGCTCTGTTGAGTTTTAGACCCATAATAGCTACTTACTACTGCTGTGGTCTTAGATGATACAATTCTTAGTAGCCATGAACATTTCAGCATTAATTTCTTCTCTCTGAGCCTCAGCATCTTCAGAATAGTTGCCTCGTAGGGCAACAGCAAAATAAAAGAATGCAAAAAGTGTCTTTATGTCTGAATGGAATTTAGGAAACAGCTGAGATTCAAGAATGGATTTAAAATGCCCTCTGTGGATGACATCTGCTTGAATAATTCAGTCAAATAAAATATGTGATAAAGGAGTGTCAAATAAATGAATGAGTTATATGAATTTAATTTGAGGAAATTGATGATGGTGTGGTAGCATGTAAGGACCATATCATTGCCTCCAGAAGTGACAAAAGAATTATCCTAGAGGAGCTCATAATTAGTCATTAATGTCGATTATGCACGGAATGGGTACAAACTTTACATCACTTTAGGACAAAAACTTAGCATCTATCAAGTAGCTACCAAGACATGGCACCAAATCTCCATATTACAAATAAAGACCTGAAAATATCCTATAAAATCCAACTAGTAAACTACTAGAGCATTATCATAAAATGAACTATTGCCCGCAATCATCTGGATGCAACAATGATCTACAGATACTTGATAACATTTTAAATAGAGACTTCTGTACTGATTATACATAATCTCTAAATTGCATTAGATAAAAAAGTGTAAATAAAGACCTGTCAAAGGAAATCTAAAATGACAGTGAGGTGGCTCAGTGGATAGAGAGGTAGGCCTGGAGATGGAAGGTCTTGGGTTCAAACTTGACCTTAGACACTTTCTCGGTTTGTGCAAATCACTTAAACCTAGTTGCCTAGCCTTAACTGCCTTAGAATTGATATGTATTGATTTTAAGAAAGAAGATAGGGTTTAAAAAATCCAAAGTATGTAGGAAGGGGAAGAGATTCCTATCATCTCTACTGTATTCTCTGTGACTGATATTTTAATGGAGAACTTTTATTGATCCTTCACAAAAGAGCTCACATTCTGATACTGTTATTGAACTATGGAAAGCAGTCATTTTATCCAGCTGTGCATTAGTCCATTGAATATTAAATATGAGACTAATAGCAGGATAGAAAATTTCTCTAAAACCACTTCTATCTGAACTCTATTTAAAAATTGAAAAGAATGAGATGATAATAATAATTACAATATAATAAAGATAATAGCTTCAGCATCTCAAGATTTTTTGATTTCACCAATGGTAATGCTTTCCACAGTGATACGGATCCTAACTCTTCCATGGCTTAGTACATGGTTTTATGAGAAGAAAGCTAAATACTATGGAAAGGGTATTGGATTTCGAATGAAAGAAAATGGGTTTAAAACCCATCGCTTTCCCATAATATCTTAGTGACCATGGGCAAATCACTTAATTTCTTAAGACAGAACTATATTCCTTTATCTGTAACATGGAAGTGCTGATTTACAAGGTACTTTCCAGCTTTAAATCTGTGATTTTATGAACCTACCTAACAAAGTTGTTTTATAAAATGTAAAGCATTATGTAAGTATGTAAGAATTATTATTTTGAAATATTTAATTACTT
Source organism: Gracilinanus agilis (assembly GCF_016433145.1). Lineage (NCBI taxonomy): Eukaryota > Metazoa > Chordata > Mammalia > Didelphimorphia > Didelphidae > Gracilinanus > Gracilinanus agilis. Next base: position 79,299,800 of record NC_058131.1, read on the forward strand.
TTGCTTGAAGGTTGGGTAATATGTTGCAAGTGTTTTAAGTGTATTCTCTATAAATAACTTTACCTATTTATATACTATGCATATTATTTAGTATCAACCTAGAAGCTATGAATATCCTAAAAGGAACAAGGGATGGTGGTACTAATTGATGGAAATTGCAGAGAAAAATATTCATAATCAATGGCACTCTTTTTTTTGGAGGGAACAAAGAAACTAAGTTGAGAAGACATAAATGATATTGTTAGCCATCCACTTCAGTGTTTTTCTTTGTAGATGAGCCAAGAAAGGTGAGATTCCAACTAGGAATATGAGTCTTCACAAATCACAGCTTTTAGCTCTGAGGCTCTGTTTAAACTGCTGAAATATACATTGCCTTCTGATCCAGTTGTTTTATTAGCAAAATCATTTATGTTTCTATACTTACAGTATAGGATCTCTCATAATAAGTTACAAAAATAAGCAAATAATGGTTTTGCATTTCTGATACAATGATATATATCTTATTAAAAGCTGTTCCCAGTCATCCAAATTAGAGAAACTCTTCACTGGGTGTATTATGGTATTTAATACTATCACACAATCAGAATTAATGTCATGTCGGAAGGAAGGGTATCATGGGGTTTCCCTGTTTCTTGAACACTTGGTAATTATCTTTTACCCTGGTTAGTTTTTATTGACTCTACAATAAAAAAGCATTTTCCTTCCCTCCCAGCCCTGTTCTTTACATTATCTTTCAGTAGACACAATGCAAAAAGTTTATTTAAAAGTATTTTTTTTCCAAGACTAAAACACATATATTGGTTTAAGGAGAAAATATTGCAGTGAAGACTAAGACTTAACATTGAGACATTGAGCAATAGAACTTCAGAGCCCAAAGAAAGCTTAGAGATCATCTGTGAGTCTCTCCTCTTCATTTGGCAGATTTAGAACCTGAGGTCTAGGGAGGGGAAGATACTTGCAATGTTTGATATCTCATTGTGATATTTAGCTTTTTTTGTATATCGTGATTAGGCCTCAAAGCCTTTTTTTGTTCAAGAAAGTGTAATGATATTTGTCTTTGATAGTCACATATATATTCTAGAGCCTAAGGGTAGCACAGATCATTAAGTTGGAGCTATAAATTAAATAGCCATCACCCTGACAGTTTGTACAATCATAGAATTTGAGAGCTAGAAGAGATCTGAGAATTTTGATCCTAGAATGTTTGATTTAGAATATAAAATACCAGAGGTGAAAGAGAAATAAAATCTCAAAGTTAGAAGCAATGTTGCAATGTTAGCCCAAGCATCCCATATGACTGATGATAAAATTGAAGGCCAAATAAGGGGAAATGATATGCCCAAAATAATAACGATTAATCACAAAGGTCAAGATATGAATATTCACTGTTTAAGACCACAGTTTGGGCATTCAGTGATTACAATTTGACCTGAAACTAATGCCCAAGTTCAAATGCAGCTTAATAGCAAAAACAAACGAAAAAGCTGAAACAAGCTTATTTCTAAGAGATGTAACATCATAACTGGTTTGGGCTTGTTCTATGGCCTCTGTTCCAGTTCCAGTTGTCAAAATGCAACTTTATTAGTGGTTATTTCTTATATTTAGCAAAGCACATTTAAAATATTATTAACTTCACCTTTCATATAAATATTTGTCCAGGTAGTCATTCATTACTAGTTGCAGTAAGTCTCTGAGAATTCTAAAAATATATATAATTGGAAAATATTGCTATGTTACTGAAACACTAAAATAGGTAAGAGCTCTTTTCAACAGAATAGGTTTATGTTTACAAAGAACATTTTCATACATAGGACATTTGAGTCTAAGTTCCTTTAACAACATTTAAAAGAATCAGAAGGTGTAGAGCTGGGAAAAAACAACAACAGTAACAACAACCCAAAAAACCCCAAAGGAATCATCTAGACTTCCTCCTACCCCCCACTCCCATCCCTCACGTTTAAAAAACTGTAAACTCAGATGCTGGGACTTTAAATTTTTTTTCCCTAAAGTACACAATAATAAGTATTAAAGTCAAAATTTGAACCCAGATCTTATAATTCTAATCCAAGTATACTTCCCACCTAAACTGGCCTGCAAATTGATCCCTCTCCCTAAATTTCAGTTCCCTCTTATGTGTAATGAGAAATAATACTTCTAGTACCTGTAACGGAGATGTTATAATGAAATAATAACTACTATTTCTGCATAATGGCCTAATGCTGAACCATGAATATGGTCCTAGCTTTGCAAGTAACTTGCCTTATTAACTTGGGCGAGTCATTATCCTTCTCTAGGTTTTTTGGCAGTTATAGTCAAAAAAAAATGATTTTGAATTTGAAACCTAGAAATTTGGAATGACTTACCTTTGTCATGTTTCTTCTTTTGTAAGATTAATGAGATTGGTACTTCTAGTTTAACAGTCTTTGTTGAGTTAGTTTATATTCAAAGGCTCTTCCAGCTCTGACATTCTCTATATTTTAAAGTAATTTCTTTTGTAGTATGTATTAAAGGTTCTGCTATTTTCTTATCACTTGGTCTTGTCTTCCTGACAACATTAGATTATACTACCTGGCCTAATTTGAACACAGTGTTTTAGTATGAAAAACTGTTGTCTAGTCTGTTTCATAGAGCTGTCAAATTGGCATGAAAAGTGTCAATGTGGACCAAGTTACCTTCATCATGTAAGGTTAACTGCTGCTTTTTTTCACCTTGATTATTTTGTACAAAAACATTCTTACATTTGTATAGCACAACTGGTCAGAAGAATGCTAATACTTGGGAATGTTGCCTAAACTTTAATGAATTTCTTTTTTTGCCAATTAGTTTTAACATATTTTTCTTTCCTTTTCATCCTCTATTGTATGGCAACAAAACATGTCAGAATCCAGAGTGTACTTAAAATGGAGAACATCCACTATCAGAACCATAATGAGCCTTAGAGATGATTTCTAGTCCACATCCTTTCCTGGCTTCCCCCACATTTTTTTGAGTAATAGTTGAAAAGACCTCGTTCCAAAGAAGGGAAATGACAAGTTGCAGTGGTGAAGTCAGGAATAGAACCAGATCTATTCCTGCTGGGGCTGTGTGTGTAACTAAATTTCACATCTGTTTGAATTCACATCTTAATTTCACAAATAGTTCTACCAAATAACTCTATCTTTTTAACTGATTTTCACTCAAGGGGCTCCCAGCATGTTGCCTTGACTGGATATTACATTTACAGTTATCCATCAAGCCTGGTTATTTTCACTTTCATCCTAAGAACTCCAAATAGTTCAGCAAAAAAAAAAAAAAAATAGTGGACTCATAGTCCAGAGCCCTAGAAACCCTTGCATTGGCTGCTATATTCTAGTGTGAACTCAGACAAGTCTTTTCCCTTTCCTTGAGTATGAAGATTTTGGACTAGGTCAAAGATTATGTGATGCAAATTTGGAACTGTCTTACAGCTCTAAAAGATTGTTATTATTTTAAATTTCTATTCATTTCCTTATGTAGTTGGCTATTCCAACTTTTCCAGCACAGAAACAGTTAAGTAGGTCTTCTGACTTTCCCAGTCACACACTGTAGAAAGGTCAAGTGCAGTGTCATGAACTCCTTGCATCTTCCTGCCAATTGGCTTTACCCTTGGTTTCAAAGGGAACAACCCTGGCTGACGTGCCCAGACCTTTCCAGTTTCCAGCTGCTCATACAGAGGTTTATAGCTCAAAAAAGATGAAAATAAAGGCACTTTGTGAATCTTCAGTTTCCTAAGGTTGGAGGGAGACAAAAAGAAACATCTTTTCTATGTTCTTCCTTTCCCTTTAGGTTTTACAAATATTCTGATGTTTTAAGTTCACATTTCAGTGACATGTTAGTACATTCCTCCATTCTTGATGGGTCTGACAACCAGCATCAGAACTTGCTTATCTCTCTTACACAAATCATCCGACTGTTTGAAGGCAAAGTACATATGGGGTAAAATCCTGGCTTACATGTTGAGGATTCTCTCAATGCACAAGTTTTGATCAAATAAAATCGATGACTTCTCATGCTGTTAGTTTGAACATCAATGACCTTTTCCAACATTTCCAGCTCTTAGAATTTAACATTCATCTGTGGTGTAGTTTACTGTATTATAATGTCATAGCAAGAGATTTTAACCATTTTTTGTGTGTCACCAACCCCTTCAACAGTTTCGTAAAGTTTAAGGACTCCTTCTTAGCATACTATTTCTAAATACATAGGGGCAGATAGGTGGCATAATGGATAAAGCTCTGAGCCTAGAGTCACAAAAATCTGAGTTCAGATATGGCTTGACACTTCCTAGCTATGTGACCCAGGGCAAGTCACTTAACCCCATTTGCCTCCTTCCCCCCAAAAAAGAAAAGAAATACATAAAATAAAATATTTAGGATTACAAAGGAAACCAGTTAAATGTAAATGAAGTTGTCAAAATATTTTTTTTTAAGTTCATGGACTCCAGATTAAGAACCCATGATTTAGAGCAATAATAGTTCCTTGTGGGATTTGAAAAGTTTTCTTTTAAAAAATCCTAAGATTTTGAGCTAGAAAATGCCTTAAATAGCTAGTCTACACGTACTCTGGCAGTAGATTTGGGTAATTAATTATCCACTGTTTCCACTATCCATCTTTACCACTTCCTCAACTATGACTCCTTTCCATGGCCACAACTTCCAGAATGGACACTGTTTCCTCAAATGAAATTTAAGCTTCTCATAGGCAAGAACTGTCTTCTGTACTTGTATCCCCTATTATTTGACATAACACAAGGGCTTAATAAATGCATTCCACTCATTCATTCATTTAAAATAATAATCATATTGATATATTTTGACTTATGTCATCTTTAGGCAGCTTCCTACTAACTGTGAACCATCACTTTGTAACCAAAAATAAATAAATAAATGAGAGAAAAACAGTTCAGAAGTCTTATAATTTCTATGTCTTTTACCTCCACAGTGAAGGGAAGGAGAGTCTGCTCTCTGGAGCCAAAATTGATAATTATAATCACAGAGAATTCATGTATTTGTCATTATCGTTATTGTCTTTGCTACTGTTCTTTGTTTACATCATTATGGTCATGGTGATTGTAGAGGGTTTTTTTTCCCCTTTCTGCTTCATTCTTTATCATATAAACCTTCCCATACATCTCTGATTTTGTCATTTCATTGATTTTTATATCTCAATATTCTCTTATTTTCATGTGACATAATTTTTTAGCCAACTTTGTTTCCAGTTCTTTGCAACCACAAAAAGTTCTCATACCAGACACTCACACATACAAAATGCTGCTATGAATATTTTGGTATACATGGAACTTTTTTTGTCTTTGACTTTCTGGCATATGCCTAAAAATGGGATATTTGGTCAAAGGAGATGACTTTTTAATCATGTCTTTTTAATATATTTCTAAACTGCTTTCAAGAATGGTTGGACTAATTCACAGTTCTACCAATCATGTATTCTAGTGCTTGTCTTTCTGTAAACTCTAATACATGCTTTTCGTATCTTTTATAATTTTTCAACATTTTCTGAGTGTAAGATGACACCTCACATGTTTCGATGGGCATTGCGCTTATTGTTAGTGATTTAAAGCAGTCTTTCATAAGTGTCTGAATTGTCTATAATTCTTCATTTGAGAACTGTGTTTTTTGACCTCCAATCCACTGATGAGTCACTCTAAGATTTACATATTTGTGTTAGTTACAATGAGAGAGAGAATCTTTTATATCAGATCTTTGTCAAAGATGTTTAGTGCAAAGTAATTTATCCAATTTTTAGCTTCCCTTCTTATTCCTAGATGTATTAATTTTGCTTATGAAAAAGCTTTTCAACTTTGTGTAATCAAAATTATCTCCTTTTTAGTCTTTTGGAATTACTTCTATTTATGATT
>NC_058131.1:79310692-79398837 GCF_016433145.1 Gracilinanus agilis
CAATTATTTTCATAGATAATGCTTCCAAAGATGAAGTTTTCTCATCATGGACTGTTTAACACTTCAGTTGGAAAGTTAAAGATTACAATTCAAAGGCAGTTTGAAGCTTCATCTTTTGGAAGAGGTTAATATGAAGATTCTTCATGGATCTTAGAGGTCATCGAGTCCAGGTCCTGTATCTTACAAATGAGGAAATTAAACTTCAGGTTGATGAAATAACTTGCCCAAAGGCATACAACTAATTGGCAGAGTTGGGTTTCAAACCCATGTTATCTGTCTAACTCAAGTTACAGAGCTCTATCTACTATACAATATTGCCTCATTTCATTTGATGTGTAGAAGAAAAGGCAGTGGATTTGAAGTCTGAACTCTTGATAGAGATGATTTGATTTGAATTTTCTCAATGCATCCACTTCGAAATGTCTAATAGTCAAATACTACTATGGGACTAAAGATCAGGAAACTCAGAGTGAATATAAGCATATAAGACCTATATGTATAGATATGATAATTAAAGCCATCAAAACTCGTCTCTACCCAGTTACACCAAGAGAGAAAGTATATAGGGAGAAGAGAATTCCCAGGACAAAGCTATGGAGTAAATCCACAATTGAGATGTGCTACGTAGAATAAGCTGAGTAATCAGACAGATAGGAGGAGACCCAGGAGCAAATTGTGTCCTGAAAACCTGAATAGTGGAAAAACAACATATCACACAAATGTAGGAGAAAAGATTAGATTTAGCTATTAAGAGTCCTTTAGTAGCTTTGGAAGAACAGGTTCAGTTGAGTGATAGTCAGAAGTTAGCCTGCAAAAAGCTAAGAAGGAAATGAAAGGAAGTCAAAGGAAGGTTAGACAGTTTTTCTAAGAGTTTGGCTCATGAAAGATGAATAGTGATAGCATGAGGGGAGTGTGGGGTCTAGTAAAAGTTATTTAATAATGGGAGAGACTAGAACATGTCTAAACATAGTAAGAATAAACGAGTAAAGAGGAAGTAATTGAAAATTAGAAAGAGACAGGGAATAATCGAAGGGGCCGTCTACTGGGAAGGTGAGATGAGAGTATCAAGGGTTCATGGGGAAGGTTTTTAGCTTTGAAAATGCAAACATTTACCTCATCAAAGAGCCTGGAGGAAAAAAAAGTGAAAATAGAGGTTGATTACAAATAATTTTTTTGAAGAGGAGAGAAGAGGAAACAGTGTAAAAGTAAGATGTAAAATCCTCCATTGAAAGGATGGAGGAGAAAAGGGATACAGGAAACTTAGGGAAGAAAGTAAAAAAAAATAGAAAAGCTTCTCTAGTGAGTAAGTTAGGGAATCATTTAAGAAAAAGGGGAAGGATTGACTTCTTCAATAAAGGTCCAGTTTAAATTAGAAAAATGAATAAAGTTCCCTCCAACTTGAGATTCAGTGATTATATGACATGAGCAGAAATAAATAAAATCCAAATTAGGATGTAATAGGGTAAAGGAGAAGTCAAGAATTATTTTTTGAAAAGAAAATTTTGTTGATGGAATTAGCTGAATTTATCATCTTTAAAGTAAGAATAATTATATTTACAACAGAACTATGGACTATTATTCTTTAAAAAAATCTTATAGGTTAAATACCAAACATGTGCAAGACTTTTTATTTTTTTATGCTAGATGTCAGAAACAGCGTTGCTCAATTTTAGTAGAAAAACACCAGATTTCTTTTACAGTTGGACCAAGAAACGGCATTATAAAAGAAATATTGCTAGATTGTGGCCTGTAATAAAAGGAATTGATTATAGAGTGACAGCTCTTATCAGGTCCCCAAAATGCAAAAAGAATAAGGAGAATTTAGAAGTTATCCAAAACAAGTGTTATTATAGTTTATCATTGCAAAGGAGAACTTCTGGACTTTGTGAAAGGTAAATTCAAAATGTCAAGCTCTAGAGGAGCTTTGCCATGAATAGTATATCCATTTTATTGTCACTATCATTAAATCTATTTTTTTCTTGATTAATAGGATCTGTTTTATGCTTTAAAATTTAGAAAGCACTTTCATCACGATCCAATTGTAAGAATGGGGCAGGGAGGGGATGTTAGGAATTCCCATCAGATCCATTCTTTCAAATGCCTTCTCTTCATTCATCTTCATTTTATTAAAGAGGATACTGATGTAAAGAGAACCGAAGTCACTGGTCCTGGGTCATTTGTCTAGTATCAGTTCTAGGAATCAGATCTAGTTTTCCTGATTACAAATCCAGATCTTTCCTCTTTATACTATCTTGTCTATCTTGATTATTTTCATAATCATCTTAATTGTCTTCAGCAAGCAAACATTTATTGAGTACATACTATGTGGTAGGTACTGTGCTGTCCTGAGATAGGAGCAGCATTATTATCATTATTTTTATCATCACAGTAGCAAAATAATCATCATTGCCATGCTTACCATAGGTTCCAGATTTATACCTGGAAACCTAAGCAAATAGCAAGCAACAAAAGTAGGATCTATCCCTATATTAAATAACTCCTACTTGAAAGTTGTTCTCCCCCCCGCATTTCACCACACTACCATTTCTATCATCATCTAAAGTTTATTCAGGACTTAACATTTCAAGGAGTTACAATGATATTTATTGGGTATTTTTTCACTCTACTCCTCAAGAATTACATTTAATATATTTAACCTAAACTACAGGTAAGAATATTATGAAACTAATAATTCTGTTTAAACTCTAGAGAAAAAACTGATCAAAGGGAGGAGGATTTCTAGGAAAGAAGATATCAGCACTATATAAAGAATTTCTGTATAAGTATTTTCAAACAGTTAAAATTGTTTCACACTGGAATGGATAGCCACTGCTAGATATGATCAGATAGAAATTTCATGAACCCTTGTTGGGATGATATAAAGGAAATTCATGCACCATTCATTCAGTGGGTTATACTAGGTAACCTATGTTTGAAATTCTATATGATTAATGTTTGATTACCTAGATACCCTCTTCAGATTCTGAGTATTTATAGGGCATGTATTAAGTCATATATATATATATATATATATATATATATATATATATATATNTATATAAAGAATTTCTGTATAAGTATTTTCAAACAGTTAAAATTGTTTCACACTGGAATGGATAGCCACTGCTAGATATGATCAGATAGAAATTTCATGAACCCTTGTTGGGATGATATAAAGGAAATTCATGCACCATTCATTCAGTGGGTTATACTAGGTAACCTATGTTTGAAATTCTATATGATTAATGTTTGATTACCTAGATACCTTCTTCAGATTCTGAGTATTTATAGGGCATGTATTAAGTCATATATATATATAATTCAGTTTCCTCATTTGTAAAATGAGGAGATTGGACTAGATGGCCTTTAAGGCCCCTTCTATAATCCTTTGAAACCACTGGCAAATATCAGTATTAAAATTCTAGTTTTGAACCCAGGTAGTTACATTTTCTTTCCAGAACTACCTTGGATGCAATCACATTATTGGCAAAGAAAGATCCATTTCAAACTGTCAAGTCCTGTTGAGCTTTAAGGCAAACAGTTGCCCGCTCATCCAACCCTAAGTAATTGTCTTTGTGTTCATTTTATTGTCACCTTTGAAAGATGATGAAGAAACTCAACTGTTTGCTTTGTAGCACATTAACTTCTTTATCACATTAATAGAGACTCATATCTTATTTCCCAGTTGTAGTAAGAAAGCCATTCAAATCTTTTCCTCACAGGACAATATCTTTAATAGTTTCTCTGTGTTTCCTATTTGTGGCTGTTTCTGTATAAACAGACTAATCAAATAGCATGCTGAACCATCTATCCTTGGCAGAATTTCAGAAAATCACTCATTTCTTTGGCAAGCCAGGATGCCAAAGGGAAAGAGGGAGGTGTGTGTGTGTGGGGGGGCAGCATATATGGATAGGGGGGAAGTCTTGATTTTTCATGGAGTGATATTTTTCTTGGGAGTTGCCTTTCATAAATGTAATGTGTCTATCACATGGAGGACTCCAGAACCTTGACTAGAAATTATTTATTGCACAGAGGCACAGAGGTCTGGCTAGGATGTATTTGCCTAAAGTAACAGCTATCATATAAATATAAGTCTTTCCAAATGAAAAATCTGATATAGTTTAGAACTGTGGAAGTCACCTGTAATACTTGGAAAACATTTGAGTTGGGCAGATAAAAAGATTACCCCAGGTGAGTGGACCCCCATAAGCTCTGGACTAGTTCATAGTTGCCTGTCTGTTTTTGATACCAGCCCATCAATCTTCCCCTTCCTTCAAATAATGGAATTCTGGGATTAGAAAGGACCTCAGAAAACCCTAAACTTGCGCAAATAACTATAACATACCAGAAAAGGAACGATATATCCTTGTTTTGAAGATCCTGAGAGGGAACCCCTCCCACTCCCAAAAAGCTGCCCTGTGCATTATTTAATAACTAGTTTTTATGATTTTTCCCCTGTAGCTAACCTGTTTGACTCTTTGTAATTTCTATCCATTTGTGCCTAGTTTTGCAGGAAAAGTCTAATATGCTTTCCACATGTAAGCCCTTTAATTATTTGAAGATAGTTATGTCCAGTGCAAGATCTCTGTTATTCAGGACCAACAGCCCCATCTCTCTACCCTTGGACAGTTAACAGTTTATCAGTCTTTTTCCTGAGATATGGTACCCCAAAGAGAACACAGTTCTGTAAATGTAAAGACAACTATAATCCTGGACATCGTGTCTTTCTTTATGCTAAGTTTGCATTCGTTTTCTTAGCATTGGTATCATAGTGTTGAGTCACTGAATTATAGCCCACTAAAAGTCTCATATCTTTTTTTCCTAACCAACTCTTGTTTAACAATGCATCTTCAGTTTTCCACTTGTAAAGTTGATTTTTTGAATCTAAGTGCCAGATTTTACATTTATTCTTATTGATTAATTGTATCATTATATTTGGCTCAGCCTTCAAGTCAGTTTAAAACTTTTTGCATACTTTCTATTGAGTGTTGCTGCCCCTCCAAACTGTGTATCATCTATAGATTCGATAGTCATGTCTTTAATTCATTGATACAAACATTAAATATCAAGTATCCCTGAGGAATTCCACTGAAGAAGTTGAGTAGTAGCATGAGCATAGTGAAAAGGAGACTGGATTTGTAGGCAGAGAAAATGGGTTCCAGTCTTCATTCTGCTTCTTACTACTGCAACTATGTGATCAAGGGAGTAAGTCACCTAACTTCCTTAGGTTTTATAACTCAACTGTAAATGAACAGGTTTAGAATAGATTACTATCAAGGTTGCTTCCACCTCTACCTGTATAATCTCATGATCTCATACTTCTGAGATAATAATAACCATTAATACAAATCCTTTGGATTTTCCAATTCAGCTAATTTAAAAAAATATCCAACTGCACTATCATCCTGCCCATATCTCTCCACTTCTTCCATTCTAACATGACTTTGTTGAATTATTTGTAAATCTAAGTAAATATCTACCATATTTTTCCTTATATACATTCTAGTATCCCTGTCAAAAAAATAAGTGTTCGCCTAGAATTTCTTTGTTCTTGATAAACCCTTAGTGATCTTTGTAATATTTGCTTCCTTCTATATGTATTCAGTCATCATTCTTTTCATAATACATTCCAGAATTTTTTCAGGGCATTCAAAATAAGAATTAAAAAAAAAAATTCACTGTAATCTCCTTGAATTATCCTTATTTCATTGAGCAAAAATTCTGTCCTTTTCCCCTAGAATTTTGTTGTTCAGTTGTTTCGTTCAGATCCAACTCTTAGTGATCCATTTTGGAGGTTTTCTTGCTACTTACTCCTCCATCTCATTTTAAAGATGCATAACTAAGGCAAATAGGGTTAAGTGACTTACCCTGTGTCACTCAGCTGATAAGTATCTGAGACTAGATTTGAACTCAGGAAGATGAGTCTTTCTGACTTCAAGGCTGGAACTCTATCCACTCTACCACCGAGATGCCCTTTCACCCATTATCTATAAAACAAAATGAAAAGGCCTATTTATCATCCTTAGTTTTCTAAACCAGGTAACCTATCTCCTTATGAGCCATTGTTGTTTTAACAGAACCCATACAGGATTGTGCCATGCTTTTTGTCTTCATCCTCGCTTCCCTGCCTCTCTTTTGTACATGTCTTTGTAAAACTCTTAATTGCTCTGTGAGTTCCCTGTGCATCCACATTGGCCATTTTAGGCTACTCTCAAGTTTCCTTCATCATCAGAATTTAATTCCTCCAAGTTTCCCATCTCTCTCAGCCTGACTTGCCCTGTATGATTTTAATGCCAAGAGATTCTTCATTTCCTTTCTTAGAATACATTGAGTTCTACCTTTCCCAGGTTTAAAATACATTCCCAGCTCTCTCCAGCTTTTCTCCTCAATCATTAATTCTAAAACGACGGGGGTTACTTTTCTTCCAAGGTTCACATGATTTCCATTTCAACACATAGTTCTCTCTTGTTGGTCAGAATCCAGTCCAGAATAGACTCTCCCTCTTGTTAGGGCTAAGATTATCATTAAGGCAAGTCAATAAATTATTAGTTGCTCTACTTTTTTGCAGTGAGAGTGAAAGCAGACTTCCCCCATTACTAGTATGTCATGCTGCTGTGACAGGCTTGTGGTGTTTTTCCTGAACTCCTAATTGATTTCCTCTTTCTGTCCCACAGGCCTGAAAATATACTCTGATGACTACAGGTTTTTTTCCCTCTGTTGCTCTTCACACAAATGACCTGGACCATGCTTCCATCCCCCCCAATTTTCTACCATGATTATGACATTTCCTCATATAAGTATATGTTTTTAATACATACTGCTGTTCTCTGCTTTTTGTCTAGCCTGTGTCTCTAAAATAAGGCATATCCTCCAGAGCCATATTCCTGCTCTGAGTCTTGTCTCACCAAGCTAAGAGATCATTGGTTAATCATTTTATATATTTATGTATTTAGATATCAGAGGTTATAGGTTTTACTACTGACTTTTCTTAGATGGATTGTATCTATTTTAAACTTTCAAATGTCTTAATGATTATTCTTTGTCTACCATTATAGCTTTTATCTATAGCAGCCACTGTAGTGCATATACATAGGTTGGCTTTGTTCCCATAGTCTTTTTCAGTTTAATTCAATTTGGAAGATTTCAGGCAAATCCATTTTTACCAACTTTTGTTAAGTATACTCTAACCCTGATTTACAAGAACCTATCACTACTACATTTTAATTTACAATGCAGAAATCCAAATCTTATTCTCAGGAACCATTTATTTTTGCTTCCCAAATCTTCCTCCTCTGAATCCTTGACCAATGATAAATAGTAATTATGAAAACACATTAGTTCCCTTAAAGTCTTCAGTTTCTTTCCCATAACTTTAAAATATTTAGCAATCATTTCGAGATTCCTACTAGCCATATATATATATTTTTTTTGTTTTGACCATTTGGTTAAAGAAAACTTTCTTTTTGGGAAATGTAATTTTTAATGATGAAAAAGCATAGTAACACATTGAGTAAAGCCCTGGGCCTGCAGTTAGAAAGACCTATTCAAATATGGTCTCTAAAACTTACTAACTTTGTGACCCTGGGCAAGTCCCTTAATTTCTTTTTACTTCAGTTTCCTCCTCTCTAAAATGGGGATAATAGTAGCTCCTATGTTCCAGGATCATCATAAGAATCAAACGAGATAATAATTGTGCTTAGCATGTTTCTTGACACATAAGTTCTATATAAATGTTGTTGTTCAGTTGTTTCAGTTGTGTCCAATTCTTTGTGACCCCATTTCGAATTTTCTTGGCAAAGACACTTGAGTGGCTTACCATACTTTACTTCTTCAGCCCATTTTACAGATGAGGATACTGTGGCTAGCAGAAGTCAAGAGATTTACCCAGGGTCACACAGCTATTAAATATCTGAGGCTGGGTTTTAACACGGGTCTTTGTGACTCTAGGCCTGGGAATCTATTCATTGCACCACCTAGCTGCCATATAAAAATTAGCTGTTATTGACTTGGCTAAAACCAGATCCCTTTTTCTAATCAGACTTGGATTATGTGAGATAGCCTATAACCTAACTTTGCTTACTGACTGGACTAATTGTCTATGGCCTTAATAAGATGTAATTAATCCATCTATTTTGCTTGTCCTAACTTTCCCATGCAGTAAGCATTAACAAACTAAAGGCTCTTCTGATGTCAGAGTCAACCCAAAAGATATTTAAAGTTTTGAAACCATTGAATGCTTTAAAAATTAATTTTATTATACATTTATCTCAGTAAATAAGAATAATCAAATAAAATAAGACTAAAAACTCAATTAAAAAAAACACCTTAGGGGCAGCTGGGTAGCTCAGTGGAGTGAGAGCCAGGCCTAGAGACAGGAGGTCCTAGGTTCAAACCCGGCCTCAGCCACTTCCCAGCTGTGTGACCCTGGGCAAGTCACTTGACCCCCATTGCCCACCCTTACCAGTCTTCTACCTATGAGACAATACACCGAAGTACAAGGGTTTAAAAAAAAATTAAAAAAAAAAACAAAAAACACCTTACCTTCTATTTTGGAATCAACACTGCATATTGATTCTAAGGCATAAGAGTGGTAAAGGCTAGGTATTGGGGTAAAATGACTCGCCCAGGGTCACATATCTAGGAAGGATCTCAGGTCATATTTGAACCCAGGACTTCCCTTTTCTAGGCCTGGCACTAAACTCCCTGAGCTACCTAGCTGCCCCCTCAAAAAATCCCTAATGTTATCCAGATCAGTACTCCCTTCATACATCAAAAAAAAAAAAAACAACAACAAACAATTTTTTCCATGAGTTTCTATGACTCCTTTCTCCAAAAAGAGCCTTTTCCTTGTGGCCAGCCTTCAAAAGATCAGCCCCCTAAATAAAAACCCAGAGAGGGGGAGATTATGCCACACAGCCACTAAGCCACAGACCTAGATCTTCTTAATCTATTTTTTTACTAGAGGCAAAATACACCCTCCTTTGATTTTAGAATCACCTTGTAAAAAGAACAGGACACAAGTAATTATACCCATTTCGTAGATTGAGTTCAGGGAGACAAAGTTATTTGCCCAGATTCACTAAACTAGGTCCTTGCCCCAGGTCTCTATTCCACATTCAAGGTTCTGTTTGCTCTTCCACACTGCCTCTCTTGGAATGAGTTAAAAATCTAATCCATAATATTAAAAGCTATGTTTTTACACAGGTGCCTTTTTTTAAAATTGAAAATAGATATTTTTTTTCCTCCTGATTAAGAATGCTGCCTGTAGGGAACAAAGCCTTGGCACAGTGTTTATTTTTGCTACATCTAAGTTTCCCCCCAGAGATTCATGTAAAGAAGAATAGAAAGGAGAAACCAAACGAAAACTAGAATCAAATGTAAATATGACAATAGACTTTGCTGCTAATATAAAAGGGCTCTTTTTTAATTAGAGGCTCTGAAGGACATACCCTTTAATTGCTCTACATGTAGTTCCTAGGCCATCAATATCTTTGCTCCTTTCATTAATAAACTGGCAAGTCAAGGAGGAAAGCTGTAGGAGTATAATTTTCCCCCCTAAGCTCTACTTAATCAACAGCTAACTTGATCAAACAGAAAAACGAACATGCAAATCAGTGGCATTAATTCTAACACTGATAGGAATAAGAAAAAAAAGAAGAAATAGAAACATGAAAGCTTTTTCATCCTCTTTCAGGAAGTGGGCACAGGGCCAGATGGGAGAAATAGGTAGGGAAACTGCCCTTTGAATGGCAAGAGAATCCAGGAAGGCCAGTTCTCTGTATGGATTAGCCCAGTGATAGGCCGTGAGTAGGCAAAGACGAAGACTAATTGCCTGACAGAGCCACACTCCATTCGCCTTGGTCATTGAAATTAATTTCTGTTTTCAGGACTGGCAGAAAGCAGCTGCGGAATTTCAGTTCAATACTCAAATTAACTGGGAGTCTAAATTATTTCTTTGCACATACAGTATTAGAGGAGCAGGTTCCCCAACTGATCTTGATTGTAGATTCTAAAAGATGGATTATTACTACTTTTCCATCAAGAGCCCCATGCTCTCCCTGGAAAGGCAGAATGTAAAAATGAACCCATGAATAAGCTATATCACCTCTAAGAAATTATTCAGATTTTAGGGGAGAAAAAGAATAGGTTGATCAAAAAGAATTTTTGTCCTCTTTCTAATCAAACCATTGTATCCCCTGTCCACACATGCCAACTTCCTGTCATGACACATATATACATCCTTAAAATTACCTTGTCAGGTATAATGCAAAAAATTTTGTACTTGGAATCTAAAAGCCTGGATTCAAGTTCCTACTGTAATATTTAGAATAATGGGAATTAGAGCCTGAAGGTACATTAAAGGTCATCTATAGTCACTGTATAGGCAGTTGATCAGGAAACATTTATTAAGCACATGCTCTATACCAGGCACAATGCCAAGGACTGAGGACACAGAGAAAAGCCAAAACAACATTTTCTTTCTTTCAAGGAGCTCACAGTCCCTTGGGGGAGGCAGTATGCAAATGACTATGTACTATATATATGTAAATATACATAGTGAAAATAGGATTAACTCTCCCCTTGCCAATTTTTAGCTAATCAAATCAAGAACTTAAAGTACCCCTACTTATCATTAAGTACTAGAGTAAGCTCATACCTGCAAAGGCCACTGTTCCCTGGCACCCCCACCCCAGCAGTGGTAGGCAAATTGAAAGACTGCCATTGGTTTCTGTGAAAAAGCAGGAGTAACAGGAAGTGACAGGAAGTGATGTGGAAAAAAAGGAGCATAAAAGCCCAGCATGGTCTAGCTTCATTCCTTTCCTGGCTTGCTGGGCCAGTGGTTGAGATTCCTGCTTTGGCTTTGGAGGAGGCTGCATTGGTGGAACTCTGGCTAAGGACACCCCCAGGACTTCTGGCTAAGGATTACTAGGAAATCCACATGGAGATTGGATTTGGGAAAGCCCTGCCAGGGCTGAGCCAGACACCAGAGCAGCACTTAGGGTGCTAGGCTAGACAATTCTCTTCCTTCTTCTTACATTTTTCCACTTTCACTCTTTCCACCTCTTTGTTAATAAAGCAACTAAAAGTCATTTTGATTTAAGAAGCTATAATATTTTCAAATTGGTGACCACAATATTACTTTATAATTCTCATATTTAGCATAAAACTTAAATTTAAACTCTTACATTAATAAACATATATACACATATATATACACACACTCACACATATATATTCAACAGGGGAAGGTAGGAGCATTAGGGAGATGAAGATGGACTTCTCATAAAAGGTAAGATTTTATGCAAATTAAAACAACTCTGAGGTACCACCTTATACCTAGCAGATTGGCCAATATGGCAGCAAAGGAAAGTAATAAATATTGGAAGGGATGTGACAAAATTGAGACACTAATGTATTGCTGGTGGAGTTGTGAATTAGTCCCACCATTCTGGAGGGGAATTTGTAACTATGCCCAAAGGGCTTTAAAAGAATGCCTGCTCTTTGACCCAGCCATGCCACTGCTGGGTTTGTACCTCAAAGAGATAATAAAGAAAAATACTTGTACAAAAATATTTATAGCCACACTCTTTGTGGTGGCAAAAAATTGGAAAATGAGGGGGTGTCCATCAATTGGGGAATGGCTGAACAAATTGTGGTATCTGATGGTGATGGAATACTATTGTTATGAAAGGAATAATGAACTGGAGGAATTCCATGTGAACTGGAAAGACCTCCAGGAATTGATGCAGAGCAAAAGGAGCAGAACCAGGAGAACATTGTATACAGAGACCGATATGTTGTGGCACAATCAAATGTAACAGACTTTTCTACTAGCAGCAATGCAATCTAGGACAATCCAGGACAATCCATAGAAATGTAGGAGAAAGAACTCTATCTACATCCAGAGAAAGAACTGTGAGAGTAGAAACACAGAAGAAAAATATATAATCAATCATGTGTTTTGATGGGCATATGATTGGGGTTTTGATGTTAAGAGATCACTTTATTGCAGATATGAATAATGTGTAAATAAATTTTGAACAATGATACATGTAAAACCCAGTGGAATTGCTTGCCAGCTCTGGGAGAGGGATGGGGAAAATCATGAATCATGTAACCATGGGAAAATAGAAAATATTCTAAATAAATAAATTTCATATATATATATATATATATATAACTTATATAAAATCTTATCATGTATATGATAAGATTTTAGCTGGGACTAGAAGAACGTCAGGAAACCAGGAGATGGAGATAAGGAAGAGAATTCCAGGCATGGAGGATAGAATAGGGAAGACGCTGAGTCTCAAAAAGGCGAAAAGACTTACCTATTAGCTATGTGACCTTGGGCAAATATCTTTGAAAATCATGGTGGGTTGAGGGAGATATGAAATGGATTCACATATGTCTGATTTAAGGAAAAATACCATAGTGACAAGGGAGGACATGGAAAAGAGCTATGAGGAATATGAGAAAGAGATAATCACTTTCACTTGGGAAGATCAAAGAAAATACAATGGAGAGGTGACACCTTAGGTGGGAAAGGAAGAGAAGGAATTCAACAGTTGGAAAGATTGAGGAAATATGCATTAGAGAGAGTCTGTAAGGATGCTCAAAAGATAGTAAAGATTTTTTGATTTAGAGGCAAAATAAGACCTTGGAAGTCATCTAGTCCTTCCCCATTTTTGAAAAATAGATAATGAAATAAAAGTCCAGAGTTTAAATTGAAATGCTCAAAGTCACCCAGAAAATAAGTCTCACATTCAAACTCTGACTCCCTGACTCCAAATCCAGTGCTCTTCCCATCTCCACTGCATGTCATTTTGACCTCAGAATGTGAAATACACAGGCTTCCTTAACTGCTAGGCAATGGAGTTCATTTTATTGCATCCTCTCTGTAATAGGAAACTACTGAAATTATATCCCAATCCTATAATTCCTAGAGAATTCTAAATTAGTCCTTAAAATGAGGACATACTCAAATCTAACTCCATCTTATTTTTAGGATCAGCCAATATTGTGAATCTCTCCCCGCCCCCTGTCCATTCTTCCCAAAAGTATTCAAAGACAAGATAGTTACTTGGGTGCCCCTTTAAGCTTTGTGGACGCATTAGGAGAAGTGGCAATTAGGTCCCTTTTGATGCAGGCTGGATTTGAACCTGTGACCTGGAGGTGAATGACTCCATATCTCATTACCACTCCCCTGAGTCTTCCAGCCCCCAGTGGAGTATGGGAGTTAATCAGCCACACATTAAATCTGCTTATAAGGCTGTTTCGTGTAAAATTTTTATATCTTGGCTCCTAATAATGGTCCCATTATAAATGATTGTCTCACTATGATATACTGGCTCCTTGGCTTCTAGGAACTGATTTAAAAGGAAGCCCTGGACTCTTAGTGCCCACCGAGTTTATTCATATTACTCAGTGCTAGCTCAGCAGCTCAAGTGTGGGATGGGATATTTTTTTTCTCACGAAATATTTTCTTCCCAGCATGAGGCAGTGGCTATAATTAGTAACCTCCGGCGGGCTTAATATGCTGATGAGACTTTATGATAGATTGTGGCTTACCCCCCCCCAAATGGCCCCCACCTGGCAAGGCACCCCAGTATCCTGGTGCTCCCTGTCCTGCAGATGGGCATGGAGAGAGCAGCCATCTCTCCATCACCCCTAGGATTTCAACTTTTTGTTGTGGAAATGGACTTCGTCACAAGATCCATTTCCTTCTCTGCAAAACAACATTGGGGCGGATCAGATGACTTCTGAGGGCTCTGCAAATCCTGTGTTGTCATGATCCAGGGAGAGCTTTGGGCTCCGAACCACAGTTCTGAAGGACACCAAGCGGAGGCTGGGCAGGGAAAGCTTGGGCTAGAGTCAGGCAG
This sequence comes from Gracilinanus agilis, assembly GCF_016433145.1. Lineage (NCBI taxonomy): Eukaryota > Metazoa > Chordata > Mammalia > Didelphimorphia > Didelphidae > Gracilinanus > Gracilinanus agilis. The sequence goes on from NC_058131.1 coordinate 79,324,576, forward strand.
ACCTGAGTTCAAATACAGCCTATTCCAGGTATGTGACCCTGGACAAGTTGCTTAAATTATCTGCCTTCATTTCTCTGCCTATAAAAATGGGAATTTTCCTGCCTCCTAGGGTGATTCTGAGGATAAATTGAGATAACGTTTCAGAACATGGTGTAGTTTTTACAAAGGAATATTTACTTTAGAAGGCATAATTACAAATAGCCAAAAATACTCCTCAAAACACATGGTGATTTTCACCTCCCTCATGCTGTGGGGATGGGAAGGAGATTGGGCAAAGCTTAAGACTGGTTCTCCTAGGGCCCTGATGGCAAACCCATGACACACATGTCAGCACTGACACACAAAGCCATTTTCAATAACATGGCCACATGCGGCAGCATACAGAGAAGTATGTTATTTAAACTAAATGTTTGCGGAACCATTGAAAAAAGAGTGTGGAGCCCGGTGGCTGTGTCGAGGGAAGGATGAGAGAAGCCAGCGGCAGTACAGGGAGCGCTAGACCTGCCGTCTGGATGATCCCAGTTCAAACATAGCCTCACCCACCCACTCTATGACTCTGGGCAAGTTGCTTAACCAATGTTTGCCTCAGTTTTCTCATCTATAAAATGGGGATCATCAGAGCACCTGCCTTGCTGAATTGTCCTGAGGATGAAGTAAGATAATAATTATAAAATGCTTCGTCCAGTGTCTGGCAAATATAAATGGCAGCTGTTGTTATTGTTATTATCATTATTAGTGCAGTGCATGGCGATAAGAAGCTCTTAATACAGGTTTTTCCCTCCAGAATAAATTTTCAGTTCATGGTGTGTACAAAGAAGTCACTCGGAACAAAAGGGAGCTTATTAGCTTTCTACTTTAAAAGATAACTTCTCCTTTTTGTTTGGCTCTCATGTCTCATGTATTCATACTCAGATATGATGGTACTGATCAAAACCAGGTTCACAAATCCAAGGTTGACAATCCTGTGCTTATCATTTACATCCCTTTTGAATAGTTTGGCCATTGGATTATCTCATTGTTTTTGGCCTCTTAGTTGGCAATCAGTTATTCAATAAGATTCCGTTTTTCCTCATGAAAATCTCATTTCTGTGACACCTTACATTCTCTGAATACTCTTCTTTCACAATAACCCTTTCAGGTAAGAAATAAAAGATTCATTCTTCCCATTTTATGGAGAAGGCAGCTAAGGATGAGAGATGTAAAATGACTTGTCTATGGATACTAGATTAATAACTATCAGATTTAGGACCCAATGCAAGTTTTCTAACGTGAAGTTTAAAATACTGTTTTACTTTTTCCATATCATATTGGGGGGGGGGAGGTGTTGTTTTTTTCTATAGTGAAGCAAAGGAAAGGAAAATGGAGTTTGTTGCCTTAATGCTTTAAATCCATGATCATTCTTTTCACTAAGGTAAGAAAGTATTTGATGATTTATCTGTTCCTGGGGCTTTTCAAACAGACTAGATGGCTACTTGTTAGGGATTTTATAGAAGTTGTGCTGAGGCTCAAGTTGGACCATATGCCCTCTCAGTGACTCTTTATTATCCTATATATTTGCCTAAATCCTACTCCTGTATCTTATATGTTCATAGAAGACAGGCTTAGAAAATGAAATCACACTCAAAACACACATTGCTTATCATTATCTTTTCTCTATCACTATCCAGAAAGCAACACTTTGTACAGAAATAGAAATGTCTCTACTTTTATAACATATATTAGGGAGATTGCCCATGTACCTAATGGTTATAGATGGAATTTCCTCATGATAAACATTAATAATAGAAAATAGGTACTCAAATTTATAAAACCCTTTAAGGTTTGCAAAATTCTTTTCTCACAATAATCTTATCAAGTGAGTTGTACAAGTATTATCAGCCTCATTTTATGAGAAAACGCAGTACTGGAGGATTTAAATGGTTTGCTCTGGTTCACAAAGTTATTAGTATTACAGTTAGGGCTTGAACCTATATCTTCTGGTGAGTGATCTTATCACTAGACCATGCTACCACTCACATTTGGAGTTGGTATACATGTTGATAGTTTTGGCAGTCATTACAACTCCCGTGATGCAGCCCCACTTCATAAAATGCTTTGTACGGTATCTGTAACTTAACTTGAATCAAAAACTCCCAATGTAATGAATCTGTGATACTCCTGTGCAAACGCATTTTTCATGTATAGGTTGTTCAATCTGTTCTTTGAATTCATCTAATTAGCATATGTTGTCATAGTGATGTATTTATTATAATGGAAGTGTTCTTGGGAAGCCAGATTTAATAGTTTTAAATCAGAGGCGAACATGGACTTTTAGGGATTCTATTCACAGTAAATTTTATGCATGGTGAAAGGTTATGGAATAGGTTTCCAAACCATGTCTACCCATGCTCACAAATCTCTGCTAGAAGACATAAGCTCAACTTTGAATTTTGTGAGAGAGTTGCCTAGATAAAGAGCAAGTGGAAATTGTTGATCTCCATACCTTACTTCAATCAGTATGTAGCCAAATTAACATGGAGCAGGAAGAGCATTTTGCTTCATTTCAACTCAGTAAGCCTTTATTTACCTCTATTATTTCCTTCCATATAGAGAGCCCTATTCTTAGCATTGAAGTGGGAGTATAGGTAAAACATGATCCAGATCTGCCCTCAGAGAACTCAGATCTTATAGAGAGATAAGACAATGACACAGATAAGATTTAATTTTTCAATGTATCCAAAAGTACAAACGTCTCTATGGTGCTCTTTCTATAGACCCATTGCCTAGCTCATATTAAGGACAGTTCTTTTGTTGACTCCCCTATCTTATTCCCATTGTACAGAATCTCAGAGAATTTCTGTGACTTTCTCAGCAGCATATATGCAGTAAATGGCATAGCTGGGATCTAATATAGTTGATAATTCCATGCTTACCCAATACAGTGATGTCTAGAGATCAATATTTATCTATTTAATCCGTATCTCAGTAAGTTGTTTTCAGCCAGTGGAGATCTGGGAGCATGGGTAGACATAGTGTGGAAATCTCTTTTCCAATGTAAGTGCATTGAAATCTGGGATTTGAAACAATTCTTTTGACAGTCTAGTGTGCTTCCTTTTCCTTTGTGTTCCCTCTCAAAGCAGTGAAATACTTTTTTTTGTCCTTTACTGCTTACTTTTTTCTCATAATCTGGTAGTCCAGGGGAGCTTTTCTCAATATAAAGATCAGCTTCCCATCAATAAGGGGTTTCTTTTAGAGAGAGTACATTAACTCAGGAGGTAATGAGTTCACTGTCACTGAATGCCCTATAAAATGGATGACCACTAATCATGAATATTATATATCAGGGATTCTTAACATGGGGTATGTGAACTTGTAAATAAAATATATTTTAATAACTGAATTTCTGTGTAATTCATTTCCTTTTAAATTTCATACATTTTATCTTCTGCATTTAAAAGCATTATTCTCAGAAGAGGTCTATAGACTTCACTAGACTGCTACACAGGTCTAAGACACAAAAAGATTGATTTTCAGTTGTAGAGGGTATTCCTGTTTCCTTACAACACCAAGTTTCTTATGATTCTATAGGAGAAAAGTACACAATATTTTTATCTCCGTCTAGTAGCCAATTGTGCTTTTGTGGAGTCCCCACAAGGGAGAAGTTTGTTATTGATGGGTAGGGAAACTGAAGGGGAGAGGAGAACCCAGAAGGGCTTCCAGGAGGTGGCATGATGGCATTGTTCAGAACTCCTTTGGCAATGTGGCATCTCGAAACTGAGAGGCTTGTAAGTCTAGAACTGACAGATATTTGGCTGTTCTCCTTTCGAAATTCTTCCCTTAACACCCTCAATTGATAGCCCCTTGACTGCTAATACCTTTACCCATCTGTTCAAATATCATGTTCACCACCGGGTTGGAGCACTGCCCTAGTGCACAGGTGCCAAGCAATCCTAAGTTCAGACGAGAGGGCTGCAAAGCTTTCTTCCCTTTGGAAGCACCAGTGTACTACTTATCACACAACTCTTTTTGGCTTAAATTGCCTTTTTTATGTGTGTGGAGAAGAAAAATATTTAAACACAGGAGGCAGATGAATCCAAAAACCCAGAGATGCCGGAAGGATGTGGTTCCTCTATGCCTACAGAAAAGCTATAATGATTGAATTAGACTCTTAAATACCCATATATGTCAGCTTGAATGCAATCAGCTATCACATAAATCACTATTGAGTGAAAATAGTTCTATCGTAAGGGTAAGTTGGGCTGGGAAGATTCACTGGACATATGAAGAGAGAATGGTGATTTTTAGAGTCATGGGATATGGAATGGCAATGAAATAAAACATTATTTAATCCTATGTCCTTTATTTTACAGATGAAGTTGAGGCCTAGGGACAAAATGACTTTTCCAAAGCAACATAGCTATTATGGCTAAGAGAAAATAGGAATTGTTGGACTCCTGATCTCATAGCTACAGCCAGCATATAGTTTTAGTAATAAATGATGATCCTAAAAATAATTACAAATAAGCCCCAGTCCTACTTCGCTGCTGTCTTTTGCATCTCCTATAATAAGGAAGCCCAGGTAGTAATGGAGTTATGGAAGTTGCCCACCAGGAGCCTATTCCTACCTTCTACCCTAGGGGTTTGGGGAACTCACCGTCATCACATCCAAATACGTGGAGAAGCAGGGACTGGCTCCCACATCTTCTGATTCCTACTTACAGGCATGTTGTAATGATAAAAAAGGGATAGAGATCAGATCTATGATTTCAGCCATGTTGGGCATCTTAGAACACTTATATTTATATGTCTGAATTTTTGGCCTTTAGAAAGCTCTCTCATGCTCTTCCTTATCTTTACAATTTGCCCATCTTTTTAAGTGTCTGCAAGCCAGATGCTCCCCTTCTAGACACACCTTGAATGTCCCATACTTACTTATTTGTAAATTCATAATTCCAGCAATGCCATAGTCATTCTACAAGTAGCAGTCCTCATGTTACACAGGAACCACTGAGTAAATATGTGTTGATTGGATTTCTGAAGATTAAACATATGCACAGTGCTAAAGAATAATTCCTTTCCTTTCTGAGAACTTACTATAATCAAATTGGCATGAGCAACTCTGTATCTTGAGGGAACAAGTAAATTAAACAAGTAATTATATCCATAATGTTTTCAGAAGTTAGATATTTAAATATATGAATCTCATCTGCAGGTCCAGTCTTTTGTCTGTGTTGTTTCCTGCCCAAAGATCTCTTGACAGGAAATAAACATTAAAATAATCTTTAATCCCTGTCTGGTCTATTACCATTAACAATTGATGCACTTTAATTTTGTGGGATTTTAACTACAAAATGGAATGGCTAAGTAGTGATAATTGGGTTTGGAATTATACGGTCATTTATATCAACAGAAATGCAAGGGGCTGGGAGGGAGGACGATTAATTATTTACTATTTCCTGGCTGTGGTTCCTATTATAGAATTTTCTGATATGTTGTGCTGCTAAGGGTTATCACCAAAAGAGCATCTGGGCTGTGAAGGCTTCTTTGGAAGTCAGACTATATTTAGGTCGTGAAGTATAATTTGCATTTATTCTCTGAATGGGTAACAGCATTTCTCTTCCTGACTTTTCCCATCAGCTCCATTTCTGCTTCTTGGTATATGTTGGGTACCACAATGAACAGGTCTGAAGCAACTAGCCCCACAGCTTCTAGTTGCCTAGAGAAATATCAAGTCAGGCATTTTGTACATAACAAAATGTCTTATGTTGCAGTCATTCTTCCTTGGCATTGGGCTAACTTTATATGCAGAAAAAAGAGGGATGGCTGGAAAGAAGAGGAACACGCAATATATTTTAAAGCTGGAATCAACTTTGGAATGTGACATGTAAGGAAAGAATGTTAGGTAGTTAAGAAGCCTCAGAAGGTGAACTGTAGATCATAGAATCTTAGGGTTGCAAAAAAGCCTTAAACTAGACAGGCCATAGGGCAGCAGATGGAAGAACTGAATGAAGGGAACTCTTTGAAACTCAAATATTAGAACATAGGATTTGAAAGTTAGGACTAGAAGGAACCTTACAACATAGCATGTTAGAATGTATTAGAAGGTTTGACCAAGGTGCAGCCTTAATATGTAGACCCGTAGAACACAGAACTTTAACTTAAAATTTTGGAATGGATATAGAATTATAATTAGAATAGAGTGTATAGTATCAAAATTGGAAGAAATCTTAGAACATAGAATGCAGTTTAGTAAAAAAGAATGTTGAATGTGGAGTCGGGGGTATGGATTCAAACACTAGCAATATGATCTTGGGCAAATCACTTAATAGCTGAGCCTCCAATTACTCATCTGTAAAGTAGAAATTATAGTATTTCAACCAATTGCCTTACATGATTGTTGTGGGAAATCATTGTAAGCCTTAAAACATTATATAAATGCAAGGCACTTGTTCTTAAGAATATAGATTGTTAGAGCTGGTCTTATTGGCACTCTGTGCAACCCAAAGAATGCTCCATCTCCTTTGTTGTACTTTCAGTTCAGTCTTCAATAAAATAAGGAAATTGGACTAGATCGTCTTGCAGGTCCCTTTCAGTTCATAAGATCATTTGATGTCAACTTTGAGGAAATTGGCAACTTCTATTTAGTTTTTAAAATGGAAGTTTTTTTTTCTTGAGTAATCAATAGTATTTGAAAAATGACATGGTTGGTGTCTGTGTCCATATTAGAATTAAAAGCTACATTTCAGAGATGGATAAAGAATTATATTGTAATGTGATTTTTTTTAAGTCACCATTTGTCTTCAGATGTATGGGAGTTTTTTATATCACTCAGTCTCTTGATTCGATTTCAGTTCCAACATTACTTTTATATTATCTGCAAACAGTTGTCTACCATGACTTCTTGCCTTATCACAAATACTATGACTATGACTGGTTAAATATATCCTCTAAATTTTTATATGAAGGGCATTTAAAAATACATTTCTGCAGAAAAGAAGAAGTAAGTAGAATATTATCACCATACTCATATATTTGGAGTTCTATAAAGGCCAACAATAATCTAGATTATTTCCTTTGAACCCAAAGAACAGAATTACAGTCAACAATGAATGGCATCAGCGGGAGGAGTTAAGGAGAAAGAAACTTCATTATCATACGTTGAAAATTTTCTTAATGATTAGAGCCATGAGAAAACATTAGAATTAGCTGCCTGTTAAGGTAGTGAATTGCCTGTCATTAAAAACTATTAAGTGGGACTGGCTGCCTATTTCAAATGGATGCTATAGAAGGGATTCATTTTTAGGAAAATGTAAAACTAGATGAACTCTGAGGTTATCTGTGATTCTAATTGTAAGATTCTAAGACCATAATCTGTCTAGCAGTGGAATTGACTACTTGGAAAGATAGTAAGCTCCTAATAGTAACAATAGTAATAAAAATGGTAAGAAAAACTGGCATTTATATAGTGATTTAGCAATGCTCTAAAGCAGACTGTCTCCCATCCCTGTTACCAGAGATGCTAAAAGGAAGACTGGATAGCCACTTATAAGAAATGCTGTATGTTCAGTAGAGAAGAGTTCTACATTGTGTTGATGCCAGAAGTTGAATTAGATTAACTCTGTAGCCCCTTCCATCTGGAACAGTCTTTGGTTTATGTTCTGAAGTTAATTCTGACTCTTTCATATTGTATGCTATGTTACACATATACATATTTATATATCTACATACATATGTGTGCATATATCTATGTGTATACAGGGAGACAGAGAAGGGGGGAAAGGGAAAGGGAGAGGGGAAGGAAGGGGGGAATAATGGAGTTAGGGAGGGAGGGAGAGGAAAGGGAGAAAGGGTGGAAGGATGAAAGAGAGATGGAGGTGGAGGGGGGAGGTCAGGGAAAGAAAGGAGGGAAAGAGGGAGGGAGACACAAAGAGAGAGACAGAGGAGAGAAAGGGGAAAGACAGAGACAGAGAGAGAGTTCCAGGTCCACATTTGTATTACTTTGTCTAATATGTCAACCTGGATGTTACATAAGCATCTCAGACTCACTGATGCAAAACAGAACAAATTTTCTTTCCCCCTAAACTTCCTCCTTATCATCCTTATTGTAATAGGGATTGGAAAATTGATTCCCATTCTGGAATTTGTAGTTTAGAGAGAAAAGCATCCCCTAATGGCCCTGAGAGCCATGTAGATCGCCATGCTCTTTGAATCAGAAGCAGAATTCGAGTCACACCTAGGAATTTTAAAGGTGACTCAGTTAGCCTGTCAGAGAGCAGACTGATAGGAAGCAGTGGGAGAAGCCATTTCCTTCCCCACTAGGGAATTAGCAAGGCAAACTAGAAAGTGTCAGAGACACAGAGGTAACAACTGGAAGGAAGATGGTGCTATAGCAGAGAAGAGGCAGGTCTGTACCTCAATTTGTCAGAGGGGCTGCATACTGCAGCAGCAGCAGCAGCAGCAGCATTACATATATATTCCTTAAGTTTTGCAAAGCACCTTATGATATTACCTCATTTTATCCTCACAACAACTGTGGGATGTAGGTGCTATTATTATCTCTATTTTATAGATGAGACAACTGAGTCAGCCACAAGTGAAGTGACTTGCTCTAGTTGTTTAAAAGGGAAATGACTTATTAAAACTCTAGAGAATAAGAGGAGAGAAAGGAAAAAGTGGCAGAATAAGAGATCACACCCTGACCTGCACCAATATCACCCAACCAGGAGATAAGCAAGACCAAGGATTCAGCTCTGCCTTCTCCATCAAGGAGGAAGCAAGGAGCAGAAATGACTGCACTCAGCCAGCCAACTTTACACTCCACAAAAATACCCAATGTTGTTACATTCTCATTAATCTGAAGAAAAGGAATAAGGGTTTTCCCCAATCAAATAATTCCCATTCTGTCATCCTTGACTCTGCTCTCTCTTTCATATCAGTCAGCTCACAGGTTATCTCCTTTCTGTCTCTTAAATGTCTCTCATAATTGCCTTTACTCAAACGACAAGACCCTACTATAGGCTCTTATCCCCTGTCATCTAGAATATTCTATTAACCCTCCTATTGGTTTTCCTATGCCAAGTCTCTCTCCTCTCCAATATAGACTTCACAACTATGAAATTGATATTTCTGAAGCACAATGCAGCCATTATTCCTTTCCATTGCCTGTAAGCCAATCTATAAACTCCTTTGCCTAACATTTAAAGCTCTTCTTAATCTGAATTTATTGTCTATTATTTCCTTTCACCCATTCTTAAGTTTAGCCAAAGTGACCTACTTCTTGCTACCCATATAGGCATTCTTCCTCCCACTTCTTCACAGGCTATCCCCTATCCCTGGAATACCCTTTTTTCCTCACCTCTGCCTACGAAGCTTCTTGTTCCCTTCAAGGCATCACCACCTTCAAGAAGTGTTTCCCAAATCCTTGAATTGTTAGTACTGTTCCTAATCACTGTTTGGTTTTATATACACACACACACACACACACACACACACACACACACACACACACACACACACACAAAATTTCACTAGTAGAATGACAGGTACTGGTTTTGTTTTTTTCCTATTTTTGTCTTTATTTCCCTAGCCCCTAATACAATGGGTGACATTCTGTTTGAGTTTAATGAATGGGCATTAAGATCTGTTGTTACTGGCTTCTTTCTTATGACACTTCATTTTTGAGAGTAGTGATTCTCAGAGTAGGGTAGGAATAGCGAGTATGCCTGATTAGAAGGGAGAAGACCTGTCTTCTAATCCTATATCTAACACATTGGATGACTTGTAAGATATAATCACCTTCAGAAGAGGAATTGTTTTCATTTTTGTCTTTCATCAAAGGTTCTTGACATGGTTTCTAAGGTATAGAAGATGATAATAAATGCTTTGGGGGTTGAATAGATGTCAAAGTTATTTAATTTCAAAACAAGCACATCACTCACTTTTAGAGGCATTTACAGTGTTTGTATTTTCTGTAGATTTGCTATTGGGAATTCTTTAGAGATATTTTTACTATTGTCTGTCACAGTATAACTTCTGTTAGTTTTGTCCCAATTTCAATAAATGGCCCTTATCAACATACTTCATTAAATGTAACCTCTGTTAGTTTTATTCTTATATCCATAAACAAGCATCATCAGCATACTTACTTCACTGAACCATCTTCAGTCTGTCTAGGACTAGAGAGAGCTTTTCAGTTCTCCAAAGATCATCATAGAATCACATAATGTTCCGGAGCCCAACTCCTATTTGAAGCACAGAACTTTTTTACAACATAACTCCCACTTGAAAACCTCCAATATGGATGATCCATTCTCTCCTGAAGCAGCACAATGCATTGCTACACCTCTCTAAGGGGTAGAAAACTCATCCTCAGATTTATTTAAAAATAGACTCTTTGTTATTTCTCCATCTTGGTCCTAGCTCTAGCCTTCTGGGGAAACAGTAATTCCTTTCCTTCAACAATGGGTTTTAGTTGGAAGAGAATCAGACCTATAGATGGAGATCAGAATTCCAGTTCTGGCTCTCGCTACTATTGTGACCTTAAAGGAGTCCCTTTCAATCTCACTTTTGTCCTCTGCCAGAGTAGGAGACCAGACTAGATCATCTCTTAAGTTCCCCTTCGAGGTTTTGACGTTATATGTCCATTCTGTGTTCCACGTTCCTTACGGTTCTGAAATTTTATATTGTATAACCGTCCTAGTTGTGACAATCTGGGCTTCTCTGAAGAAAAGACTTTAACAATGAAATTCACAGGTGGTGCTCTCTGAGCATTCACCCAACAATTGACAAATTGAGTGGGTTATCAGCCCAGCTTTTTACCTTCCTGCCCTCCCAAAATAAGTAAATAAGAAAATGTTGATCTCTCTTTCCAAAGTATTTATATGCAGCAACCAATTTATAATAGCACACATCCTGATCCCCGAGCTGGCCTGTTTCTTCCTTTCAATACATCACATTGATTTCCTGTATGACTTTATCTGCCTAATACAAAGTGGGATTGAACAGGTATTTGTCTGGGCTTGCTCATTCCTTATCAAACATTTATGACTTAGCTCTGGCTACAGTATCTTCTTGTAAGGTGTTCCTTATTTCTATCTTTTCCGTAAATGTACTATTGTGTTGACAGCTCTGTAATAAATCTCTCCTGAAACTGAATCTTGTGGGGAGGGGGGTCAGGGACACTTGGGAGGGATTGAGCGAGGGGCAAAAACTATCCGTTATGTGTTTGGGAGAAGGCTCATTCTGTTAGTGAACTGCTTCATGCCTGTGGTTGTCTATTAATAATAGTGATTGACTCCCCACCTCCTCCGTTTTCAGGATATTAAGATTGGAAGCTTCATGGTAGTGCCCAGCTGGGTGCTATTTGGGGGGATGCAATATCCAGTGGAACAGAGAAGTTAGTATAACTAAGGCCAAATTTCCCGAGTATCACATGTCTGTAAATAGAATAGTATTTGAATGAGGGTCATAGCAAGGTCAGCAAGTTTGATAGCCCTGGCTTGGCTAGACTTTTAATAGGCATTTGAGAATTGAAAAATAAGTGAAGTTGTTTTGACCCACATTTCCCCCTCCCTCCCTTCCCCTTTCTGCACATTCTTTTCATGTTAAGGAGCACTGGGCCTACTGTTGGAAGGGTTGGGTTTGAATTGCAGAGCTGCCATTTATTCAAGGGTTTGTTTACACAATTCGAGAGAGCTATAGGAAAGGGAAACTCAGATTATATGGCATCCCCGAGTTTAAAAAGGAGAGAACTGAGATTTGATCGTAGACCTTCTGGCCCTAACTCTGTTCCATCTCCTCTCTATCCCACTGCCCCTCAGCTGAAAGAAATGAATGACCAAATGCTTAGAGTTCACTGAAATCGTCAGTTTATTTCTTGTAGGCCTCTCAGGTTAGAAATCCTGATTATTGATCTACATCTATAATGTACATATATGAAGAATGGTATTCAGAGAGCCAGGGTAGCCTTTTCTGGGGGAAAGGATGTGGGCTTGTTTTCAACTTCCTCTTCTGTCTGGAGAGTCGGTGCCTTGTCACAGCCTAAAAAGAATTTATCACAAGAATTTGACAATAAGTCATATTCCCTCTGGGACAGTCATAATCCACCCCATATATTTTAGAAGTTATGGGTGAGTTGGCAAAATAGTATCAAAGCAGACACTGTCAATTGGAAAGATACTGTGACTTATAAAAAAAAAAATCAGTCTGAGTCATTCTCTCAACCAACAAGCATTTATTATGCATTTACTGTTTGCCTAGCACTGTGCTAAGTGCTGGTAATCCATAAAAAAGCCTACCATACCCCTCCAAAAGGCAGAATTTCTTCTCTCAAAGAAGCTCAGTAGAAGAGGCTGTGCAAGTAATTAGGTGCCCGTAAGATGTGTACAAAGTAGATGGAAGGTAATCTCAGAGGGGAAGACACCAGCCACTGAGGAGACCAGGAAAATCCAACGGCATGAGAGAAGATTCCAGCTGAGTCTTGGAAAAAGCCAGAGAATCCAGGCAACAGAGGTCAGGTAGCAAAGCATTTCCAGGCACGGCTGAGAGCGATGGATTGCAAAGGCCAGGAGATGACAGTCGGGCCGCTAGGGGAAAGGAACAGTGAGGACTCTAGGGTATGAAAAGCAGAATACAGGCTAGGAAGACTGGAGAGATTGGGAGGGGGACAGTTAGGAAGAGCTTTTGCTTTCACACAACAGGGACAAAAGGGAGCCAGAGGAGCTCACTGAGTAAGAGCGGACGTGGTCAGACTTATGCTTCAGAAAAACCACCTTGGGGGCAGCTGGATGGCTCAGTGGATTGAGAGTCAGGCCTGGAGATGGGAGGTCCTGGGTTCAAACCTGGCCTCAGCCACTTCCCAGCTGTGTGACCCTGGGCGGGTCACTTGACCCCCATTGCCCACCCTTACCAATCTTCCATCTATAAGACAATACACCAAAGTAGAAGGGTTTAAAAAAAAAAAAAAACATCTTGATAGCTGCGCTGAGAGCATATTGGAATATGGTGAGGCTTAAGGCCAACTTAGAGTAAAAAAAAAAAAAAAAAAAAAAACAATATTGCAGGCCATGCTTCTTGATTATGTGCCTGTGGGCAAATTAACCTCTCAGCATCTCAGTTTTCTCAAATGTCAAAACGATACTTGTACTTTTTGAAAGCACTACAGACATTTTGCCTATTAGATATATCCATTACAAGATTACTTTTGTCCTAACAAGGGCAGCAAGATGGTGCAGTGGGTAGAGTTCTAGGCCTAGAGGACTCATCTTCCTGAGTTCAAATCCAGCCTTAGATACTTACTGGCTGGGTGATCCAGGGCAAGTCACTTCACCTGTTTGCTTGAGCAAGAAAAGGCAAACCACTCCAGTATCTTTTCCAAAAAACCATGAACTCCAAAAAGAGCCATGCAGAGTCAGACATAACTGAACAACAACTAAACCACAACGCCCTAACAATTTTATTATCAGGAGAGCATTATCATTATTTAGAGTTCAGGAATTCTCAACAGGAACTGAACCAAATAGTGCATTGGTCATTTCCTAAAGAAAGCTTAATATCCCATCTTTAAATTTGTACTTCTGCTCTAATACCATGAGTAGCTCATATTTCTGTCAAACTTGACCATTTTTGAAAAGTGCTTTCACTACAATAACCCTATGAAGCTAGATGTGCAGCTATTATTATCCCCATGTTTCAAGTGAAGTAATTGAAAATAAAGGAGGCAGAAAAACTTGCTAAGCTCACACCGATTAAGTCATTGGCAGACTAGAATTTGAACCAATATAATCTCTCCATGTTCCTAAACAACTCTTTAAGACTTCTGGTTGCAGAAAAGAGGTAGACATATAGGATAGATTTAGAAGAGACCCTAAACATCGAATGTCCACGCCAGCAGGTGCATTTGGCACGGCTGGAGAGGAAGGGAACTCAAAATAGTAGGCTTTCAAGTTTAGCTTTGCCAATAGTCTCTGCTTCTCCATATCTGGAATCTTGTTTCCAGATTCTATTGGCATTCTCTGGATCTCCATTATCAGACACTCTAACTTGTTTTCTCTTCCCTCCCCCACCCCACCATCACTTTCCTCTTTGGACAGATAAGGCCACCCCATCCCTTGAACTATGATACCATTAGAGTGTATCTCGCCTGTTTCCCACCCCCCACCTCCACTCCTCCACCCCACCTCCCATGCCATTCTTGATCATTTCTATGTAAACGAGAAAAGCAAATTCCAGGGGAAAATTTTCAGGAAAAAAGGCATAAATTCCAAATATGTGTATGTTTAAAACTGAATTTGCTGAACATGAATAGTCACTTACAATCTAACTGGAATTGACTCTGGCATGTGTCAGCCTAATAGCTAGAATCCTGGTTCAATACAATGAACTTAGGAAGGTTTTCTTAATGAAAGAACTGACGTTTTCTGTGCAGTGGCTGCATTCATCAGCCTAGCCAGTGTTCATTACACTACAAAGGCCTGTCAATGTGAATTGTTAGGGCCATCTATTAGATAAACCTGATTGGGACAAAAGATAGTGAGAGGCCAGGGCCTTCCTAGAATTTTCCACATTGTACAATAGGCTACTTTCCTCATCTTTCATTAGGATAGATCTAAATAGGAAGTTCTGTTTTAGAGGGATGTCATAAGACAGACAAGTGCTCTGTAATCCATAAAGTTCTATAGGGAAAAAAGCCAAAATTATTAATATTATACCTGGATGAATGTATCATCAACATATATATTCCTTCCAAGTATGCAAATCACAGCTCTCTCATGTCTTCCTCTTCTATGTTATTTTACTCTGTATCCTTCCATAAATCCTTCATAGACCAACCAAAATGATGGAGGGCTTCCTTAGGTTTCTCTAATATTTCTTAGAGACCAGCATGGCACATGGGCTGGTTACTTTTTATTTCTTAATCTTGCAACAGGATAAACCTATCTCCTTTTTACATCATACATGGCTGTGACGGTAACTTTTATGTAACTGAGTGTGAAAATGGATGATATGTCAGAGTCTCTTTATAACTGCATGAGTCTTTCTGTTAGTCTGGGAGGCACCTGAAATTATGATTCTCTTGAGATGTGATGATTCATTATTTCCATTACCTCCATAATATTCCATGGAGACTATTGCTTATGAAAAACATTGGTTTTTATTCATATTAAGGATCACTGAAATCACCAAACATGTCCTCAAATGTAATTCAGACCATTCTTCCCTTCCTGTTCAATTCTAGGTCTTACCTGTTTTCTTTCTTTGTCATCCATCTAGGATGTATGTACTGAAGAACTAATTTACCAAACTTCCCATTCATGGATGGACTAACAATTATTTTTCCATTGTATGCCAAAATATTTGTGATATACATTCTTTATTTTCATCATATTACAGGTTGATGTGATTTTCAATAATCAGTCTGACATTTTTTGACATATTCTATCCCTCCCTCCCATACTTCCCCTCTCCCCAAGATGGCGGGTAGTATGATATAGGTCGTACATGTATTATCATACAGTACGAATTTCCAAGTTTGTCATGTTGTGAAACAAGAGTCATAAAGCTTACACGAGAGAAAAATTCCTGGAGGAAATAAAGTGAAGATTGGTATGCTTCAATCTCTATTTAGAATCTGTCGGTTCCTTCTGTGACAGTGGGTAACCTTTTCTATCATACATCCCTTGGAATTGTCCTGGATCCTTGTATTGCTGGTAATAGTTAAGTCATTCACAGTTGATCATCATGTTTTATTGTTGTTGCCTATATATATTCTTTATCCACTTTAGCTTTTTTTCTTTTCATTAACCTACAGTATGTTATCCATCCAATGTGCTGAAGGACTTTCTCTGATTCTTTTCATAATCCCAGAATTCGCTGTAACATGCCACCCACACTTGGGTTTTTCCTCTGTAGGTGGCCCAATTAATCTGCTTTGAGTGATCTTGAGGGCTCCCTCAATTCAGTTATTATCATCAACAATACTAGTAATAGTAATAATAGTATAAATATGTTATATGCCATATATAATCATAATGATGATGATAATAATTCAATAAATTGATAGAAACTATGCTGTCCATCCCAATAGGTTGCAGAAATTTAGCATCTACTAGATACCAAGGAAAACACAGTGAAGTGTCTGGAACTCAGAAATAAATTTTCTTTATAAATCCTCATATTATTTGTATGAAGCCAAAAATATGCCAACTTGCCTAACTATATAACTAGTTAATACAAGTGGTACAAATGACTCACTTTGAAGGAGGTTCATCTAATGGGGATAATGCTAGTGAGGACCCCAACTCTTTCTGCAAGGCTCTATGATTAGCAAAGTGCTTTACTAAAAGATAAGGAAGGCAGGGAGTCTCATTTTTACAAAGGCATAGCCTGAAGGTTAGGAGAGAAAAAAATCACTTGTCCAGGGTCACACAACAGCAACAGGGTTAGGTAAGAGCAAAACCATAATTCAAGCCTATTTCCCTACCCCTAATCCAGTGTTGTTTTCACACTAAACCAGTGCTTTTATTGCACATGTATTTCCATAAATATTGGGACTCTAATTGACTTCGGTCATTAAAAGCTATAAGCAGTGTTCTGCTCTTGTCACCTTTTACTATGTAGAACTTAAAACAATACAGTGACATTTCCTTATAAAAATGGAATTTTTTCATTCTTAAAATTTCTTAAATTATTACTAATCACTCCATTTAAATCTTCCTGTTCCTTTTAATAGTTGGAGGAATTCTATGGCTACAGTTCTCTGACAGTGTTAAAGCAAATTAAAGAAAACTCTCACCAATCTCAGACTCTTGAATTGTAGCTTTTCTGCTCAGAATATGAGACTGTTATTTAAAGCACAACATGATGATTAGTGGGACCATTTTCCCTTACTTTTTAACACATTATTTCCTTGAGCTTTGATGAGTTAGATAATTATTTAATGTCTTTAATATTAATATTAGTGAAATTTCTTTGATATATTCTTAATCTTTTCTTTGAAATTAAATGGGTTATAATTAAAGCATTATGGAAGCTACTAGTCACAGTCCTGACATCAAGGTTGGTCCTATACTCCTCTCCCTTTGTCAGTATTTCCTCTTACTCATTTCCTTTCTGTCTTGTTTTCTAATCTCATCTTCATTCACCTCCGTTCTATATCCTTCTTTTTCCCATTCTTTTGCCTACTCCATCAGATCCAAATTCATTTTTTGTGACTTTTAACAATGCCTTTAAATTCTCCCCTCATCAGATCCAAACTTCTTTTTGTGATTCTTAACACTGCCTTTAAATACTCCCTTCATTCTGCCAAGCAGACCAAATTTTCATTCTTTGACCCTGGGATTCAGCTTCATGGGCATCTTAGAACACTTACATTTATATGTCTATGTTTTGGGCCTTTAGAAAGCTCTCTCATGCTCTTCCTCATCTTTACAATTTGGACTGTATTTCATGGCCTATTTCAAGTGCCACCTTCTGTAAGAAACTGACACTACGTACTTTTTGGACTAGATGGCCTTTCCAACTGCCCAATTCTGCACGATTATCTGTGTGTGTGTGTGTGTGTGTGTGTGTGTGTGTGTGTGTGTGTACATAATTAATTACCAGCTGAAGTGGAATCAGGGTTGGAATATCAGGACTGCACAGTATCAGAATCATTATATCAGCAAGAAATTGTAAGGAACTGTCAGAAGAATAGGTTGAGTCAGACTCACAGGTGCCAAGAGCAAACACCTATTCGGACAACATCAGAAGAGACAAAATGGGCCACCGAATCTAAGGCAGAGGGTAAGACTGAAGGATTATTTCTGCTGCTCAGACGGAGTGTTGGCATGTTCTTTGATGTCCTTCTTCTTTTTCTTCCTAAGTGGGGAAGGCCAGGCGTAGTGCTAGTTTAGCATCTTGGTAGCCAAGAAGTAAGTATTATTTGAATATATTTTTTGCATCATTAAAAACAATTCATAGAAGCAAGAATGTCAGCATTAGGAGGGTATTTAGATATCAAATAGTCAAAACTAGTCATTTTGCAGAGGATGAAACCCAGGCTAGAAGTGACTTACTTCAGGTCATCCGGTGAGCTAGTAGTAGAGACAGGATCAAAACCCAGGTGTCAGTGCTGACTTCCCAGACCAAACTCATTCTATCACTGCAGCCTTTGCTACCATCAAAGCTGACACTAATTCTCAAAATGGAATCTAATTCTCAACACAATGAACAGTTTTAAAAGCCATATTATTTTTCTTTTCCTTTAAAAAAAATCCTTATCTTCCATTTTAGAATTAGCAATAATTATCAATTCCAAGACAAAAGAGTAATAAGGAGTAGGCAATGAGGGTTAAGTGACTTGTCCAGGAAAACACAGCTGGGATGTGTCTTGAGAGCAGATTTGAATCCAAGACCTCCAGTCTCTAGACCTGCTTCTCCATCCACTGAATGACGGAGCTGCCCCAGCCTTATCATCTCGATTTCAGATCTCAGCAAGAGTCAGCATGGTGTAGTAGACAAAGAACTGGCCACGTCGTCAAGGAAGACAGAGCCCAGGCCGAGTCCTGCCCTTGGCTGAGTCCTACCCTTGGCCGTAGGGCCTTGGGGAAATCGCTTGACCATTAGTGCCCAGGGCAGCTTCTGGAGATGTCCCCGAGCCAGGAGATCCCTGGACCTATTAAATCCTGGGTCAAGGCCCTCCGTGTAGCCCTGCTTCCCAGCAGAAATGAATCTGTAACCGGAAGGCCAGTGTCAAGCTGTGGTGGGTAGGGGGCTTTGTGTGTNTTATTTTTTGGTTGTGGAGATTGGTAGTGGGCATTTTAAATGCCATCAATCATGGCATTAAAGGGTAAATTCAGACGTTTATATAGCTCTTTGAGGGCAGCAAAGTACTATGTATAGTTTCTACCATTTGATCTCACAACAGCCCAGTAGGTTAAATACTATGGATATTGTAATATCCATTTTTAGATGGTAAAACTGAGGCCAGAGGTGAAAGTCAGTTAAGTCAATTACCTCCTTTGACACGGTCAACCCCATATTCTTGCTGGATTCAAGTCCAACACTATCTTGACTAAATCATTCATTTTCTTTCAGGCATAGAATTTGTAACAGCAAGGGACCTTAAAGATCATCTAATCCAACCATTAAAAAAAAAAAAAATATATATATATATATATATATATATATATATATATAAATAAATGGTAGAGCAGGAATTTAAACTTCATTCCTCTGATTGGAACAACAGTAATAATAATAATAATTATTCATTATATTAAAAGATTTAAAATCTGTTTTTTTCTCACAGTAATCTTGTGTGGTAATCTTAATTGACCAGATAAGGAAACTGAGCCACTGATAGGTCAGACGACTTCCCCAAGGCTATGCATCCAGTAAGAGACAAAACCAGTTTTCAGACTCACTTTCTGATTCCAAATTGAGTATTCTTTGGACTTCAGAACTTATTCCTCCTGTCATGAGTCAGGATTAGGGCTCACATTTCTCTAACACCTTACAAACCTCAGCCTATGTAGATCTGTGGTACCTCATATTATACAGGTATTATTATCCCTATTTTGCAAATTAGAAAACTATCTCAGAAAGGGAAAAATGAATCCAGAGCTCTGCTAACTTGGATATGAATATGATAAAATGATAAAAATAGTATTATTTTTATACAATATGCCAAGTTTTCACAATTGTCCTTTTCTATTAATACCAATTCATGTGTATGTGTATATACATAAAATGTACTTTCCTCACTATAGTACTGTGTATTAATATCTTACATTTTCATAGCACTTTCAAGTTTATCAAATACTTTACCTTATATGGTAAATACAGAAGTGATTATAATATCCATTTTATAGATCAAGAAAGAAACTGAGAATGAGAAAAGAACCTCATTTGCCAAAACCTGCAAATAGCAAAGCCAGGACCTCAGGCTTCCATTTTGGTTTTTAGCCCCCATTATTTATTTGGTTATTTGTGTAAATATCATTTTCCCCACTATTTTGCTTTGCCAATAGGAGTCATTATAATGATCAGTTCACAAGTGGGGAAACCGAGGCTCAGGGGAAATGACTGTCCTCAGTCAGAACACGGCTTTCTGAAATCGCTCCACTGTGCTGGCCACTATTGTTACCACAGACTTATCTACCCGGTTTGTAGGGAACCAGTTTACAACCCCAACCCCTGCCTAGGTAGCACACAAAGAGGCTTTGAGTAGTTTGAGAGAAAAGCACTTGGACACTGGGCAGACAACGATTAGTGTGGTTACAACTTGCTAAAAGAAAATATTAAAATAAAAATTAGATCATAAATTTGGAGCCACAGTTACCATGCCTAAGGCTCAAATTGCCAAACAAGTCAAGAGACTCATTAGCATTTTATGTAAATCAGTTATTACTGTTCTGCACTTCCTTAATTATCCATGTTATTTCAATACAACCCTTTCTTTGATGTCCCAATTCTATATTTAAATAGTGCAAGATTTCTATCGGATCCTCCCGCTGAGGTTTGTTCCATGCAAAAAACATGCCAAGAGCAGCTATTTGAAAGACTATAGGGAAATGTTTAATTGGCTCGTCCCATTTGAGTTATGAGGGTGTATTACGACGCACAGAAAATCAGAAACATGTAAAGTACTAGACAGAAGAGTTGACTAAAACCCTTCAAGACATCCCTAGAAATTTCACCCCAAAGACTTTTGGTTTCTTGGATTCTCCCCTGGGAGATGATTCAAAGGGAAAAAAATTTAAACTTCCTTGAATGTTCCTAAACAATTAATTTTAAATTGTAATTTTTAGTACTAGAACTTAGCATCATTCTTCCTTTTGGCACAATAAAGTCCCCTTTAGCTCTTTGATGGATCTATGATGGCAGTTATGTGGCCACTACTTCCCCTGTTGTGTAGCACAGCTCCTCTATAATTGTCATACAGGAGGACTCTTACTCATCTTTGATCATAAATCACCTGTCCAGATTTCTAGGGGCTTTCCTCTAATTCATTCATCCTCTTATTTATCTGAGGTCATCCATTCAGCTGTACAACTGTTGACTCTTATTTTCGCTTGACCAACCCTCTCTTACCACTCTTCCCAGTGATATACATCCCCAGGTTGTCCTTCTTTACATTCTTTCCTTTTGCATCGGTCATAATTGTTAACTTGTCACCACTAGTCTGATGACCATTTTACATCTTTCTATTGTTTCTTTTAGTTAGACCAAGACGATTCAGGCAACAGAGTATTGGAAGAAAAACAGAAAGAATGAGGGAAAATGAGAAGTGATTAATTCACCACCCACCATTTTTTTAGCTAGTATTTTCTTCCTTAACAATGTCAAATGATCTGTCCTAAAAGTTACCAAAAGTGCAACAGACCATTCTCAAATTACAGATTTCATTTCATGTTAGAAATTTCCAATTTCTCACACATAATACTTTGGTTGGATAGTAATGTAGTAATAAGAGTAATAGGGGCAGCTAGGTGGCACAGTTGATAGAGTGCCAGGCCAGGAATTCTAAGTCCAAATCTAGACACCCAATAGCTGTGTGACCTGGTATAAGTAACTTAAACCTATTTTCCTCAGTTCTCCAACTGTAAAATGAGCAGGAGAAGGAAATGGCAAACCATTCCAGTGTCTACCAAGAAAACCCAAAGGGAGTCACGAAGACTCAGATATTACTGAACAAGAACAACATGAATAGTAGTCAAGTGACCTCTAATACTTCTTCCATTTCTTTAGGCTACACTGATTTGTTTTCATTATTTCTTAAACACTAGAAACCTACTTTTTCTTCATTATCTTCATCTTTTCTCTCCACTTCCCTGGTCCTCTCACCATGATTATTTTTTTTTTTAATTTTAAACCCTTTAACTTCTGTGTATTGACTTATAGGTGGAAGATTGGTAAGGGTAGGCAATGGGGGTCAAGTGACTTGCCCAGGGTCACACAGCTGGGAAGTGGCTGAGGCCGGGTTTGAACCTAGGACCTCCCGTCTCTAGGCCTGGCTCTCAATCCACTGAGCTACCCAGCTGCCCCCATGATTATTTTTGATAATTCAGTTTTTGAGCACGTGGTTAAAAAAATTAAGGTAGAATATTACAACATGCTCTAAATTTGGAGAAATTGCACAAAAATGAACTTACTCTGCACATTTCTTTCCTAGTATACCTGCAACAAATTTCTTTCTAAAATAATTAATAGCAATCAGCCTTAATACACTATGTACTAGTAAAAATTTTAGCAATAAAGGCATACAATATTTATAGAAAGCATGTCTTTTAGCATCATAAAACAAAGAAATACATTAACTAATCCATTCAAATAGTAAAGTGGAAAGACCAGTTGGACAAGGAGACAAGAATGTCCTGGGTTCAAGTATCAGCTTCATCATTCAATCGTTACATGATATTGAAGAAGTTCTTTTGTGTCTCTGGCCTCACTTTTTTTGACAAATTGGGGAGTTGAACTAGATGCTGTTTATGATATATTCTGGTTTCAATATTCTACAGTAATCTTCTCTGTTCTATCTCCTCATCATCTGCAGTTCTATATTCAGAGGTCTCTTCCAAGCTCTGTTATTCCATTTTCTTCTTTACTTTCTCCTAGCTTTAATATTCTACATTCTAAATATTTTATCAATTCTGTTCATATATGATTTTATGAAATGTCCAGTAACCACAATGAAGAAGAAGATGAGGTACAAACTGAAGAGTGGTGTAACATTTTCCATAAGACGCTAGGAAAGATTATAAATGACTTTGCACAGTCTTCATGAAGAAAGGTTGCCTTTGAGTTGAGTCTTGAAGGATGGGGAGATGTATAGAAGAAGAGTGGGAAGGGAGACAACATTTCAGGGGGCAAATGATATTATTTCATGGGGTGAGACTTTGCTCTTATGATCAAAGCCCCCATCATCCTTCCAGCAACCCAGCCTTACAACTTTTGTGTCATCCTTACACAAACTTTACACATCCTTACACAAAAATTACAACTCCTCTCTGATACTCACTCCTATCTATTTCCAAAACTTGCCATTTCTACCTTTACAATATCAGCTCTATATGCCCACTTCTCTTTGTTTGCACAGCCACTACATCACCTGATGTCACTGTTGCCTTCCAGGTCTTTCCATCTCTAACATATCCCTATTACAACCTATTCTCCATTCAGCTTCCAAAGTGATTTTCCTAAAGTGAAGAAAAAGAAAGTCTGTGTTGGTCCTCAATTCAGATATCTACAGAGACACCCAACTACCTCCAAGATCTAACAGAAAATCCTCCATTTGGCATTTCCTGATTCCTTCCTGCTTTTTTTTTTGTATTTTTATATTTCCCTACCCTACAAACCCCACAATCAAGCAAAATTAGTTTTCTCGTTGTTTGTTTCCCAGGTGACCCTCCATATCCCAACAGTGTGTCCTTCTCCCATGCTCCCCCCAGGAGACTGTCTTCATCCCTGGCTCGGCTTCCTTCAAGGCTCAGCACAGATCCCACCTTCTGAGGGGCCTTTTCTGGTGCCCCTTCCCCAACCTTGCCCCTTCCGCCTGAGATGGCCTTCCATCATCTTTCTATATAAACAGTACATTCATCATCATTTCCACTCCCATCAGAACAGGAGCTCCTTGAGGGCAGGAACTTTAGTTTATTTTCCCATTTCTATGTATCCCTAGTACTTATCCTAGGACCTAGCATATAGTCAGTGCTACATTGATCTTTATTGCCTGCCCTCTAAACTGAGAGTGACTTGGCCACAGCCAAAGAGTATGTTAATGCCGGGTCCAGGAATCCTTGTCCCAGCAGCCTCAGAAGTTGTAATCTTACATTTAGGGGTAAAACTTACACTAATAGAGAAAAAGGACTCATACCAGTGAGATAATGGGTCCATCAAATGCCATAAATCCAATCCTATATTCCTATAATGCTTTTCTGTGGACAAAGCAGCATCCTGTGTGAGGTAGGTGATGCAAATACTATCCCCATTTTACAGGTAAGAAAACTAAGGCTTGAACAGGGGATAATTACTTACCAATGATAAGAAGACTAATAAGACTCCGCTTTGAGACTCATATCCAATAGCAAGGGAAAGCCAAGACATGTTAGGTGTACAGTGTTTACTGACATCAGATGACTATTTCTTGGACCTCCTACCTCTCCTTGCTTCTAGCCCTGATTCCGCTGATTTCCTCTGCCATCTTGAGCAAGATTTCTCTCTGGGCTTCAAGTTCCTCACCTGTAAAATAAAAAGGCTTAAGAGCAGATGATTGCTAAGACTTCTCTGAGATCTGCATTTTTAGTGTTTTTGTTTATTTATTGGAGGGATGAGTAATTTTTTAAAAATGATCTCATGATTCTCTTGATTATCACGCAAGGCACTAGATCTCTCTCTTCCTCAAGTCCTCCATCCTTTCATGGTTCACAAATACATTCTGTCACTTAAATATTTCTCCCTAAATTCTTTGTTTATCATCTTTCAGGGCTTCCCCCTGTAACCAATAACTGTTTGTTGTAGCAAGCGGATCACTTATTAAAGAGCCACAGCCTGAACTCTGGCTTGTGAGTCTCCTCGCCAGGAGAGCACATTGTTCCCACCCTGAAATTATCCAGTCGAAAATCATCATCATGTATTTTCATCAGGATGAAATATCGGGAGCTCTGCTTAGCGCAGGGTTTTATTAATGATGTGCTGTCAGGAGCTGGGTGCTCTGCATATTTGCATATTAAACAGCTGAGTGAAGAAACATTCCTTTCATTGCTGCGGGGAATAAATCAGTTTAAAGCAAGTTCTCATCATTTATACTCCTTTCAGCTAAGTCTTCTTTTATTGAAATAAATTGTTGAAGTGCTTTGCTCATTCTTTGAATACTGATGAAATTTACCTTGATAGGGCCTCAGGAAAAATAATGTTTTCTTAAAGGAGCAGCATTGTTCTGTATTTGAGTATCACTTGAATAAATTATTGATAAGGTCATTTAGAAATAGCAAGCAAAAAGAAGAAAAAAAACTCCTTGAATAGGGATTTCCCTCAGCTGTATATTTTTAGCCATTTTGAATTTTTTTGTTATCTATCAGTAGAACTTGAACTAAACAATGCATCCTCCTAGAGGCATCATCAGTTTTTACCAAATCCTGATATGTCATTCTTTGATATACCAAATGACAGACAGGAGGATTAGAAGGGATTTCAGAGGCTAGCTACCCTAATTGGAACCTAAGCAAGAATCAGCTCCCTCTTCTATCATCACCACCAAGTGGTCATTCAGCCTCCTCTTCAGCATCCCTAGGGATAGGGAGCCTATTACCTCCCAAGGCAATGCAGTTCCCTTTGGGACAATTCTAATTATTAGAAAGTTATTAATTCTAGGAGTTGAAATGCATCTCGTGAAATTTCTTGTTTCCCATGGAGCCAGATAAGAAGAATCAGTTCTCAAGTATTTAAAGAGACGTTGACCTGACTTCCTAAACAACTCACACCTCCACAAAAGCTTCTTTTTCCTACACATCCTTAGTTCCTTCAAGTGATCTCAGTGGGTCAGCTTTTTTTTTTTTTTTTTTTTGCCATCTTGATTCCCCTTCTTCTGACCTAATATAGTTTGTCAGTGACCCTCCTAAAAGGTGACATCAAGAACCAAAGGGTTCCATTAAAAAAAAAAAACTTGGATTCAAAAGATGTGTATTTGAATCCCACCTCTTACATTGACCGAGTAATCTTGAGTAAGTCATATCCCCTCTCTGAACTCCTTTTTCCCAACTGTGGGCAGTTTCTCCATTTTGTAATAAGTACCTACATAACATTGTTATGAGATACAAATGAGCTAACATGTTTTGCAAACTTTCGAGTGCTCAATAAATCATCATCATTATTATTAATATTATTATTTTGTAATTAAAATGGGAATACTTGCATTGTATCTTATGGTACTTTTGTAAGGGAACTGCTTTGTAAACTATAAAATTACATAGAAGCATAAATTCCTTTTAAAATTTTATGAAAAGAAAATTGTGGGCTGGACTTAAATTATAAGGGTACCTTTGTTGACTTGTTATGTATGGCGCTTTAATGGCATAAATGTTCACAGAACCTCGTGGTAATTATTGTTGGCTCTAATTAAATGAAGAGAGTCTGGGGGAGCTTAAAGGACATAGCAGAAGAAAGATAATGTATGCATGGCCTTTCCTATCAGAGAAAATAAACAGTAGAAAGCTTTTCTACCTGTCTTTTTGCCAGAAGAAATATGGTTACAATGTAAATCATTTGTGATACCAGCTTTGGATTTTTAAGTTGAAAATGCACATTTAATAATAGGAGAATAATGTTCAAGCATCCAGCACTCTGTTAGCTTCTACATTGGTCACTGACTTAAGTGAAGTGATTTTCAGGTGAGTTAAAATGGTGAAGAGAGCTATCGTTCCAATTGTTGTTGATTGGAATTGGACTGTAGTAAGCTGAAGTGGCTTTATCTTCCTACTATAGAAAGTGACTCATTAAATAATATGTACATGTATGAGCAAAAAAGGAAGTGGACCAATCATGTAGCAATGATGATAGATAACAGATGGACAGCCTGAGGGCTACAATGGTATCCGTGATATAATAAAAGAACCAGAGGGAATCCTCTAAAATGTTGATGCTTTGTCCACAAAAATCTTTCCTTGGAAAAAAAAAATCTAGTGTTTTTGCATTACGTTCATTTCTCAATATGTCCCTCCCTTTTCCCTACCCAGAGACCTTTCCCAGAGACAAAGAGAGAGATAGTGAGAAAGTGAGAGAGGGGATAAGGTGTGTGTGTGTGTGTGTGTGTGTGTGTGTGTGTGTGTGTGTGAGAGAGAGAGAGAGAGAGAGAGAGAGAGAGAGAGAGAGAGAGAGAGAGAGAGAGAAATTCAGCAAAACTAGGCAATACAATGACTGAGACTGTTCAAGCTTCCATAGCCATAAGAGCCTCATCTCTGCAAAGAAGAGGGAAGTATATTTTCTCCTGTCCTCCTTGGGGTCCCACTTAATCATTACAGTTACATGCTTTCCATGTTTCTTGCTCCTACCACTGTCATTTTATTGACATTGTTGTACTTGCATATGTTGTTTCCCTGGCATTGCTTTCTTAGGGTCTTATGAGTCTTCCCATGCATCCCACCATTCTTCACATTCCTAATTTCTTAATTTTCCCCCCAAATTTTATATTTCCTTACATTGTTTATATACAGGTATATACACATACATGTACACATATAGGCATGCATAGTTATTGTTGTCTTATCTTGCTGTTGTAGTTAGTGGAGTTTGAAATCCACTTAACCTCTGGATCATTTTCAAATAAACTCTTCCCTAGATATGTCTCTCCTGTCTTATCCTGTAAAGTTGATATTTGGAGCCCAAGTATAAGACTTTACATTTATCTCTAATAACTTCCATTTAATTAGATTCAGTTCAGTGTTTCAGCCTAGTGAGATCTTTTTGAATCCTAATCTTATTGTACAGTATCTTTATTTTTTCTCCTAACTTTGTGTCATCATAATTTTAATAATTATACTTTTTGGTGCAGCTAGGCTCAGTGGATGGAGCATCAGGCCTGGAGAAGAGAGGTCCTAGATTCAAATCTGGCCTCAGACACTTCCTTACTGTGTGACCCTGGGCAAGACACTTAGCCCCAGTTGCCTAGACCTAATGCCCTTTTTCACTTACCCTAAGGCAGTAAGGCAGGCAGGATAGTCAGCAGGCAGTCAGGCAGGCAGGTTCAGGTCCATCTGAAGGTCGCCTTAAAATGTGTGGTGAAAATGAAGGGAGGAAGGTAGGATGGTAGGAGAAAAGAGAGAGGAAGGTAGAAGAAGGGAAAGGAAGGTAGCGGCCCCAGCCCAGCAGGGGGACATTGACCAGAGCCCTCAAATGAATGATCAGAGAGCAACTTTAGGGTTTGAATAGCTAGGCTTTATTTAGATTAGAAAGGGAAAGGTCTAGGGAAAACTAGGAGGTAGGAAGAAAGTGAAAAAGGCGCCAAGAGAGAGATCAGGGTTCAGGGTAGAGAGAGCTCCAGGATAGAGAGAGCCCAGCCAGCCTCCAAGGTTGAGAGAGAAAAGGCATCAAACTTTCCCTTTTATACTTTCCCTGACACCTCCGCCAAAGGAAGTGGGAGGTTTGGGGGAAGTTGTAGCAGAGAGTCCTGGGAGACATAGTCTTCCAGGGCTTACAATGATTTCAAATGACACAGAACTAATATTTAGTATCAGTCCAAGACCAAAGTTAAGGATTTTAAAATAATAATAAAACCAATAACGCCTTTTATGTTATACAAGTCCTGGATAAAAATATGAACTAGCCCAAGAACAAACATTAAATTTCTGGCTATTCAGCCAGTCGTGAGTCTGCCCAAATACATACTATCCAAAATAGCATATAAGACTATGTCAACCCAGGTTAATTATTGTTCCTCAGATCTGCCAGTTTAGTAAACCTGCCAAAACAAACAAAAAAAGAAATTACATTAATTTGGCATGACCTGCTCTTAATGACACCATCTTGGTTCTTTGTGATCACTGTATCCATTCCTCACATTCAGTAATCAGCTACATTCTAGGACTTTGCCTCAAATGAAGGACAAGCTCAGTGGTCTACATTTGCACGCTCCACTCACTTTCCTGTTTTGAAAAACAGGCCATTTACCCATCTTCCACTCTGAAGCACCTCTCTGTCTCTCTGTATCTCTGTCTCTCTGTCTCTCTGTCTCTGAGTGTCACTGTTCTCTCTCTCTCTCCCTCCCTCTCTCCCTCCCTCCCTCCCCATAATTCTTCAGAGATCATTGTTAGTGTCTCAGCAATCTCCAGCCAATTTTTTTCAGTATCCTCATCCTGAGCCTGAGGGATTGTATTGATGAGGGGTGATACCTTGTTATCTCCTTACTTACCTTGGGTACCAACTCCATAGTAACTGTTTTCCTTCTGTCCTTTCTAATTCAGGTTTTATTCTCCTTGGTGGAGAACCCAAGAACATCATAGGAATTAAGTTGTTCAGATTCCTTTCCATTATTCCTTATCATTACCTCACAACACACACACACACACACACACACACACACACACACACACACGCATACACACACACACACGCATACACACACACACACACACACACACACACACACACACACACAATGAATGGAAAGCCTCTTTGTTGGCACTAGCCCTCACCGTTGAACTCCATCTATTCTGTTTTATACTTCTTTCCACTATTTTCTCTGCCTCTGCCATCTTTTATTTAAACTTTTTCTCCATTACCTCTCCTAGACTCTGTTTTCTCTATGTAACTTGCTTAAACCTAAATTTGTTGCAATAATAGGATCTTTGGATACTGTGTAGTTCATCTGTTTCTGTGACAGAAGCAAAGAATTTGACTGTTGGAAAGGTGAAATGCTGCTGCCTAAAGAAAAGACTCTTAGATATCTTAAACTTAATTTCTTCAAGCTAGTTGACATCACTTTTTATATTCCCTAAATATAATTAAAAAACAAAATCTGGCATGTATACCTGAAAACCCCATTTTATTAGAAAGTGGCATCACTGTTCCAGGGAAAGAGCACTGGACTAAGCATGGGGTAATCTGAGTATTAGTATAGAATTTTCCAATCCCTGGCTGTGTGTGTACATCACTCACCCTTTGGAACTTGGCTTCCTTCTTAACTAAATGTGAGGTTTGGGAGGGATGACCTCCAGGATCCCTCCCAGCCCTGACATTCTGTATTTCATCGATGGCCAGGCTCTTCGGACAGTATGACTCCAAAAGCCTATATTGTTCTTGTTATAACTGTCCTTCTCTAAGAGTTTCTTGTAGACCTGCAGGCAGAGTCTAGAGAATGCAGAGGCAGCAGACTCCCTCCCACCCAGCTTAAGTAATCAGAATAGCACTTTAACTCTTAAAAAAGGAAAACTACCAGGCCGTTGTACAGTCACTTAATGTTTGAAAACTGGGATGAGACCCCAAGGCCACTCCTCCGTCATGGAATAAGATCTGTGGAGTTCAATTATTAAAGGACCTTTCAATATGTTGTCACTTCTGACTTGCAAGCATAAATGTATTTAAACGTATATCATTAGTGCTGCTCTTTAATAAGTATTTTCCTCCTCAAGGTGAGCTTTTCACCTATACGGAATATGCCATCATCTCATCTGAAGTCTGAAAGGAAGGATAATGCTTCCTATTTCGCCCCCTAAAAAAGGGGGCCTGAGTATCTGGCTCCTTTACTTAATGCAAAGTGGGTATTTTGCAAAGACGTGCTTTTAAATATGATTAAATAACAGCTCCGAAGAGAAGGCGAACTTCTGTGAGAGCTGTCCTGGAAGCTGCCAAGGTGGTTTGGGGGTGAGGAATTTCAATAATAATCACACCACTTTTTTTTTTTGTTAGAGTCAGTGTAGTGTGTTGTAATGGAACAAGTTCTAGGCTTGAAGTCAGGACAGACACAGGATTTGAATCTCAGCTGAGCCACTCACTATATGTGTGGCACTGGACAAGCCCTTACTTAACCTCTTTGAGGCTCAATTTACTCATCTGTAAAATGGTGTTAATATTATAAAGTTGTTGTTGTGAAAGTGTTTTGAAAACCTGAGGGTGCTATGGAAATAGGAGTTATTTTCCTGTATATTATTGCCTTTGAAAAATAATGATAAAAGGATGATAAAAATGCAGGAATCTTTTTCCTGAGTCCACGGGCCTTGGAGAGTTTTTTCAGCTTGTCGATATCTTCCTCGGATCTCCCTCCCTGTGAGGCTCAGCTTAATTTCCACCTTCTCTCTTCAGTTCAGGTCAACTCATCAAGCAGTTTTCAAATGACTGTTTTATGCACTAGAAGGGTTACCATTTTCAGATAACATACAGTCTCTGGACTCCAACAATTCACAATCTAAGGAGATTATATCAATAGAGATATTTATGCTACAAATATATTACTTAATACTTGCATTGAGGATTTGTTCCTGAGGGCTTCCCCTTGACAATTGAGTAATTAAGAAATGCTTCCTGGAGAAGATAACATAAGGTTTGAATCTGGCTGTAAAAGCTTAGTCGAAATTCAACAGATCAAGAAGGAGTGGTGACATTCCAGTCATAGGGAATAGCATGGGCAAAGGCACGGAGGGAGGAGAGTAGTGGGCTTTTTGAGGACAAAAAGCAGTCTACTTCCTCTAGAAATGGAGTCAGGGGAGATAAGGCCATGTGGCCCTTAGTGTGGAACAAAGCTCTCCAAGGTCACACAAGTAATAAGAAACTGTCTGAGCATTCAGATGGTGGAGCCACAGTTAGAGCTCCTTTCATGATGTCCATTTCAGTTTAGTCTCAAAGATCTTTTCCAGTTCTTGGTAAAGTACTTGGTTAGAGAGACTTTGTAGTATAGGGAAATCATGCAGCATTAGGCGTCAGGATAAACTATCTAGGTCTGAATATTTACCTCCATCATGCATTCTTTATATGATCACAGACAAACCAGTTCACCTCTTGAGAAGCTGTTTCTTTCTCCTCTGTAAAATGCAAATAGTAACGCATGTTATGCCTAATCCTCAACATTATTTTAATAGGTTAAATGAAATGATGTCTGCAGAACATTTCAAAAACCTTAAAGCCCTATAAAAAATGTCAGGCATCACTGTTTCAGAATCATAAGACCAAAACAGAAATCCATGTTCCTCCACATCTAAGATAATATGATGAGGGGGGCATGTGAAAAGAGAGTGACAGTTATGCTCACTACCTGGATCAAGTTAAATAGAGTATTTAGGGCATTTTCAAATCAGAAAAGTCTATGGAAAGAGCAAGGCTTATTATTTATTATTATTTTCTTTATTACTCTCACCTTGGGAAACCACAGTGGACAGAGTGATGGACTCATCTTCTTGAGTTCAGATCTGATCTCAGACACTAGCTATGTGACTTCAGGCAAGTCATTTAACTATGTTTGCCTCAGTTTCTTTATCTGTAAAATGAGCTGGACAAGGAAATGGCAGACTCTAAATTTGCCCCCCCCCAAAAAGCCCAGATAAGGTCATGAAGAGTCAGGTGACTACTAAAACAACTAAACAACCATCAATGCTGCCTATTATTTGATATTCTGTTTGGTATTTTATAGACTTTTTTGTCTTTGTTATATACCCTTGCTGCTATTATTTATTCTACTTCTCACGTACAAGACCTTGTGAACAACATACTATAGGACATTGATACCTACTATTCATCTATATGCCATCAGTTGGGTGCTCTGCTTGTAATTCTTCTGAGATCCTGGTGTTCTGTTATGTTAGAGGTGGGACTGATTCCAACAGGACAGAGATAGAATTTATATATATATATATATATATATACACACACATATATGTGTGGTGTATTCTATTTTCTCTTAAGTAAACATATAATAAAATATTATATAGCACTTAAAGAAAGGTTTGCAAAGTAATTGACATATGTTATCTCTTCTGATTCTCACAAGAACCCTGCAAGGGAGATGCAGTTATTGTCTCCATATTACAAATGAAGACACTGATACAAAAAAAGACTTGTGGATGAATTGCTCCCTGCATTGTAGCTAGTAAGTGTCTGAGGCAGGATTTCTACTCAAGTCTTCCTGACTTGTTCTACTTGGAAGCCTAACAATGTTCCTAAGTGGGAATGAAAAATCTATTTTTTAAATTTTGTTTTAATTTTAATTTTTCCAGATTCCATGTCAATATAATTTTTAAGTCATTTTCTGACATTTTAAGTACATGTTCTCTTCCTCCCATGTCCCTTTACTTACACTCCTCCCTCCCCAAAATGGCAGATAATATGGTATGTTATGTGTATGTATGTATCTATATATATGTGTATGTGTGTTATCATGCAATACATATTTCCACATTCATTATATTGGGAAAGATGACACATATAGTTTACACTAGGAAAAATTCATGGAGGAAATAAAAAGAAGAATGACATGCTTCAATCTGCATTCAGACTCTATCAGTTTCCTTCTATGTCAATGGAGAGCCTTTTTTTTAGCATGAGTCCCTTGGAGTTGTTCTGGATCCTTTCATTTCTGATAACAGTTAAGTCAGTCACAGTTGATCATTGTATTTTATTGCTGTTATGACCTACAGTGCTCTCCTGGTTCTGCTCACTTCCCTTTGCATCACTTCATATATATTTTCCAGGGTTTTTTTGGTGATTGTCTTATTCATCATTTCTTATGACACAATAGTATTCCATTGCAGTCATACACCAGAGGGCAGCTAGGTGTTTTGGTGGATAGAAAGCCAGACCTGGAGTTTTTTTGGAGTCCTCAGTCCAAATTTGGCCTCAGACACTTCCTAGCTTGTGATCCTGGGCAAATCACTTAACCCCAATTTCCCAGCCATAACCTCTTCTGCCATGGAACTGATCATTAATATCAATTCTAAGAAGGTAAGGGTTTAAAAAAATCAGTTACCATAATTTGTTCAGCCATTCCCCAATGGATGGACATCCCTTCAGTTTCTAGTTCTTTGTAACCACAAGAAGAGCTGCCATTAATATTTTTGAACAAAGAGGACCTTTTCCCCCAACTTTGATCTGTTTTCTACACATCTAGGGGTGATATTTCTGGATCAAAGGGTATAAAGATTTTTATGGCCTCTTGGGCATGGTTCCAAATTTCTAGAATGGTTCTATCACCTCACAGTTCCACCAACAGTGTCCCAATATTGCCACAATCCCTCCAACATTTATCATTTTTTCTTTTTGTAATGGGAATATAAAATCTTAACATTCTAAATTGTCAAGGAAGAATCAGTGGTTTTAGTTATTGTGTGTTTTCCCTCTATTTATTCAGATCTTATCATCAAAGGAGGTGTTTCTTGACTTCTGGCTGAAAAAAAAATCAATTTTAGCAATGACTTTCTCCTGACTTTCTCTAGCTAAGATGGTCTTCAGATGACAGCTATTACAGCACATTTCTGGGTTTATATTCAAATATTTTCCAAACTGATAGGACCTGACAAAGCTCCCATTCCACTGGTACAGTTGAGATCCCAATCATGCCCATGTCTGATGAGTACTTGAATGCAGGTTTGTTTTGGATACTTAAGAAAAATCTATTCCTCGGTATTCTTTGAAAATCTCACAAATACTTTTAGGAATCTCTCCCTTCCTCATCACCAAAGAAAAAGGATCCTTTTATATGCCTTCTTTATATTTATGAACTATTTACAATGGGAACCTGCTAGAAAATATATACCATTTTGCTTCACTTTAATAAAGTAATCCATGGCCAGCATGTATATATGACTAGAAAAGGAAATCGGGTAACCATATATCAAGACCAAGAGATATAGATGGATAACCTCCATGCTGTACTGGAACATATGTTATATTTTGGGATTTAGCAAAAGACCATCAGCAAGTTTGGTGGATTCCATGTAGAAAATATATGAGTCACAATGAGTGATAAGACATGAAAAATTGTGATTTATCCTATTGTCAGATCAAGTCATCAAAGTTTTATGACAGAGTTGTAAACATATATATAGTTTATATAAAATTATAATTATAATAATATAATTATCCTGTTTATGTATAACTAATTCATAATATATAATTATAACAATTATATGTAATATACATTATGATATATAATTATAATATATATTATATAAATTATAATGATATGCTTAATATATATCTTTAAATGTATCATTATATTACAAAATATATAATTATAATTCTGTGATGTACTTTGATTATATATACATATATATACACACACATATATATGGAGAGAAACAGACAAACTCTTGTATTTAAAGTGCTTTGAAGATAGAGATCACATTTTCATCATCTTTGTTTCTTTTGTTTATCTTTGTATGAAGCCCAAGGCTTCATATACAGTATGAACTTTATAAATAATTGTTGGTGAGAAGAAAGATGGTAGAAACACATTATATTTCTCTTACTTACTTTTTATGAAGAGCTTTCCTCATCACTCCCCTATCAGAGAGATAGTATAGCTCATATTATTTCCATTTTACACATTAAAAACAGTTGATCAGAACCACATAGCTGGGAATGAGCGGGCCTGAGATTTGTACTCTCCAGTCTATACATTGGATCTTATATAGCTAGTGAAATTTTTATCTGTTAGAACATTCTATTTTTAGAACAGCTAGTTAATAAGAATTTAGCATTTATTAAGTACTTATTTATTATGTCAGGTATTGTGTTAAGTTATGAGTAGAGAAAAAGAAGAAAATAGCAATACCTGTTCTCAAAGTGCTCACAGAGGGTATTCAGTATGACGTGGAAATATATATATTTCTGCAAATGTACAACGTATTTATTATATTGAATTGAATTCTATCTCCCCCTACCACCTCTGGCCACCTATTCCACAGGTAAAAACATTATTATCTAGAAGCTGACCAAAATCATCCAATTTAAGTAATTCTCCTTTCCAAAATATCATTCAGAAACCCAACATATCATTGTCTAATACGGTTAGAAGAGGAATTAGACAAAATAATTTGCTGATTCTGAAATGAATACAGAAATCCTACATTATACAAGTTAGCTATAACATGATCAAATAGCAAGGATGCCTCCCAAATAATTGGTTGCTTTAATGAATTTGTGATTTCATTAGCTAAGTTGCCCCCTCCATACCATTCTTATCCTACCTTTGTCTTCTTTTATTCCTATATACTCAATAGAAGATCAACCAGATTTTCAGAAATCTTTCACCAGTTCTTTCAGTATTTCACGACTCACATAGTATTTTGGTCATTTGCTAACTGTCTCTCTTGATATGCGATGAACCTTGTTTTCTAATCTTGCATATCCTGTATGATGTCTATTTTATCACTTCTGGCATTCCAATATTCATTTGTAATATATTGCAAACTACACTGACTAAATGTCTTTTCATTGGGAACTCATACTGTTCTATAATGTAGAGCCATCCAACATTACCATGAAAATATTGATATTAAGGATTTTTAAAGTATGAAACTCCTGAAATCATTTCAGCACAACATAGTTTTCAAAATGTAATATAACTTCTTTATCTCCTATATAACTTATTGTTTTTCTCTAATGTTAAATGTATTTATGTACTAACATAGTGGTAATAATTTAATGAGATGAAATTTAATGGATATAAATGTTAAGGACCATAGTTAGACTAAAGAATAAAATAAAACAGTACCGCTACAGGATGAGAATTAGACAATAAGGAGGAAAAGAACCCTGGCATTTCTTATGCATGAAAAAGATCAGTGTGAGGCAGATTAATTCACTTATAATTTGCTTAACTCTTTCTATATGCAAACCCATGGAACTGGGTTCTGGGGATTCAACATTAGACACAAAATAACTTCTGGCTTTCTTGGAGCTTATTATCTAGAAAAAGTATGTGATGAGGAATGTACACCAAGAACTGCACTAAAGGTAACATAATCAATTAATGTCTACATGAAGATAAAAGATAAGAATAGCTTGAGAAATTGGACTATAGAGGGATCACCATTATAACAAAGTAGTTTACAAATTAGTTTTCTCCAAATAACTTCTGTGGAAAGTACACAAAAGGTTCATTTTAAAATAAACTTGGGAAGACTTGGATGTATTGATGCAGAACAAAGTGAGCAGAACCAGGAGAGTAATTTATATAATAACATGATGAAAAAAAGTACTTAATAATAATAAAAACTTTAAAAGACTTAAAAGATACCAAAGTATAAAAAAAAGAATGTTAGCTATTTATACAAAGAGATGAGGGACTCAAAATGTAGAATGAAAGATATACTTTTTGACATGGCCAATATGGAAATGTATTTTGCTTGGATATGCATATTTGTTATGAGTTTTCTTTTTCTTTCTTTTTCTGCCTGGGCAATTGAGAGTGCATTGAAGTAGGAGAAAGAGATAATAAATGCTAATTTATTAACTGGAAAAATATAATAAACAAAAGAAAAGAAACAAACCTTAAAAATAAGTGACTTCCTCTATGTCGCATAACTTGTAATAATCAGAACTTGGTGGTAGGAGAGTTTCAATCCTCCTACCTTGAAGTGTATGGCTTTTTGCGCTATATTGCATAGCCTCTTAGTAGTGGATACAAAACCGAACTAATTTAGTTTAGTTAATTTTTATTTTACTGATTTTTCCTTTTCTTTTCCCTATATAATGGTCAATCTAAGTTACTTTAAAGAAAATGCTTGAAATATGATCTGAATGTTTTCTCAATATGGTCTACAACTGTGCGACATAATTGCTTTCTAATTTAAAACTAAAATGTCCATATTGTACTAAATCATGTTTGATATTAAAGCATTATAGGCATTCAAAGAGTAGAAATAAAATCTCAAAGTCTTCCCTCATTTCAGCTGGTGTCATATTTATTTCAGCATTGTTCAATTGAGCTCTTCTAAATATTTATCATGGTTAAGTGAACAATCATTCAGAGACAGATTCAGTTTTATGATGTAGGTTTGCAGGTTGTCTTAATTGTAACTCTTCCTTGTGGTTTATATGTTATGGAACTTGAAGGCTTATGCTTTATGAGGTTAGGTAATGAAGAGAGAAAAAGCACATTTAATGTATTTGTTAAAAGACTTGGTTATCTCTAGCTCAGCACCTCAATCCCTTAGGGACCACCTCGATTACTAAATACAACCTTTTAGATATTAACTTGGATTCTATGACACATTATAATTGACAAGCATTGGCCTTCATCCACTTCAACACCTCTGAGAAGTAGGTGTAGATATTTTATCATTCACATTTTACAGATAAGGAAACTGAGGCTTAGAGCTATCAAATGACTGCAAGATCATAGCTACTCATTTGTCTTCCTAAGTTCACACAGGATCAAAGATTTAAAGTTAAAAGGGAGCTTAGAGGTTATATAGTCCAAAATCGTCATTAAACAGATGAGGAAACAAAAGCCAAGAGGTTAAGTTATTTTGCCAAGGTTAATGGGTGGATGGATAGAGGATAGGATAGATTATAGATGAATGGATAAATGATAGAAGGGTAGAGAAATGATAGAACATTTATTAAGCACTTATTATTATGGCCCTCTGCTAAATGTTGGGGATATAAATGCAAGAAAGCAAGAAAACTCTTGCTCTTACAGAACTTACATTCTAAATGGAAAAAGGCAATGCTAGAAGGAGGTAGGGAAGAGTGTCGGGAGCAAATAACTGGGAAGTGTCTCGGGAACCTAGGCTCTGGCAAAGCCTCATCTATGAAAGGCAGAGGACCCAAGGTTAAAATCCAAGTTTCTCATGACATACAAATGATTTGAAAATAGGGGAGATGGCCAGGAAGTGACTTGGAGGCTCAAGCACAATTCTTTTTTTTTTTAATTTTATCTTTGTTTTATTCCAATAACAAATTTACACATAAGTTTTCCAAAGTTACATGATTCATGTTGTCTCCCTCACCTTTTCCTTACCCTCTCCTGGAGATGACAAGTAATTCCACTGGGTTATACATGTGTTATCATTCAAAATATATTTCCATATTATTCATTTTTGTAAGAGAATAATCTTATAAAACCAAAACCCCAAATCACACACTCAAATAAACTAATGATAAATCATATGTTTTCATCTGCATTTCTACTCCAAAAGTTCTTTCTCTAGAGGTGGATAGCATTCTTTCACACAAGTCTCTCAGAATTGTCCCAGATCATTGTTTTGCTGTTAGTTAGCAGCCTATCACATTTGATCCTCCCACAATATTTCAGACACTGTGTGTAATATTCTCCTGATTCTGTCAAACACAGTTCTTGGAACAAGATGATTTCATTCACTCATTCATTAAACAATCAAACAGCTTCTGTGAATATAAGGAGGTAGAAGATGGAATGTTAATTATAGAGAACAGTTAATAATTGAAGTCAACAAACATTTATTACATTTCTACTATGTGTAAAGGTACTCGGTTAAGCACTGAACATTTAAAAAAAATAATGACTGCCTTCATTGGGCTAACATTCACCTTGGTGGGAGAGCAACATTCATATCAATGAAGTAGATGAAAGATAATTTAAGAAAGAGCGAACACTAACAAATGTGGTATTAAAGCTCTACAGAAGAAGTGAGAGCTGTCCTCAACCTTGAAAAAGTTGTGAAAGAAAAGGTAAAGAACAACTAAGTTTCAGGAAGGAGGGAAAATTTGTATAAATGTGCAAAGAGAGAAGATGGATTGGGTGGAAAGCTACACAGTTTCTAAAGTGGGATTGGTATGATTTTTGACTGGCAAAAGAGAAGTTCTCAGCTTGTCAAGGACCTTAATGGCCACGTTGAGGCAACTGGGAGCCACTGAAAAGCGTTGACCATCTCAAATTGAATAATGTGAAGTAAGCTTTGAAAGACTGGCACCAGACTATATAGTTAAGCACAGGGTGGAGGAATTAAAGGGTCAAATACACCCACCAGAAAATTACTCCCTTGAGTTATATTGTTTTCCTGAAAAAACAATCCACTTATAAAATCCAAAATAATAGCAGAAAGTTTCTTGGAGATTATAGAATTAGAGAAAATGGAGTTAGATTTCCCTCTAACTGAAATAATTTGATTCATGCTTTTTCTAATTATCTTGCTGAGATATTAATGAGTAATATTAAGAGCTGTGGTATCAGAATAGATCAAGCACACTTCTATTTGGGATGGGGCAAGGAGAGGTAGAGTCATCCAATCTATAAATATATATTAAGCACCTATTATCCGCCAGGCACTGTGCTAAGTATCATGGATACATAGAGACAAAAGTTAGTTCTTGCCCTCAAGGAGGTCACAATTTATTGGTGGAAGAGGCTTCACAGAGGAAGGTGGCCATTGTTCTGAACCATAAAGGATGAACTGAATATCAAGAGGCAGGGATGACACAGGAAGTTGAATTTTTAAGGACTTTTCTTGCATAAGTACTATCTTGAGCAAATACAAAGGTATAACATATATTCAGGGGAGCTATGAGTGAGCCATATTGACTGAAACACATAATGTGGGAGATAGTAGGAGAAAATACGGCTGAAAATAGACATGGGTACCAGATCATGGGGGTTCTTAAATGTCAGTGTCAGTAGACATTGAGGAGCCGCTTTTTTTTTTTTTTTTTTTTTTTTTTATCCAGGTTTCTTATAGAAGCAGTGGGGAAAGAGAAGCTCTATGTCAAAGTATATATGTACACAAATCTAGAAAAAAATGTATCAAATGTTTCTCTGCCTCCCATTAGTTACAGCATTTTACCATCCCATCATGGATTCATGTATGAATAAGTTTCCACCATTAAATCCATGAATTATTTAAAATACTGTCAATTTGTTTTGTATCAACCTTAAAGGAGAATGTATTGCATATGCTTCTACTTCAAGAGGACCCATCATTCCATCCTAGAGAGCTCTTCTTTATGTGTTTCCAAGGTGTGTCAATAATTAGACATTTTCAAATATCATAGGTGGAACAAGGCTCTGTATTGAGGCCTCTGTAGGCAGTATCTGTTTGCCACAATCTATATGTACCAGGCCATTTCTGGACTGTCTTTGATAACTCTGAGAGAAGATAGATATTCAATAAATGTTCTCTAATGGATTCTGGCTTCATAAAATGTATTAATGACTTCTTTGGGAAGTGAAGAGAGCCCTGAATCCAATTCTTCATTACTTTAGGAGATCATAAAAGCAAAAGTAAATGATTTCCTCTGGTCTGTATACAATAATTCAGATTTTTAAAGATCTATAATTTCACTGATGTGGGTACTCCCTCCACCATTGCCAGACCCCAGGTTTTCCCAGCATTAAGAATATCATTGGGTCATGAATTGAGAATGGAAAGGGAACTTTATCTAGCCCAACAACATCTTAACCATACAGATAGGGAAACTAAAGTCCAAAGAAGTTATAATTACCCATTGTCATATGATTAGGAAGTAACAGATCCAGTGTCACATCTTTTGTGAGATGATTACTGAAACCATGAAGCAGAGAATGAGGGGAAAGATCAAATAGAAAGAGAAGACGCATAATGGGGAGACAGAAAAATCATTTTTGTTAAGGGGACATAAAAACATAGAAATTTTAAGAAATAAGGATTAAGACTAGCTGAAGAGGAGATAAAAAATGCAAAATGTCAAATGAGAAGAGGAGGACAGGAGTGAGAGAAAAAGAGCCATTAGGGAGAGGGCCACCTTATAAAAAGATTAAAGGAACTAAGGAAACATACATATATGGCTTATACCTGTTCCCCAGTAGGTAAATGGTCAAAGCATATGAGCAGTTCTCAAAAGAACTGGAAAGTATTCACAAACACATGAAAAAATGTTCCATATCACTACTAGTAAGAGAAATGCGAATCAGAACAAACAAAACACTTCATCTTGTACCCTGCAAATTGAGTGTTGGAGAGATTGTATAAGGATAGAAACTTTGATACATTTTTAGTGGAGCTGTGAAATGGTACAATCATTTTGGAAACAAATTTGAAATTGTGCAAATAAAGTGACTAAAATATCCATACTCTTTGAACCAGAGATTCCATTACTGAGCTTATACACGAAAGAAAGCCATTGATAAGAAAAAGTCCATCCACACCAGAATATTTATAATAGCACTTTTTGTGATAGTTAAAAATTGGAAACAGATTAGATACCCATCAATGGAATGTTACTGTACTTTAATAAATGATTTTTGTGATGAATACAAAGAGGCATAAAATGATCTATATGTACTAATATAAAATGAAAAAGTTGAGCTAAGATAACAGTAGGCAAAGTAGCATCAATTTAAATGGAAAGAATGGCATACCAAAAAGTTAAAAGAAAATATAACAAAATTATAAAGAACTTGTGTATTCAAATGAAAAGATAAGATAAAACATCTCTAATCTTTCCCTTTGAGGAAATGGGAAATCTACCTGCTGCACATTTTTCATAGTTTTTCAGTGTGTCAGTTTTCTTCCTACCCACCATCTATTTCCTCTCCAAAAAAATAAGGGATGGCTCTATGAGAGGAGAAGAGAGAGGTATATAGGGGACTCTATGGTGATATATGAAACAAAAATAAATCAAAACTTTTTTTTAAATGTATACTTTCAAATTGAGTAATTTATTAGTTACTAAAATTTATCTGTGTGGAAGTTGGATATAAAAGCTGGACAAAAATTGCTAATGAACACATACATGAAATAATTACTTATCTTCTCCTTGCTTTCATCTCTTTAGAGAAGACTCACTAGACTAGAACAGGCCAATTTCCCGTGAAGGGAAGGACCCAGTCCCTAAGATTTCACAGACTAAAATTTAAAGACCTGGGTGAAATTGGTACTAAAAATTTTGGTGCCAAGTATTATTTTATCAAACCATTCTTTCCAGGACAGATATTGAAAGAGAAAGAAGGATAAGAGAGTGAAAAAAGTAGGGCAGTATGGACTAAATGAGCGGGAGCCTATGGAAGATTAAATGAGGCTTCCTTTTCTGCTGAATAGTTTAGTTGGAACCATAGAACATATAAAGGAGAGTAACATGTTCTGTTTGGAAAAGTAGGGTGAACTTAATTACAAGTAACTTAAAATACCAAAGAAAGGAATTTTAATTTTGACATACAGAAAATAGGTAGCCAGTAGAGCTTTTTCATAAGAGAAAGACATGATCAAATCAGTGTTTAGGAATATCTGTTTGGAAAATGGATAAGGAGGGGGTATGGTGGAATGGAGGTAACCTGTAGGTTGGAAGCAGGGAGAGTTAATCAGGAGCCATTTACAGTTGTCCAGGCAAGATATGATGAAGGTTTGAACTAGAGTGGTGGCCACATAAATAGAGAGAAGGGGAGAGATATGAGACATGTTGTGAAAATAGAATCAACAAAATTTGGCAGTTGCTTGAATGTAAGTAGTACAGCCATTATCCTCCTTGTACAAATGATCAAACCATGGGTCTAAGAGTAAATAGCAGCTTGCCCAAAGTTGCATAGGCTAACTGTGGTGGAGGTGGGATTCAGGCTCACTCCTTTTTAGCTAAAGTCCAGAGTCCTCTTCCTACATTCTGCCTCATCGATCCACAGACCCAAAGCAAGAAATTAACTGATGCAATATCTAATTTGGGGCCCTCTAAAGAATATGTATTTTGCTACAAACGGTGGATCTGTCCTCTGATATATATGCAAATCATTTTCTGTACAGGTTAAAAACCACCTATTTTCCCCCCAAGGTATTTTGTCTTTTTCTCTACCTTCCTTCCAGCCTTATAAAATAAGTATACTGTGCTTTGTTAAGGGAGAAGCTGCCATGGATGTTTTTTTTAGAAAACAGGCCCATCTTCATTTCATCATATTGCTTCTCCAAAAGAAGTCAAAATTCAGTTAAAAATAATAAATTCTTTTTTCCACTGAAAGCAGCCTGCATGGTGTATTTCTTGAACTTTAGGGTACCATAAATCCGATGCATTTATTTGCACTAACAAGAGTGGGCATCCTGCTTGCACATGTCATTTCTGGAAATTACTGACGTGGCCTCTCAGACCACAGGTTGATGGAAGCATATGGCCAAATCCTTATGCAGACAGATTGCCTTTCTCCTAAGATGGCTCTATTAGAATATCAAATGTTGCTCAGTACTGAATAAAGGTACTCTTTCTGCTCTTGATTTAAACCCGACGTTCCTTTGGAATACTTGTCATGGTGATATTTCCCCATGTCTCTCTCTCACATCCTCTCCTTGCTGTTTCTAAATTGCCTACTTAAACCAAGGGATGGGCCCTTCAGTTTCTCATAAATTAATAAGGCATCTGTGAATATTTGCTAGCCGATGCTTAGAGTCCTCGTCGGTTCAAATACAGGGAATGTTTAAACTGGGGGCAGATAAAGGCAGCTTTCTTCTTGGAAATGTTCTTCCAATACGAAGCAAACGATTATTAATCTCGACTGCCTGCTACTTTCATTTACCATGTGGCTGCTCGTGGGATTACAGGCACAAAGGTTTCATAAATTTCAAATGAAATATGAACATTTGTTGTCAAAATACTGTTAAGCTATAAAAGCTATGCTAGTGGTAGCCCTGCTTTTTTTATTATAACATTTATAATCATCGGTGTTCACGTGTTCCAGAGCACAAATAATTTCTCCTTTCAATTCTGCCATTTCCTCCCCTGCTTTGTACCCAAGATGACAGGCAACAGAAGCCTTCTGTATTGACTGTCCTCTTGTGTCCCTCTGTTTTGGGGTAAGGTGGGGCTTAAACATGATTTTATTCAAAGAGGTATGCCTACCTGAGCTAGGTAGGTCATGAAAGAATTGAGTCATTTTTATTTAATTCTATAATTTGAGAGGCCATATAGCACAATGGAAAGCACAGTGAACTAGAAAGAAGGCGGGTTCTGGTCAAGGAAACGAAGAACCATAAAATCATGGATCTTAAAGAGAACTTGTAGCTTGGAATCTATTATCTCAAAGTTGGAAGCGACCTTAGAACTTGGAAAGTTAGAGCTATAAGATACCTTAATACTGTAAACATAGAGCATAACAGCCAGGAGAGACCTTAGAACATAGAAGTTAGAATGGGCTGTAGGTGCCATCTAGTGCAAACTCCTCATTTTATTAAGGAGGAAACTAAGCAGTCAAAAAGAGAATAGATTTTCCTACTGTAACATAGCTATGAATTGGCTAACCACCCTTCATTTGGATGACCCAGAAACAAGCTCTTCC
Organism: Gracilinanus agilis; assembly: GCF_016433145.1. Lineage (NCBI taxonomy): Eukaryota > Metazoa > Chordata > Mammalia > Didelphimorphia > Didelphidae > Gracilinanus > Gracilinanus agilis. The sequence goes on from NC_058131.1 coordinate 79,369,223, forward strand.
TTTTCAATTTCCCCACCTTGTATTAGCTGCTTCTTTCAGAGGGAAAGGTAGAGCTTATTGGCCTCTGCTTTGGCATTGCTACTGCTGCCATCACCATGATCCAGCTTTTGCTTGGATTTTCATTCTGCCATGTTGTTGGGATATGCTTGTCTGAGAAATATGAAATTACAAATTTGACCACAAACCCCCTGAAAATCATTTTAACAAAAGATGAATTCTGTGATTGCACAAGTATAAGTAACTTATATTAAATTGCTTGCCAACTAAGGGATGAGGTGGGAAGTCTCAGAGCAAGGGAGAAAATTTGGAATTTGAGGTTTTTTTAATGAATGCTAAAATTTGTTTATATGTGTATTTTAGAAAATACTATATTATTTAAATTTATATAGATGTGTAAAAGAAACCCCTAGCTCTTAATGACAGCTTTATTTGGGGAAATGAAAAGGCTTCATGTAAAAGGTGAGTTTATGTTTGGGATGTGAAGGAATCCAGGAGGCAGAGATAAGAAGGGAGGGCATTCCATGTGTGAGAGACAGGTAGTGAAAATGCCTTGAGTGGGGAGTTAGGAATGTCTTGTTGAAAAGAAGAGCAAGAAGGCCAGTATCTCTGGATCTCAGATTAGTGGGCAAAAGATTAGTGAGAGAAAGTAGAAGGCAGCTGCTTTCAGTGTGTCACTAGAGGTAAATCTCATTCAACCTCATTTTCCCAAATAGCAAAAAATTAGTAGCAAGGTATATGAAGACTGGAAAGTCAGGGAGGAGGGATAGGTTTTGAAGGACTTTGAATGCCAGAGGATTTTGTATTTGATCAGACCCACATTTTAGGAAGATCAATTTGACAACCAACTGAAGGAAGGACTATAATAGAGAATGCAATCATGTAGAAGGACCAAACAGCCAGCTATTGTAATAATCCAGATGTGCTGTGATGAGGAACACTACCAGGGTAGTGACAGTGTCAGATGGGAGAAAAGGAAAGATATGAGAGATAATATGAAGGTAAAACTGATGAGCATTGACAACACATTAGATATGATTGGGGAGAAAAGGGATGAGAGAGATGATTGTACCCTCAATAATAACAACAGTTTTTGTAATGTGGGGAGTGTTTGGAAGGAAAGATAATGAATTCAGCTTGGGATGTGTTGAGTTTATGATATGTACAGAGCATACAGTTTGAAATGTGCAATAAACAGTTGGAGATTTGAGTCTGGAGGTCCACAGAGAGGTTAAGATTAGATAGATTTGAGAATCATCAGCAAAAAGATGATAATTGAATATTGGGAGCTGATAAGATTAATCACTAAGTATATTAGTATAAATAGGGAGAAGAGAAGGGGGCCTCAGACAGGGCCCTGTAGAACACTGCCCTCTTAATTTACAGATGTGGAAACCTGGTTTCCAGAGAGATTAATATAATTGCCCAAGGTAACACAGGTAATAATAATCATTAAAGACAAAATTTGAACCCAGGTCCTCTGATACTAGAGACAACATTATTTTCATTGAACTGTTTCTTCCCTAAGTCTCTTTCCTTCTCTGAAGTCACACTTCCCTCTTTTTTCTTAAAGTGAAGGAATTTTAAAAGATGGTTCCTACTGTCATTTCAACCTAACATTATAGGAATTAATGATTTACAACTCCCCTCCCACAAATTGAGAACAATAATATTCATAGCATACACAGATGGATCTCATCTTTTTCCTTCAACAGCTATGTCTATTACAGGCATTAAATCAGGACATTAATCCCATTTCCTGAGAGAAAGTAGAAGGCAGCTGCTTTCAGTGTGTCACTAGAGGTAAATCTCATTCAACCTCAGTTTCCCAAATAGCAAATGTTATAGTGGATGTTGTCATAAATATACTTCTTTCCTCAAATCAGCCTTTTCTTGAGAAGGATTCTCAGTTTCAAGTAGAGATTATCAGCATAAGCCCTCCTTTCCTTGCCTCATTGCTGAAATGTCCTTGCTCTCTTTGGAATCCCATAACAAGGATCCTGACAGAAAGGACCCAACCTAATAGAACTAACAAATTATTTCTGTGATGTCATGAGGTACCCCCAGAAGATAGTAATTGTTCTCTTTCCTCTGCCCCTCTGCTCTGATGACTAATTAGAGTTCAGTTCTTTCCTTCTCTTTCATTCTTTGAGTATGCCTTTTGTAATCCTAACTATACCCCATTCAAAATCATTACTGCTATTGCTATAATAATTTTTGGTTTTCAAAGTTCTTTTCTCATATTAACTCTGTAGGGTAGGTAGTATTTTTTATATTGTGGCAAGAATTGTAATCTCAATTCTTTATTCTTCTCCTTGACAAGATAAACCCCTAATTGTGCAGAAGTGATTATATTCCATCTTATTTTCTCCAGCAGATTGCCCCTCCATCATCCTCTTGTTCTTGCTAATCTTCAGTCTCTTCCTATATACTGACTTTTTCCCTTCTCCCTACAAATATGCTCATGTCTCTCATCCTCAAAAATCCCTCACTTGATTCACAAATTGCTATTGCTAAACTTCTTGAAAAAGCCATTTGCCAAAGAGAGCTCTGTTTGCTTTCTTCTCACATTCTTCTTACCTTGCTTTAGTCAGGTTTTTCTTTTAAATGAAACTATTCTCTCCCAAGTTATCAATAATCTCCTAATCAATGAGTCTTGTGACCTTTTTTCACTTCTCCTTGATGAACTCTCTCCAGCCTTTGGCACTATCAATCACCTTCTTTTCCTCATTATTTTTTTGTCTTTAGGCTTCCATGATGCTGCTCCCTACTGATTCTCCTTCTACCTGTATGATCATTTACTCTTGGTCTCCTTCATCCATGTCACATCGCCTCATAGTGGTGGTCCCTCAGTGCTCTGTCCTGGGCCCTCTTCTTTTTGCCTTCTGTACAATTTCACTTGGTAATCTCATCGTTCATCATCTCCCGTACATTTAATTACCATCTCTCTGTAGATGATTCTGAGATCTATTTCTACAGCCCTAACCTTTCTCCTGATTTTCAGTTCCACATCCCAACTGACATATCAGACTGGATGTCCCATAGAGAGCTTAAAATTCCACATGTCCACAACTGAACTCATTATTTCCACCTCTCAAATTCTCCCCCCACCCTTTCTAATTTCCCTATTACTGCCAAGTATACCAGCATCCTCCCAGTCACCAAGGCTCACAGCCAACATGTCTTCCCTCAACTCTTCATTCTCTCTCACACCCCATATTGAATCATTTGTCTCATCATCCCATTTCTACCTTGTAAGACCTCTTCTCTCATCTGACATAGCCACTATCCTTAAGCATATCCTCATCCCCTCATGCCTATTATATTATAATATATATTATAGTAATCTTCTGCTTGGTGTCTTCCACCTTCAGTCCATCTTACATCCAGCTGTCAGATAAGTCTTTTTAAAGCACCAGGCCTGGGCTTTGGAGGACATGGGTACAAAATCCAGCTTCAGACACTTCCTAGCTGTGTGACCCTTGATAAGTCACTTAATCCTGCCTAACCCTTGCCCTTCTGTCTTAGAGTTATTACTAAAACAGAAAATAAGGGATAAAAAAAATCATAGTTCTGATCATATTACTCCCCCTCCAATTACTTTCATGATTCAATATAAAATCTTTTCTTTAGCTTTTAGAGCTCTTCATAACCTGCCCCTCTACCCACCTTCCCAGTCTCCTTTCACTTTAGTCCTCCTCATGTACTGACTATTGCACACAACACTGTATCTTCTAACTCTTAAGAATTTTCATCTGCTATCCACACCATGCCTAGATTTTACTTCCTCCTTGTCTCTGCCTTCTGGCTTCCCTGAGATCCTTTCAGTTTTAGCAAAAGTGCTACCTTTTATAAGAAACCTTTCTTAGGCCTCCTTATGCCTTTCTTCTGAGACTATCCTTAATTTATTCTCTTTGTACATCATTGTTTTTATTTTGCTTTCCCTGTTGGTTTAAGAACTCCTTGAAAGCAGAATCTGTTATTGTTGTTATTTGTTTGTTTTACCTGATTTTATTTCCCCAAGGGTAAGCTCAGTGCCTGGCAAATAGCAGGTGTTTAATAAATGCTTGTTTTGACAAGAATCTCTTTTTCCAGACTAGAAGGAGACCCAAGTATCCTTATTTGAAAGGGAAACAACTGAATGGAAATGCTTACCAAAGTATCCAAGAAACAGTAAAACATGTAATAAACCCAATCCACAGCAATAATTTCCCATCTTCTAGTTCCCCTCCACCAAATTACCCTCTCTTCCTAACCAATTTTCTGGATTTGAGATTGGGAAGCCTCATTATTTGGCTAACTTTATTTTTGATATAAATCAGTACATAGGAAAGTATTATAGACTTAATTTTGCTTTGTATCATGTTTAAAAGCTCAATGTCAAGTAGATACTAATTCAATAATCAATGGTTTTTAACTTTAAAGACCTGGATTCTCACCCCATCAGCACCGGTCATTTGCTGGCCTGTCCAGGCCAACTTACTTTCTCAAGATGAACGGACTCCATTTCCTCACTTGTAAAAAGATGACAAGATGTGCATGTCTGACCTCGAAAAATTATTGTCAGTTTCAAATGACCCTAAAGTGTTTTGTAATAATAAGATAATATCTAAGTGTCAATTATCATCATTGATGTTTTCCTCATTGTTAATGGTAAAATTGGTAAAGACTGCACAGCCTAGCTTTTACGATGCTAGGCTTGGAGTCTTGGAGTCAAGAAAACTGAGATTTAAATCCTGCTTTGGGAACTTTTTCCACTATGTGACCTGGAGCAAGTTACTTAATCTCCCAATGGCCCAGAAAATTCACTAACACTACTAAATTGCAGAACAGTGACTGATCTGCATTGGTAGAAAGAATTTCCTCACTAGACATTCCCTTAATGAATTAAAACATAATACTAGACTTTAAAAACTATTTTGAATAGTATTAATAATGTAAATGTTACTCTAAAATGCCACTGAATTCTCTGGGCCTCATTCCTCCCAGCATCAATGAGCTATTTTCCTCCCCTGTGTTCAAGGGTTTTAGCAGAATATCCAATTTACCTTCTCATTTATCTGTAGACAGAATAGTTGGTTATTCCATATTACCAATACAGAGAGCACTATTGCTACTTGAGAAGCCTGCCCAGTGTTACTCAGTGTCTCATTAGCCATCAACCCCTTATAGTTGAGAGCAGCAAGACTTGGTGTCTGTTATTGTTCTGTGTACAGTTTATAAAACTCTAATCTATAAAAGCTGTTTGAAATTTCCATTAGAAGATTTGTGCAAGTGGTTAAAATTAGTCATGCATTCTTGGGCGAAACTGCAGGAAGGGTATCTTTACTGTGAAAATGATTATGACATGTGAAAGCAGGATAATGGTAAGCAGACAGTTTTCCAAGCTGTTGGGTGGATTCTGAAAATGGTCTCGTTATTCTCTCCCTATTGACTACTTGCTTTTAGGCAAGGCTGGCAGTGCGTTGACTTGGAAAACAACTGAGACTGAACACACTCAAAAGAGCTGACATGATGTAGCTGCATTTGGGGGCAGTGTTGCTTCTGTGGGCACTGATGGCTTTCTCTTTTTTTAGTGGATAGGACCATTTTACAATTTTGGAAGCACCACATTCTTTCTAAGGTTAAAGCATATATTGGATTTCTTCTGTATTAAAATCTTACCACTTAATAGTTGATCAAACAATTTGCTTATGCAGTTCAATGGCCTGCCTGAATGTGTGGATTTTTTTTTTCTGAAGTGTTTTCTTAGTCTTTTGTGTTTGCATTCTCAAAAGAATTCCATCTGGTATTTTACACTCAGACTTCCTCTGGCATAGCTGATGGTAGAAGCTACATTAATGAAACAACATTGGTATTTCTCTGAAACACCTTGACAACAAAAAAAGGAGAAAATGTTTATCAAAATGAAGGCTATCCTTGAATTCATGGGCTGTTGTTATTTGGCATAAGATATGTTTGCCTCACCACCATATATCCTGACTAAGAAGGAGAGAAACATCTTAAGAGAATCCAGTCAGAAGTGCACGTCTTTATGTAGCCTGACATCAAGCCTTCCTCGCATGGACTTCAAGGCTGATCGTACCTGACTTGAGGACTCACCCAGTCCACTCCCACAGCCAGTGATGGACAGGATAAGTAGTGGCTTCTCAGAGACTTCTCTCCTCTCTGAGGATCATGTAGAAAGGGCTTTAAAAAAAACCTAGTAACCAAAGTGATCATACTATAGCTTTCTCATTCAAACTCCTTGAGAGAGTTGCTCATCTCCTTCACTTTTTATTTTCTCATTCTCTTTTAAACCTTCTATAAGCTGGTTTCCGCCATCATCATTCAACCAAAACTGCCCTTTTCTGTATCACCAGTGAGCTCTTAATTGTCAAATACGATGACCATTTCTCGACCTTTGTTCTTCTTGACAATAATAATAATGATGATGATGATGATGATGATCAACAACAGCTAACATTTATATCACATAGAGATAGGTGTTTTTATTACCTTCATTTCATAGTTAAGGAAACTGAGGCAAACAGAAGTTAAATAACTTGCTCAGAGTAAGTATTTGAGGCCAAATTTGAACTCACATTCATTCTGCACAGTACAAAGTTCTAGAAGGGCTAGAAAATTTAAATAATAATAGTATCTAGCATTCATAGAGTACTTTAATGTTTCCAGAGCACTTCAAAATATTATTTCATTTTATCCTGTCAATAACTTTGTAATATAGGCACTATTATTATTTACATTTTACTTATGAAGAAAAAAACATAGATGGAAATTTAGTGACTTATTGTGGTCTCACAGCTAGTAAATTATTGAAACAAGATTTGAACTCATATCTTCCTGACTCCAGGTCTAGCATTCTAACCACTGTGCCATCTCCCTGCCTCCAAAAAAGTGTCTAAACTAAGAGATCTCTTTCCTCTTGAACTGTACAGACTACTCAGGGGATATTACACTCAATAGGTAATTGCGCTTTTATATAGTAGAGGTTTGCCATTTCACAGGCACAGGTTTTTCCTCCATTAATATAGACCCCAAACCCTCTTTACCATATATTGTCTTCATAATTTTTTGTAGCTAAAAAGTTCATCAGCTCTCGGACTAATAGAAGTGATATCATTTGTTTTTTCCAGTTTTATACTGGCAATCAGATAGTACAGACTCTTCCTGGAAGCCTTAGTAGGATCTGTTCTAGATTTTAAGAATTTAGGGTTACCTTTGCTCCATAATGGCACAAATATCTATAAATATAGAGCAATATATAGCATGTGCATCAGAGAGATACAGAATTCTGTAATATTTGAAAAAGAAAAGGTGGTAGGTAATTGATTAGAAAAATCAAAAAAACTTGGAAGAAGTGGCATTTGATCTGAGCTTTAAAAACTGAGTTTGATTTACACAAGTAAAGGGGGAGTGGGTTAAATTTCAATCTTTGGGAAAGGCGTGGAGAGAAGAATAGGTCAAGAATACATCAAGAATGTATTAAGTTGTCCAATTTATCCCAGTTTCATATGTACTAGGTAACTAGGATTATAATTTAGTTATGAAATCCAGCCTTCTCATTTCACAGAATCTTAGACAGGTCAAGTCAAGATACTTGCTTACAGTGGTTAGCAAATGGAAGAGCCAAGATTCAAAGTGCCTTTGCTTTGATTTCAAGTCCGGTTCCTCACTGGAATTCAAGTCTCAACTTCTAGCCTAGTAAATTTCTTACTATAACTCTGCTGGTTTTAAGCTTTAAAAGCCAAACTGACTTGAGTAGCTAGATTAGAAATAACTCAATGTAGAGAAGTATATGTACTGCATGGAACTCAGGTCAATTATGTTTTGGGTGGAGTTTGGTTCCAAATTTGAATTTACATAGCATAGCAGAGGGCATTTGTAAGATATGTTTACAGTAAAATGTTGATCTATCCTCCTATATTTATAAATGGTATAGTGTGCACAGGGTGCTATGAGATTATTCACACAGACTCTTTTTTTTTATGCTGATGAGTTGTCATCATCAAATTAGTAAAATAGGGATCAGAGGGAACCTTTATATCCAACCTGTGTGTAGATGCTTTTACAGAAGATTTTTCCCCCAATAACTCCCATGTATTTTTATGATATTACTATAGACACAATGGAGATGACTTAAACACATATGTGCATATTATATATACATGTTTGAATGAAATTTACTATTTCATATTTTGGTATTTCTTTTAAAAAGTAATTTGAGGAACCATTTTTTTCTCAAGCTTTAAAACTTTTAGTAAACTTGTCATTTCTTTTTTTTATTTTTTATTTTTTAGAAAAATTTTCCATGGTTACATGATTCATGTTCTTACTTTCCTCTTCACCCCTCCAACCCCTCCCCATAGCCGACACACATTTCCACTGGTTTTAACATGTGTCATCGATCAAGACCTATTTCCATATTATTGATAGTTGCACTGGTGTGGTAGTTTCCAGACTACATCTCCAATCACATCCCTAATCATGTCTTTTTCTGGGGAATCTTGGTGGACTGAAAGCTCAACTTGAATAAATAGTGTGACATGGCATCCACAAAAGCTAACTCAATCTTAGGTTTCATTAAAAGATGGAGAGTGTCCAATGGAAGAGAGTGAACAGTCCTACTGTATCCTCTACCATTAGTTTTCCCATTGCTATAGGTGAAAAATATTTGCAAAGCATAGAGAAAAGGGGATATTTCGAACTTTGTCCAGAAGCACATAAAAAAAAAACACATGAAAATGACTTAAAAATAAGTATTTTTAGTCATCGCTAAATAAATGCAAATGGTCACTTTTGAGAAGAGGACCTGTGCTAGGCCAGCACTTCATAAAATGGCCAGCGCAAGGTGATGGGAAGCTTCCCTCTGAGCCTGGCAAGCGCCATCGATATGAATCACAGGTGAGGCTTCTGCTTACCTGTGGTACTCAAGGCACACCCCAGCTGACATGCCCATAGACCAGATGGCGTTCTAATGAAGAAAAGAAGGATGCAATCTCTATCAGATGAGAGGGGAACTTGTCAAAGATTAATAGAATCCAATTGTAATATCCATATCACACAAGGACATACTCTGACAGGGTCCAATTACTTTCAACAAGCTGGGCCTGCTATCCAGACCCTCTGAACCAGAATGGCCCTCAAATCTGTGTGCTTTCACTCAGACAGATAACACCAGTCATTGCTCTCTGTGATCACTGCCTAACTTAAATGAGTTAATCTCGTTTTCCAGATGAATTGTTATTTTGTCTCCCGCAGGCTGTGATTACTGGATAAAAGTATTGTGTTAACAGGAAGGCTGAGGTCTCTTCACAGTGGATTCCACACGTAGATAACCAGCTAGATTTCCTTCTTTTTTTAATGGGAGAATGTGATGCATAGTAGGAAACTGTGAAATGACACATAGAGCCATTCATGTTTCAAAAGCATTATGTGTCTTCACAGAATGTCACAAGGCCAGTTCACCCTCCTGTTTCAAAATGTGGCACGCATGATACTGCCTGAATTTAGAACACTTTCATCAAAAGAAGTGAATGGAAAAGATGCTGAATTTTCAACTAACACTTTTTTTTCCCTCCTCACACAGTTTGCTCCTTAAATTCACCAGTCAACCAGCAAACATTTATTCCAGGCTTGTTTTGTGCTCGCTCTATTCAAGATAAAAGATACAAAAAACGGCATATAAAGATATAGTCTTTAGCCTCAAAGCTATTTACTTTGTAGAGGAATCCTGCAAAAGACATAGAGTTTAGAACTGGAAGGGACTTCAACAATCATCTAGTTGATGGCAAATCTCTGAATAATTCTGAAGAAATTCATTGGATGAAGGGATACTTTAGATGGCTTCATTAGTTACTTTTCTTTAGGTCTGTCATTTAAGCACTTCTGCATACATCTGGATATGCTGTCATTTAGCTCATATCATTCCATCTTCACCAGGTATACTGCATTTTTGAAATTTCCCTCATCTACCATTTTGAATTATAATAGTGTTTAAATAACAGTTTACAATGTATTTTCCCCACAAAGTCCTTAAAAGTAAAGAGTGTATATTGCAATTATTGGATGGCCTCTACCCCTTAGATAAAAGCTCTTGGCCAGTTAATATGGACTCCAAAAATTAGAGTGTTTTCATCTTACCTGGTTTTGAGCCATTAAGAACATAAGGAAATTTATCTCCTGAAGATACTAGTAAATAATGAATTTGAGATTATGTTTGTGTGTATAACACATGGTATCTTTGTATAGAGAGAAGAATCATTGAATGAGGAGCTGGAAAAAACATTTGAGATATTCTAGGATGACACCTTCTGTATATAGAGTAAATTGTACTTTGACATGTGAAGGGCTGAAAGGAAAAGTCTCCCCAATCCTCAGATACCTACACCCCTTCCATACTCATTATCCAAATGATCTACATCACAGTATCAATGAGTCCAGATAGCATTCCTTTATCTCAACTAATGAAGGGAATTTTTGGCACATACAAATGGCAGGCAATTAAAAAAATGATTTACTCCCCTTTGCTGGGGCCTAAGAAAATCTGATCGAGTCACACTTTAAAACAGTAGAGGAACTGGCAAGAGAAGGCAATAATAAGTAAAGCAGTCAGTCCTTGGGACCTTTAAAAGAAAAGTGAAGATGACTAGATAGCCAACTCATTCATAAATTGATTCTGGAAAATGCACACACAAAGACACAAACACATACTCACACACATACACATGAACAGATTTCAAAACCTGAAGAAAGACATAGAGATGAAAGTGAGTACACAGTGAGGAAATAGAGGATTAGTAGATGATTATATGCGTATATATTTTATACACATATATCTAAATGTGAGTAGACAGATAGATATAGATATATTATACTTTAAGATCACCCCTGAATGTTGGGTACAAACTACAGCATGATGATAGTCTCATATAGTCAATAATCCAGTCCCCTTTCCATCTCTGCCTGTGCTGTGACCTTAGCCAAGTCATTTCACCTCTTCCCTCTGCCCCCAATTTCCTTATATATTAAAAGATGTAACATTTGTATCTCTTCTTCTACAATATTGTGAGTTCCTTGAGGACAAGAACCATGTTTTTTTGTTCACCTTCTTTCCTTCTGTGCCACCAAACTCATTGTTTTTGCACATAGTAGGTGCTTAATGATTTCTTTTAAATAGATAAGTGTTTTGAGAATCAAATGAGATATATCTAAAGGACTTTATTTCTGCAAAGTGCTATTTAAGTGTACCTTAGTATTATTCTTTTTTATTAATCTTAGAGTTACTGGCCTTTGTAATTACATTTCACATTCTTCCTGCTTCTATGTTCTTTTTCCATTTATAGTTATTTTGATAAAAAATGTCACCAAGGGCAATTCCACATCAGTGAGGATTCACTGGAGCTTCACTGTGAATGGGTTGGGTTATTACTCACTAATAGAACCATTTCAAGATAAAGTTGAAATCATTATGAATCAAGTATGGTTGTTCCTAGGTTTAATTTACTGTTAGACTGTTAATTATGTTTGCGTCAATGCAACTGTAGTTGTTAAAAGTACAGAATTCGAAGATGAATTCCATAGGAAGAGCTTGTTTTCAGATATTACAATATATCATTGGTATATTTTATGAGAGTACGCACATTTATTAGCCGTAGAAAAAATAATTTTCAAACATTAGCAATCACAGAGAGCATCTAAGATTCATGTGACCCAAATTTCTGATTCCTTAACAAACCCACAAAGGGACTTCCTGTAGTTCTTAATATAAGACAGTATGGTCATGGAGCAGCTTTAAAAAAAAAAAAAAGTTGATATCGCTGACAGCGTAGCATCCAAAATATAGTAGATGAGAGCCCTGCTGCCTTATGCCCTTCTCAGATGAAATTTCGATTTTGTGTTCAGTTCTGGGCATTATATTTTCGGAAGGTCATTAATGATCCTAGAGTTTCTTCAAAGGAGGGCAAAAATTAGGATGGTGAGAGTCCAGGAAACCAGGATATATAGAAAGATCATTGCAAAGAATCTCAAGTAGAGACCTGAGCACTGTTTCCAAATATTTGAAGTGTTGTCTGCAGGTGTGCTCTCTGGGTGCTCTCTCTCTCTCTCTCACTCTGTCTCTCTCTCAGTCTCAGTCTCAGTTTCTCCCCTCTTATACATACATACATACATACATACATACATACATACATACATACATACATACATACATACATACATNTACATACATACATACATACATACATACATACATACATACATACATACATACATACATGTGTGTACATATAAGCCTATATGAAACAGAACTAGGGGCAACAAGGTGGAAAAGAATAGATTTCAGTTCTAGAAAAGGAACAACCTGCTACCAATTAGAGCTGTCCCAGGTGAGGTGGATTACTTCATCAGTGGAGGTTTTCAAACAGATGCTGGTGGAAGATCACTTTCCAGGGACACAGTAGAGGGAATTCTTAATCAGGCAGGATCTGACTAGATGACTTCCGAAACCTCTTCGTCCTCCGAGTTCTTGTGCTTCGGCTTCTACACTCTGCCCTGATATCTCGGCTCTGTGCTTCTCTCCAATCAGTGATATTCACATTTGGCGTGGGATATATGTGATGTCAGCCAGTAAAAATCGCTTGATGGGAAGGCCTGTGGAAGAGAAAAATCATTCAGTTATAACTCTTGGAGTCCTGGTACAGTTTTCATTGGAAGTCTGGCTGTTAATGCACTGCCCAGTCACTAGGCTCATATGTAGTCGATGTATATGTACATTTCCACAATGACTCCTAGAAATGTCCCTGGATGGAGCCCTCAGAGCAGTTATCATTAGATACAAGGAAAAGGTTAAACTAAAGCATGGCATTAAAGGCATTGTTATGTAGTGGAAAGAGAGCAGGGCTCCCAGCCAAGAAACCTTGCCCTGACTCCTAGCTTTGATACTCTGATAGCTAAATCACTGGGAGAAAGTAATTTCTGCTCTTGGAACCTCAGGATACTTCTCTGTAAAATGGGCTTGGTAATAGCTGTACCCTCTGTCTTACAGGGCTATTTAATGAAAGTCTGATAGAAACCTCACATGGTTAGGGATAGGGTCTGACCTATTAATTGGAATGGGGAACTCCCAGAGAAGTAAATTCCCTCTCCTAAAAGAGATTAGCAGCATTTCTATAGTTTAGTCCTGGGGAGTTGCCCAGCCCCCTGAGAGCCTACATGACTTGTCCAGGATCACACAAGAATGATGTACCAGAGATAGAGCTGGAACCCAGGCCCTTCTGACTTTAAAGTCTACCAAACTAGCTCTACAGAAATGGGAGTTATTGCTGAATTATTATTTTTTAGTTGCAAATCAAAAAGGAAATTTCTATTAATTTTAATTAAGTACTGCACTGCCAATATCAGATCAACATACCATCCTCTTAAATGCTCACATTTATATAATGCCTTCATGCTTGCAAAGCATTTTACATATATAATCTCATTTGAACCTCATAGCAGCCATGGGATTTTGCAATGACAGTCTCAGAGAAGTAAAGGACTTGTCTCCAGCAACCGAGGTGGATCTGAAAACAAGTCTCTCCAGCAATGTAGTCCAGATTTCTTTCTTTTTGTTGTTGTTCAGTTGATTAGTCAGGTTTGACTTTTGGGATTTTCTTGGCAAAGATGCTGGAGTGGTTTGCCATTTCCTTCTCCAGTTTATTTTACATTTGAGGAAACTGAGGCCAACCCCCGTTAAGTGATTTGTCCAGGGTCACACAGCTAGTAAGCGTCTGAAACCAGACTTGAACTCAGAGAAATGAGTTTTCCTGACTCCAGTTCTGGAGCTCTATCCATTGTGCCATCTAGCTGCCCCAGATTTTTTCTACTACGTATCTTACATATATAGGTTTTTGCCCACATTAGAATCTAAGCACCTTTAGGACTGGAACTGCATTTTCCCATCTTTCTTTGTATCCTTAACACTAAATAGAGTGTGTGGCATATTATAAGCATTAAATACATGTTGATTGACTGACAGATACAGAATGCAACTGAATCCAGTTTCTAGCCAAAATCTGTATTATGTCTCATAAAATTTCATGGGTGTCAGGATTTTTAAAAATAATTTACATCAGAACATTGTAGATTATAGAACATCAAGTTTGTCTAATTCAACCTGTTCCTTTGTCTCCAAACCAATAAAGAAAGTGAACCCTGAGAGAGGAGATGTGGGTAAGTCATAAAATGAATTAGTGGTACACTAATTCACTAAGGTGCTCCTTGGTCCAGTGTTCTTGACAATACCTTTCCCTTAGAGTCATAGCATTCTAGAATTTCAAGTCAGAAGGGATGACAGGGATGACCAAGGTTAGTCTATATGTTAGTAGCATTTCCCTCTATAATATGTCTCTCCCAAATGATTACCTAACTTCCACTTGAAGACGTTCAGTGAGAGGGAACTCACTTCTTCAAAGGTAGCCCATTCTGCTTTACGATAACTCTAATTATTAAAATGATACTTATATGATGTCCAACATGCTACTATGTAGCTTCCACTTGACTGTCTAGTACTTATAACTTAGTGAAGTTATTTCTCTCTGATCTTAGTTTCTTCAGTTGGAAAATGAGGTAACCATCTCCTAAATGGCAATTGGTCAGAGAATTTGAATAGTAAGAGAAAATGCACAAAAGACATAATTTATGCACATTTTTTTTGCCACTTCGTGTCCTTTTTGGTGCAAGGAGGAGGGAGGGAGAGAAATGCCTTGGAATTAATGTTTTACAGTATAAAATACAGTAAAAAAATTAAAAAGAGTGCCTAAAACTTTTAGAACCAGAGGGTGAAAGGGAAAAAGAAAGAATCCACCTTCTGTAAGAAATCCCTAGATGAAAATTCCCAAGAACAATATAACTAAAAATTCAGAGCTTCATGTGAAAGAAAAAACACTGTTGCCAAAGAAATTATTCAAACAGAGAAAGGAGATGGAAGAGATAGAGAAGGTAGATTTTAGCTGATTAAAATTTTTTAAACTATAGAGAAAAAAGACCCATATGATCCATACATATACAAGAATATTTTTGTAGTGCCTCTTTTTTTTTGTAATGGCATTTAACTTGCAATAAAACATTATCCATCAGTTTGAAAATGAACAAACAAATCACGATTTATAAATGGAATGGAATATTATTGTCTTGTAAAAAATTATGAAGGGGATGGCATCAAAGAAACCTGGGAAGACTTGTATGAATTGATGCAGAGTAAAGTGAGCAAAACCAAGAGAACAATTTATATAATACCAATATTATCAAGACAAACAACTTTGAAAGGCTTGAGATTGATGAGTGCAATGACCAGCCATGGTTTTAGCATGATAATCCATGTTACTTATTTACTGACAGAGAGATGGCAGATTGAGACATATATGTTTTGGCCATGGCCAAAGTCAGAATTTGTTTTGGTTGACTATGTTTATTTGTTGTAAGAGTTTTGTTTTTTTCTTAATTTTCAATTCAGAAGTGGCTAGTGGTAAAAGGAGAGAAGATATATTTTTATTCATTGAAAAGGAATAAAATTGAATTTAAAAGCCACATAATGTCATATAAATGTTTCCCTAGCCCACTAAAAATTTAAAAATATATATATATATATNAAAGCCACATAATGTCATATAAATGTTTCCCTAGCCCACTAAAAATTTAAAAAATATATATATATATATATATATATATTTTTTTTTTAATTATATATAGCTTTGGAGTAGATGTTTCTCAAAGTCCTTTTAAATTATATATAGCTTTGGAGTAGATGTTTCTCAAAGTCCTTTTCCAGCCCCAAATTTTATGATCTTATGTTAATATCCTCCCTCCAACATTCCTGCCAAATGGTCACCCAGCTTCTGCCTGATTGCCTCTAGTGATGCAAAACTTATTATTTCCCTAGCCAGCCCATTTCATTTTGAGAGAGTTCTTTTAGGAAGTTTTTCCTTATACAGAGCCAAAATCCACCTCCCTGTAATTTCCCATTATGGTTTCTTTCTCTGCCCTCAAGGGGAAAACATCTAATTCTTTTTTTTAATGATATCTAGATCCTGGGCAATCTATCTACTTCCCTATTCACTTTCTTTTTATAGTTTCCTCACATTTGTTATCTGTGAAATTGATATACAAAGGGTCTCAAAGGGGAAAAGTATTTATCATTAGAAAAGGACATTCCCAAAGGAACCAACTACCATTTTGAAAAAAATATTTCCACATGGGGCAGTAGAGCCCTGGATTTAAAGCCCCATCTTCAGATCCTTCCCTTTGTTGCTGCCTATATCTGAGTCTCCCTTTTCTCACCTATAAAATGCGGGGGTTGGATTAAATGATCTCTAAGTTCTCTTGCAGTTGTAAATTCAAAATATATATATTTCAGGTCTAGTGGAAGCATTCAACCCCTTGATAACTATTGTCACTTTTCCTTCAATTCTATTAATGGTGTCTCAATGATGAATGTTAATAAGGAGGTATTTTTGCTTGGGAAGGCATAATGGTGTTTGGCTGCCAGACTGCCAACATTATTTCCTTTAGGGAAGGGGATTTGAAATAAAGGGTTTTGGTGAGTGCATTTTTGCCTCAACAGTTATTTATATAGAGAGGCTGGGCCATTCTGTGTTTATAGTATCTCTCTTTTATAGATGCCCAAGTTATTATTTTTTATTGGCTTGGGTACTTATTTGGCACATTTGTAAACAATTATGTAGTTATACAGATGTTGTGCAGTCAGGCCATATGCATTTCCATGTTAAGAGTAAACTCTTAAAGAGATTCTCACTGGATACCATCATAAAAGAATTATGGCAATGTAAAAAATAAAATCAAAATGAGTTGACTCAGAAGTTTTCACACATTCAGGACATCTTATAGTTGCTGGAAAATTAATTGGAACCTTTTCTGCTCACACAAATTCCCTGACAGTCTGACTCTTCCTGTCCATGGTTTGGGGGAAACAAATATCCAAGCATGACAATCATCCAATAACAGCAGCTACCTTTACTTTACAAAGATCTTTCTTCAAAATCCCTCTCAGGATGGTAGTTACTGTCCCCAGTTCACAATGTGCTGCTGTAGATCAACTGCTAGGATTAGATTCAGAACAGATTAATAATCCCAATTCCACTTCTGCTCCATATTACCTAGGTGATTTTGCTCAAGTCACTTTATCTTTTTAGTCCTCATTTTTTTCATCTGTGAAATTAAATGAAAGCAGAGCCAAATGTAACCTCTGCCTTCTTTTGTTGAATCCTAGCAAGTAGCTTTTAAATTTTAAAATGTTTAAAAAAAGAATTTTTCAGTTTTAAAGTAAAGTTTATTGTATTTTCTTTTATTCAAAATATACAAAAAATTCTTAGCTTGAGGGCCATATACAATGTAAGGGCAGGCTTGGCTCTCAATTTATACTTTGAGAGAAGAAACCCCAAGGTTTCTTCTACATCCATGTCTTGGGATATTAAATGAAAGAAAAGAAAGAAGCTTAGAACAGAGAAGTAACTTGACCATGTTTATGCAGCTAGCTAGTGTCAGAGCTGGGCCTGGAAGCCAGACGTCCTGATGCCAATTCTGTGTCATCAGCCAGTCAATCAAAAATAATTCGTCCAGTCCCTACTATGTGTCAGATATCAGATTGTTTGCTGGTTCTACAAAGACAAAAATAAAACAATCCCTGCTCCAAAACTTACATTCCATCCAGGCCTTTTTGCCCTTCCATCAGTTGTATAGATACATCAAGAGAAAAGACAAACTCAATTATTCCTTCCATAAGTGCCATGGAATGAACTGGGGGAAGATGATAACTCAAAGAAGAAAAAATCCCCTACAGAAAGCAATTCCTCTAAAGTTATTTCTTCCATTCCAATTAGTGAGCCAGTTCCTCAGAGGACGGTTATGAGTATTAGGTACAAGGGTTAACTCTAAAGGTTTCCTATATTTTTTAGTACTGTGGCTTATGAGCCCCCAGACCAGTATGTATTCTATTTATTATCAAGCCAGACATAATAAACTCGGTATTTACTCAGTAATGTATCAAGGACAAATGTTATAACAACATTCTCCCAAACCAAAGACTTTCCCTCCCTTTGTACTCACAAGGTTCCTGGGGACAACGGGCTCAAATTTGTAGTTAAATAGTAGTGAGGAACACATAAATGTGTCATTCTCTAGCTCCAGATGTTCTAAGGGCTCCCTATTGCCACCAGGTTCAAAAACCAATGCCTCTGTTTGACATTTAAACCCCTTAATGATCTGCTACTAACCTGCCATTCTCGCCTCGTTATACATTGCTAGCCTTCATGAACTCTACTGTCCAACGAGAATGCCTCTGAGTCTTCCTCATCACTTACTGTCTTCATGCTTTTTGGAATTCTTAGCTCACTTCCTTTACCACGTACCACATGGAGCTCTCTCTGGTCCTCCCCTTCTCTAGTGACTCGTCTTCTTCCCTCTACATAATTTCCAATATGTCTATTTGTATATGTACTTATATGTGTACACATTTCCCCTGCAGACTCAATCAACCCATAATCAACCTTCTTTTGTGCCAGGCACTGTGCTTAAGGAAGCGGATAAAAAGACTAAAGTAAATGAACCTAACAAGCTATCATGGGAGACCACACGCATCTACACAAACATAGGAAGAATATATCACAAAGCATATGCCAGTTTGGGGAGGCAGGACCCTAGCCACTGGGGCAATAAGGAAAGGCTTTATGAAGATGAGGGCTCAAGCTGAGTCTTTAAAAAAAGCAAAGGGGGATATTGTCGAGGTAAAAAGGACAACATTGGATGATTAATTGGAAAGCTAGAGTAAAGGAGAGTGAGGAGTTGAGGATAATGCCAAGAGAATAAACCTAAAAATTGGTATACTTGACAGAAATCGGAAGGTTCAAAGAGGAATGATGTTTTGGAGGAAAAGATCAGAAATTGTCTTAAGGGCACAGAAAATGTAAACTCCTTGAGGGAAAGGATTATTTATTTTTATTTTTCCAGTGCCTGGCATACAGTACAGGAATAATTGATACTTTTTCATTGAATATTGATCGATATTGGATTGAATTGATTGATACTGGTTTGTTATTCTTCCACTCAATAGTTAAGAAATGGGGGAGAGGTAGGTGACTTAGTAGATAGAGAGCCAGGACTGGAGACTGGAGATGCTAGGTTCAAATTTGGCCTCTGACACTTCCTAGCTGTATAACCCTGGGCAAGTCACTTAACCCCAGTTACCTATCCCTTAACATTCTTCTGCATTGGAACCAATACTTAGTTATCAGTTCTAGGTGTCTTCCTTCCCCTTCTAGAAAGAAAACTCCATGAAGGTCTGGGCTCTTACCTTTCTAAGGTTTTCATAGTTTTCTTCTGCGCTCATTCAATTGGCATTGATTTATTGAATCAATCAGCTCTGATTTATTCAATGTTGTGGCCAGGTTTCTTGTTCTTCCAGGAAAAAATGCTGTTTCTTACTGTGGGCCAACTCTTCATTTTGTGTGTGTGTGTGTGTGTGTGTGTGTGTGTGTGTGTGTGTGTGTGTGTGTGACAGAGACAGAGAAAGAGACAGAGACAGAGAGATGGAGTCAGAGAGAGACAGAGAGAGAGAGAGATAGAGAGACAGAGAGACAGAGGTTCTTCAATTTAACATATTAGTAATAGTGATAATTGACAAATGCAAAGCCTTAGTTATTGGTATAAAAAGTAGCCATTAACGTTGGATCTGAAGATAGAACTTTTCTCTCTTTCCTCACATCACAACACATCAGTGGCAAGAATATATTTGCTTTATTTCACTGCCAAAGAGCATTTGTCTCTGTCCCTGATTTTTGTTCATTTTAAGCACGTTTTCACTAAAGTGTTCCACTTTAAGTTATTCTCAATTCAATTTGAAGTGACAGGTTTCTGAGTTTAGGTAATTTACATATAAAAGATTTACTGTACATTTTATAAAACGACTGTGTTCAGAAAACAAATCTTTCAATGTAACCAGATTGGCATTTTTCATGTGGGGTTTCCATCTGCCCCCCAATGCTGCATTTGTGAACAATATTCCTCCTTTTCCCCATTTGGAATAGTTAGTGTCTGAAAATTGATGTAGTTCTGTCTAAGACTCACCATGTTTAGTCCCATACCATTGAATGATGGAGGAGGCCAGGGGGAGGAAATGACTTTCCTAAGACCACACAAGTAGCAAGTAATAATGATAGCTCAGAATTCTATAGTGTTTTAAGATTTCTCATCCCTTTACTTGCTGAAGGAGAGGTGTTTGTCAGTGGTAATTTCTGTCACAATCCTTGAACAGTAAAATGTGTTTGGAATTTAGTAAACAGCTCTTTAGTTTTTTATTGCTGTGTGTAAATAATTCTTAACAAGCAGTCACTCTGTCTCAGGACGCTATACCATTGCCTGTCTTAAAGAAATACAGTCAGAGGGGTAAGATTTCAGGGCACCATATTTGTATTATGAAGCCAGCCGGCAGTGTTTCAAATTATTGGGCCCTCGAATTGAAAGTGAGGATCTGACTATATAAAAGGAAAACACCAAAGTTTTATGGTAGTGCATGCAGCCTCGCAGCCATAAATTTCCATTGGTCTCTGTTTCCCTCATTCAGGATTTAGGGGTTTTCTCAAGCTCCATCAGACCAGCCAGTTCCAAGCAGCTTCTGCTTCAATTGCATTAGCTAATTTTGTTGGGGAAGACTTAAAGAGTGATTTAAGCAGAAGCCACAAACTGGATTACCATTAATTGGCTTCTAACACAAACCTAAGTACCTTCAAGCGAACCCAGCACTCTCCCAAGGCAGCCAAGAAGCAGGTGGGACTCGGGACTGCGAAAGTAACATGGATGCTATTATTTTAAAGCATTTGAATGTGCACATCCTCACTGTGGGCGGTTTCTTGGGACTTACTGGAAGACTAACTAATGTGTGAACCCTCTCACAGCACCACTCATCCTATGGATCACGGTTTCCATAGCACAACTGGCAGATGTTATAAATAGATTAGGTTCCAATACCACTTTTACAATTCCTTTCCTTTCCATTCAATATAATTCATGTGACAAAAGGAGAACTTCATCTCTCCGTCATTCTCACAGATGACAACAATGAAAGAGGTCCGGATTACGGGTCAGGACTCCCTACTTTGAGTCCCATCTCTGACACTTAGGAGCCCGGCAGCCAGAAATGAGCCACTTTCCATTTCAAAGTCTTGGTTGCCTAATCTGTTTCTTGAGAGTCTGGGACTAGATTCTCTGAGGTCCTCTCCAGGCCTCAGTCAGTTTTGTGTGAAGTCTAAAATGAGGCGTTTCAAATTCAACCTATAGGTCACTGTTTCCTGACACTGAGGAAAATGTAAAGTTTAGGTAAGGCAGAGACCCTGCTCTCCTGAAATGGAACTGTGGGAGGCCCTTCTAAGTTAGAATCACTTGAAATGGCTACTGATGGATTGATTGTGTTTCTGTTTCCTGAATACCGCCCTGGCTCGACATAAAAAAGCCACTTATCATCCATCCTCTGGCTTTTTTTTTTTTAAAGTCACAGCCAATACTGAATTCTGTTTGGGAATAGAAGGGTTACAACGTGTGTTGGTAGAAGGGACATTTCCTCCCTTTAGGCCTTATTAACTTCAGATGAAATTATGGCTCTTCTGAAATATTGAATTAAGAATGAAGTTCATCTAGTAAATGGCTATAAATCATCTACAATGGTATAGTGTTAAGAATACTAGATTTAGAGGACTGTATTTAAATCTCCTCACTGTGGTACCTACAACGCGTGGAAGGTCTGGGACTCGGTTTCCTCATCTTTAAAATGAACATAGGAAACTATCTAATATTTAGAGTTTCTTCTAGCTCCAAACCATATGATCATCAGATCTGAGGAATACAGGTTAATCCATGCTTTTCTAGCACTTAAGCACATAACAAATGGGAATTTATGATAAACGTTCATTACAACTAAAAACATAAACCTCAGAACTAGGAAGATGATAAATCCTACTCTATTGGTTAGATTCTTCCTAAAGTATTTTGCTCTGTTGCAGGTGCCATATTTTTTATAAAAGATATTAATAAGCTAAAGAGATTCCTAAGGAAGACAGAAGAAATGGTGAAGCTCATGCCATGTCAGGATCTTAAAGAAATACCATATGTTTAACTTAGAGAACATCAAATTAACAGAGATATTATAGTTTTTGTCCAGTGTTTGAAGTGCTGTCCTGTGGAAGACTTGGAAGACCAGAGGGTAGAAATATGGGAAGAAACTGCTAGGAGGCAGATTTAAGGTTGGCATAAGAGAAAAATTCCCGACTCAGAACAATACGAAAGCACATTGGACTACTTCAGTTGATAATGAGTTTCCCATTGCCAGAGATCTTTAGGAAAACTGGTTATATTATTGGTAGGGATGATTCTCTTTCCCTTTTAAAAATTATATGATTATATGCCTTAGAATGCATATGATATCCTACTCATCCCTCAAGTATCGCCAACTTCATGATGACTTCCCTGCTCTTACACCTCTAGCCCATCTGGAAGTGATCTCTCCTTCCTTTGAATTTTCACAATATTATAGTTTGTACCCAAAGGCATGTTGGAGCTAATTCTTGCCAGCTTAAGTGAGCTGATTATTGAATTTTTAGCATGAGTGTTTTAAACTTCAGAAATCAGGAAATGCTACAAATGAGGACTGGATTAGCTATTTTGTCAATTGTTTAGACTTCAGAAATTGGCATTTTTTGTTCAGATGTTTTCAGTTATCAGTCAATTGTTTTGTGATCTCTTTTAGAATTTTCTTGGCAGTGATACTGTAATGGTTTGCCATTTCCTTCTCCACCTCACTTTACAGATGTGAAAACTAAGGCAGATTTAAGTGACTTGCCCAAGATCACAAAGCTAATGAATATCTGAGGCCAGATTTGAATTCAGGAAGATGAATTTTCCAGACTCCAGGACCAGTTCTCTCCATTGTGCCACCTAACTGCCCTGAAGAAATTGATATAGAAAATACTAAGTGCAGATTAAGCTTAACTGTGTTAAATGTGTGTTTTTTTTTGGGGGGGGAGTGAGGGGGAGGTAGGTAGTTATAAAACATTTACTTTGCACACCCCTATTTGTTTCTTAAATTCTTATCCTGTTACATTTTATATAGTTACTTGTACAGGTATTAACTACTCTCTTAGTCCACAAATCTGATGAGGAAAAGGTTGACATTTTATTTATTGCCTTGGTGCCTAGCACTGTGCATTGCTCACAATTCTCACATACTAGATAGCTGCCATATGAATTTATGGAGCTAATCATTATAGTGCCTTTCACTTACATAATTCATATTTATAACAATTTAATCCTTTCAACCAAGCTGTGAAGTAGGTGTATAGCTTGTTTCCCCAAATACAAAATTAGGGATTTTAGGCACAGAAAGGGAAAATTATTTGTACCAAGTCACATGGTTACTGAAGGGCAGTGCCACTCTTTGGATTTAGGTCTTCTGGTTCCAAAAGCAGAATTCATGAACACTTCAATAACTTAGTTTTTTTTTCATAGAATATAGCAACTTAATTTAGGGGGAAAATACCTATTGATGGACTATTCATTTATCTTTCTTTATACATATGCTCAAATGAATCTGTGAAGTCAGTGATGAGGTAGATTCCTTTCTATGGTGCAGATTGTTATCTATCCATCTCTGCCAAGTCTTTTTCCCATATTCAGATTCTCTCAAAAGGTCACCCTAAGTGGGCTGTCCAAGGTGGAAGATGACTTCCTGAATTTCTTTCCAATACCTTGACATAGCAGTGGAGCCCTCTAGCCATCAGCCTGTCTTCCCTTACTCTCATGATGTGACCAACTTTTCTTTCTGTCCTGAAATTTCCTGCTGATTCCTTACTCCTCTTCTTTGCAGTTGGTCATGCTAAAGCCCCCTCATCCCTACCATGTAGCTTTTTATTGCTTTCTGGGTGATGGGCATTCAGAGGTAGTGCTACTCTAGGTCTTGCTGCCATACTACAACAGGCAGAAAATGTTTGTACTAAAATATGGACCTTTTCTGTCTCATTCCTCCCCAGAGTGCACTTTGGAGCTCCCTCCTCTCCTATGACGTAGCTTTTGACCCTAGAGCCTCGCTTCAGCCCAAGAATTTATATGTTGAAGTACTTTCCCCATCTGTAGCCTCCCCCCATGACTGGATGGTTACTCCCTGAACCTTCATTTAAAGGTGCCAAGATCTGCTGTGCCTCATGGTTTGTTAGGCTGCAGTCCTAGCACCTTCTGCCAAGCCCCCACATTAGGCACCTCTTTGTGACCCAGGACTAGCTTTCTTTCTAGGTATATTTGTATCCCCAGTATTTAGGGCAGTGTCTGGCATAAAGAAAACACTTTAAAATGCCTATTAATTTGACTCATTTTTGTTTTAGGAAACTTGTTATCAGGAAAATTGCCTTGCAATTTCCCAGAACCAATCAGTACCATTTTCCTCTTCCTTTCCTTCCCTGTGTCTAGTGCCACAAATATACCTATTGAAGGGCAAGTGATCTAAGGTATTAATTAAGATATGGTGAGACTTGGATAATAGCCATTCTTCATCCATTTGATCTTTTATGTGTCAATGAATAGTCTAAACTCCACTGAGTGATCCTAGATCTCTTCAAGTAGGTCCTGCAGTATCTTGGGGCTTATTGCAGTTTGATTTGCAAACAGTAGTATGTGGAGGACCTCACCACCTGGACCCCGTCTCCAGACAGGATCTCCTCCTTTGCGGTAGCAAATACTTTGTATATATCTCTCCATTTCAAACCTTTCACACTGCTTACTATTATTATTATTATTATTATTATTATTATTATTATTATTATTAATGGTATCCTGACTGATTGTTATGTCATCTGGAGACTGTTTATATTAAAAGAGCCTATGCAGCAGTGTTTTGCTTTACCAAGTGAAATGCTTTTTCATAATAAAAAACAATTAGCACTATCAGATCTTATATTAATCTCTATATCAGCAGTTGTGATAATCCCTCATTCACTTTTTTATGGAATCATTTAAAGTCTGAGATTCCCCCTCCCCCTTTGCCAACTTCCTCTCCTTTATGTACCTTGTAAATAATTCCCATAATGCTCTCACAAGTGTACTGCCTCCAGCACAGATTTCCTCTCTATAAACTTGATTTAATCTGGCTACTTTTCCCATCTTTGTTCTCTTTAGTGCCATTTCTACTCCAATGTAAGCATTTCAGGGACTGTAATGTTAGGGTCCAATGCGCTGGTTCCATTATCCTGGATGGAGAAAACAGTTTGTTGTAATAGTTTTTCAAGTCTTTTCCATTTTTCTTCTGTTTTGTAGTCCTCTATCCCTTTACATCCTTGAATGCCCTTGGGATGACCTTACTTTGCTGGATATCTTGCCATGCTTTCCATAAACTACATTTAACATCCACTGCTCTGCTTTATGAAATGATACTGCTACCAACCATACATCATCCTTCCTTGTAAGATTTCCTATATAAATTTGTATTCTAATATGGTATTGTCCTTCGCATCCATTTCTCTCCATTTGGCAAATAAGTCATATATATTTCATGGCTAAGGTGCTTCCTGAGCTTTTTTGGTCTTATTGATTTAGCAATTAATCAGATTGTTTTACCTTCTGAATTAAATTGTTATAGTCATTGTCAGTGTCATTTTCATTGTCCATTTCCCTCTTGTGATTTTTCAATAACTTGTTAAAATAATTTGTGATTAAAACTGCTTAACTGAATGCTCTATCTTTTTTATTACTATTCTTCCTTCTTGTTTATTATAAACACAGATCTTAACATTGAAGAGTCAATGATCTACCTGTGTATGGATAGCTACCATAAGGAAATTTTTTACATCGATAAGGCATTTTCCTTTAATTTCCTATAAAGTAGGAGTCAGGAATGGACAGAGGGGTTGAATTTCTTTGTGCTGTTATTTTGTGCTTGCCATGTTCAGTACCCTGAAGAATATTTTTCCATAAATGTCTTCCCATAGTCACTATTTCTCCTACCTTTATTTTTTTTAAATCGCCAAGTAATGGAACGTACGTTCATTTGACTTGGACAATTTTATCAATTTCTTCATAAAATGTCATCATTTAATCCTCAGCAACTAAAGGTAGTATGTGACATATAACTATGTTCATGGTGACCTGTTTTATAGATACAGATCATTACTGCAACATATGATGACCTGATATCCCATGAAAAATTATTTTTTTTTTGGAGTATGTAGTAAAACCTGTTCCACCAACTTTTTTTTGCATATCCAAGTAGTGTAAGTCCAGATACCCACTTATTTACCATCAATACTCACCCACATACAGTAGTACCTATAAATTATCTGTCCAATTAGGTGCAATTTCCTTCTTGTTTTCATTTATAATGAGAAGGACAAAACTGATATAATTTATCTCCCTTAGAAATACACCTGTTCACTGGCCATTGGTCAAGGATCCAGCTAAAGTTTGTTGGTGATCTAAAGACTGTATGATGCTTAGCATCCTGTCACATTTTTTCCCCACTCTACTGTCATCACCATTGGAACAAGAGGGGGTTAGACAAAACCAAGGGACATTATTCATTTTCCTTTATTGAACGAGTTGACATAGCAAAAAAAAAAAAATCATCACCATAGAGCCAGTCTATTTGATGTTTTTCTCAGTGATTACCTAATGCAGACTTCAAAAAATAGATTCAGTCTGTTCCCAGGGTCATACATGAAACTTTCCTACCATGGTAGAAGTTTATGCTAATAATTTTTTTGAAAATCTAGAGCCACCTTCATGCCATGATTAGGTTAGGAATTTTGTTCAGAATAGCAAAAAATCATCATTACTAAAGTCACCATACTTGAAATATGTCATTGCTAGACAGTTTCTTAAACCTAATATAGTTACTGACACATTATATTTTGTGTTGATTAAAGAAAACATGGAAATCATCTGGTATCAAGTAATGATACCAGACACAATGCTCTCTTTGAATGAATCAAGCTTGATTAGAATGTTTAAGCCCCAGGAGTACAACCTCTTGTTGGGTAATTGGTACCTGAAATGATATTTTGCTGTCAACATTAATTAGAAATAGATTCTCATAACTGATGTAGCAATTCTGGTTATTATATACCTGAAAATAACAGAGGTTAAGACTAAGAAAAAAAGAACACCTGTTTGGTGGGGGTGGGTGGGAACGAAACAATGCTTTGTTTCATTTGGCGATTTTGTTTTTGTTTTTTGAGTATTTTTTTTAACTACGGACTCATGAGTTTATAAAAGAGCTTTGTAGATGAAAGCCAATAAAGATGTGTTTGCCTTGTGTGTAATAGAATGAGCACTGAACTTTTGGTCAGGATCCCTGGAGCCAGTCCTGGCTCTGCCATTGATTTTCTGTTCTTGGACAAAGTATTTTCTTTCTCCTCTTTTGGGCCTCAGTTTCTTTATCTATAAAATTAAGGTCTTTAGACAACATTCCCTCTGAGCTATTGTTATCATTTGAGTGGAAGCCGCTGTTTTATCACTTCCCAACAGGTGCAGTTTCATCAATGTCATTATCCTCTTCACAGACAAACTAAAACACCTCCATGCCTACCTAGATATTCTTGATGAGTTTCTGTTGGACAGAACATTGTATCTGCTGGCCTAGCCATTGAGCACCCAAAGTCCTGGAGGTATCTGAAGAGCATTTGAGTGCAAGATTAGAAAATATAGTCATAGTTAAGTCTACTAAACATAATGAATGAGCCTTGAAATTGACTTTTGTGTGTGGAGAACAGATTCAAATATAGATGAATATGAATTTAAATATTATAAGAAAATAGTAACATAACTTAGAGTAGCTTTTGAGTATCAAAAAAATAATGGAATGGTCCTTCCCCAACTACTAACATTTATCTTGATTTTATTTCAATTTTGCTGGAACTTGTTCAATACTTTTCTGTGTCTTTTTTAAAAAACACATTTATTCTATTGCAAATACTGTCAGATCCACTAATATGTTGGTTAGTTTTGCTGATCTTTTTTTTTTCTTCATTTCATTTTATTCCTTGTTACTGGACATCCCTTTATGGGTAAAAGAAGGAAGGAATGTATTTTAAAATGAAGCTGATATAATAACAAAAGGTACTAATAAGTATTTAAAATGTTTCAATTTTTTTTCCTTTTGTAGTCCCTTATCTTTTATTGTAATATCAATTCTAAGACAGAAGAGTAGCAAGGACTTTGTACCTAGGGCTAAGTAACTTGCCCAGGGTCACACAGTTAGGAAGTGTCTGAGATTAGATTTGAATCCAGGTCCTCCCAACCCTAGGCCTGGTGCTCTATCCATTATGCGTCCCTAAATATACATACATATGTTTTATGTTATATATATATATGTGTGTGTATATATATATACATACATATGTATATAAATTTTTTTCTAAAAGAACTAAGCAAAAAGTCATAGAAACACAATATCAGAAAATACAAAATGGAATTTCAGTGCTGAGAGTACATTAGGAATAGAATTAGAGTAGCATATATTTCTCTCTATTGCTTTAAAGTTTGCTAGGCATTTTCTTCAACAGCTCTTTGAGGGTGATAATGTTTTATTATTCCCATTAAATTGGGGCTCAAAGAGATGGTAAACTACCTAAAGTCACAACTCATTACAGAATGATCTAGACTCGAAACCAAGTTCCTGACACCTGAGCTAATATACTTTATTCACTCTGGTTATTAGGTGATTGTAAACTGTTGATGGATATTAGACAAATTCTGATCCTCAGTTTCCCTCCCACCACCGAAATGTCTTGTGTTTTCATTCCTCAGTGACTCTCACTCAGGGGTTCCCCTGTATCCATTTGTCATCTCATTTCTAACACATACCAGGCAAGACCTGCTTATGGCATTCAGTGATTTCTAATATAGGAGGACCTTCCTCATCAGATTTTGGGGTGACTAAGTAGCCTTAAGCAACTCAAGGTTGATCCATAAGTGGCAGCTGCCAACTGACAGAAAGTTAGAAGTTCTGATTATGTCTTTCTAAAAAAAAATGTTCTATTAGGTAAGAGTGACATTTTAAAACCCTCCTGTGAGTCTGAGTCATACAAGTTCAGAAGGTTGTCATTGTGAGCAAACACTGCAGTTAGTTCTATATTCTGGAAGCTGGAGTTGAATAGATAAATTTGGGGTTTTTTAAGCACACACAAATACACATACACAACATAGCAGTATGCATAGAAAGAATGACAGCTTTGGTTAAAGGAGGCAAGGGTTTCAATTCTTAGTTATCTCATTTACTTTCTATGTGAAGCTGGACATACCTCATAACATCTCAGGATCTTAGTTTCCTTACCTATAAAATGAGGAGATTGGATTAGATAATATTCCATCTCTAAACCCAGAATTTTCTATGTGTGTCTTTTTTTCAGTGGAATGATTATTGGATTTAGAATAGGAACCTACTGAACCAAGTTTGAACCTCAGCTTGGCTTCTTCTTCCCTCTCATCACTTTAGGCAAATCCTTTTTCCCTATATAAGTCTTAGTTTTCCACAAAATAAAAGGTTTAGACTAGTAATTTCTCCTCCTCCTCCTCCTTCTCCTCCTCCTCCTCCT